>NC_036839.1:23484863-23503876 GCF_002910315.2 Salvelinus sp. IW2-2015
TCCTACAGAGGTCCATCTCCTACAGAGGTCCATCTCCTACAGAGGTCCATCTCCTACAGAGGTCCATCTCCTACAGAGGTCCATCTCCTACAGAGTTCCATCTCCTACAGAGGTCCATCTCCTACAGAGGTCCATCTCCTACAGATGTTTTTGGAACAGTTTCCCGGAACACCTCAAGTACTGCAACTCTATGCACTGTACTTGAATTGTCTTTTTACTTCTTTACCCGCTTATTCATTATCTATTTTGCTACTTATTTTTGTATGGTTTTGTTTTCTAAACATTGAAAGGGAGGTGCCTACAATCCCATCTGGGTTTCTTACCTCTCCTGCATATTCTTTTAGTTTGCCTTTTAAACCTTCATCATATTGTTTTGTATTTTCTTGTGTAAATAAATAATTTGTAAATAATTATAGTGGGACCATTAGCAATACTAATGCTGCTAGCTAACGTCATTACTATTCCAAGAGTAGTTGTCAGGTAGTACTGATKACTTTTCTACATGTGTGGAGAGCTGGGCTGTGTCCCAAATGACAAAGGTTGGCATTTATTGTCAAGACTCATGTACTGGAGGCAGCTCTGTAGAGTGGTCCCTAGCTTGCACAGCCACAGTCATAAAATCAGATTTGAAACCAAACCAAACCACACTGCTAACCCTAAATTAAGACCAAAAAGCTAATTTTGGTTTTCATCAATTTCTACAATTTCAACTTTTGATTTTTCAGCGGCACAATCTAYCAGAAATCGTTCAGTTCTGCCTCCGGGGAAAGATTCTTGACAAATCAAGAGAACCATCGCGCTCCCCAGAAGCTTGGCTGGTGCGTAAAACCCAAAATTCATGACAAACGTCAACCTGCCCAAACGGCACCGTATTCCCTATTAGTGTGTTACTTTAGACCCTGGTCAAAAGTAGTGCACTATAAAGGGAATTGGGTGCCATTTGGGACACCCCCCCCGCGCTGTGTTGTGATGAGGCTCTGCATCAGACCTGAACAGATGGGGTAACCTATCAAGCTCCAGATCATTAACTATGGTTCAAATTCTCTCACCAACAGGAGTGGAAGGAAGGGCAAAAGTGGTGGCTTAGGATACAGCTCAAGACCTAGCTAACTCTGGGAAACACTGGTACAACAGAAGTGGAAAGGCTGGCTTAGAAGGAAGGATACGACTCAAGACCTAGCTAACTTCAGAAAACAGAATTTTGCTGCTAACCCAAGTTTATCTTTCTTTGAAGAGTGGAACTTACACACATAAGGGTCAGCTTTAATTTTTTTCCKTTCCGTCTACAATCCTCAGCCAGACAGCTACTGATGCTGCTTGAGTGTGAAATAGGTCAGACTGGCCACTGGAAGGCTGCCTATCAGTGGGACTTCAGATGTGTGTGTGTATGCATGCGTGCATCAGACAGTGTCTTCATTGGGTTTATGTCAGCTTGACTGGTATTATCCCTCTCTTGAAGCTGTGTGCTTTGCAGGGAGTTTGTTATTGTTTATCAGAGAGAGTCAGTGAGAACTAGGGAGAGAGAAAGCGAGAGAGAGAGAGAGAAAGTGAGTGAGCAAGTGATAGACAGAGGGAGAGAAAAAGACAGAGCAAGAGAGAGAACAAGAAAAAGAGAAAGAATGAGAGAGATAGAGAGGAAGAGAGAGAAAAAGAAAGAGTTTTCCGTCCGGCTGGAGGGGTTGACTGTAGGGAGTTCAACAAGCCTGTTCACTGGCGGTCTGTCCACAGCCCAGCGCTTGATCCCCGGCCCACAGACAGTGCATTCTGAATGCAGGCTGTCTGAGCATGTTACGCTTTTCCATGGACTCCAGAGAACCCTGCTATGTGGCATGTTACACAGCCAGGGGTTCTCTGGGTCCGGTGCGTCGGTAACATGCTCACATGCCAGGGTTTCTTGAGTCCTGGTCATGTGAGCATGTTCACGACCATTTGACTCAGAGAACCCTGGTATTTTAGCATGTTACCAACATGGACTCAGAGACCCTGGCTAATGTGAGCTGTTAACGACCTATGGACTCCAGGAAGCCTGGCTATGTGAATGTTACAGACCATGGACTCAAGAACCCTGGCTATGTGAGCATGTTACACGACCATGGACGTCCAGGAACCCTGGCTATGTGAGCATGTTACTAACGCCATGGACTCCTAGAGAACCCTGGCTATGTGAGCATGTTACACGACCATGGACTCAGGACCTGGCTATGGCTAATGTTACACCGACCTGAGTCAGAGAACCCTGGCTTATGTGACTGTGTACAGCGACCATGGACTCAGAGAACGCTGGCTTCTGGCATGTTATACGACAGGACTCCAGAGAATCCTCGCTATGTGGGAGACATGTTAACGCACATGCTCAGAGAACCTGGCTATGGTGAGCATGTTACGACGGCCATGGAACTCCAGAACACCTGCTATGTTGGAGCCAGTTACACGGCATGGACTGCCAGAGAACCCGGCTTGTGAGCATGTTAACACGACCATGGATCAGAGAACACCTGGCTATGTGGCATGTTACACGACCTGGACTCCAGAGAACCGCTGGCTATGGTGAGCATGTTACACGACCATGGACTCCAGAGACCCTGGCTATGTGAGCATGTTACACGACCATGGACTCCAGAGAACCCTGGCTATGTGAGCATGCGTTACACGACCATGGACTCCGAGAACCCTGGCTATGTGAGCAGGGTTACACGACCTGGACTCCAGAGAAGCCCTGGCTGATGTGAGCATGTTACACGACCATGGACTCCAGAGAACCTGCTATGTGAGCATGTTACACGACCATGGCCTTCCAGAGAACCCTGGCTATGTGAGCATGTTCTGACCATGGACTCCAGAGGAACCCTGGCTATGTGAGCATGTTACATGCAATGGACTCCAGAGAACCCTGGCTATGTGAGCATGTTACATGACCATGGACTCAGAGAACCTGGCTATGTGAGCATGTTCAACGACCATGGACTCCAGAGACCTGGCTATGTGAGCTGTTTATGACTGACGGACCTGCTAGCATGTTCGACTAGGGTCCAGAGTGTTACTGCGAAATGACACAACGACAAGGTTCGCAGTTTTAACAAAGTTTCTATGACTATTTGAAACACACTACAGGTAGCATTAACTCAAGCGCTAGGTCCATCCAACCACTAGACTTCCTGCGCATGCGCACTCTTGGACTGAGTGATAGCCCGTAATAACAGAATATAGGGATACTTAAAACATGAAATTAACAATTCCCCTTAATTCTTGTAATGACAAATAAAACTCAACAACAGTAATAAAATGTCCAGTATTATTCGGAAGATCCCCATTACAATGGGGTTGTGTGAAAGTTTTGTATTTGTATTACTCAGCTTGGCCATGTTCCATTACTGAGAGCCTGTAGGAGCAAGCCCGGATGTCCTGTTTTAGTCAGACGTCAGCAGCTTTTCCTTTGGGTTGACCACAGAATCGCTTGGATTCTCTGTGCTTGAATAAGTTCCTTGATGTGCTAATCTCAAAGGTCTTGTTCTCTGAGACTTGGTTGACTTCACACGCATCAACTAATTTGGAGGAGTTGGGTCAGTTGACACAAACTAGCAAGTGGTAAGAAGAATGCGGTTTTGTCCACCAGGTGTTAACCTAGCGAGGCATCACTGAGAAACTAGTTTCAAGAGTCCATCGTTTCCCAGGCTGAACTTAAGTCTTTTGTGATTTTCAGTTTCGACAAACTGGTTTGCCTCATGAATGGTTTGTACAGTGGCGTTTTTTTGTGTTAGTGCCAGTGCACCATCAACCAGGTCTACTCTGTCTGCGCCTAAATTTGTCCTAATCTTTTGACCTTCAATTGACAGCTTCAATAAGTAGAGGATTCTTTGTACGGCTCTTGAGAATCCATGTGGTGGGTTGAGATTCTTGATATAGTTTCCTGTTGCATCAGTATTTTCATCAACTGGAATAACTCTATGCCACATAACGAAAATGATTCTGCTCTCACGGACCACCTAGAAAACACTTTGGGTGTGAATCACGGTTGATGCAAAGGTCTGTGAACACCCCGATTAAAGGCATTCAACATGGACAGGACAAGTACTCCAGTGCACCTTGCAGTCTTGATTCAAGCCAATAGAGACTGCAGGTCCACTGTGACATTTTTCCACTGTATTCGCATTTTGCTTGACTTTGTATGTACCAGTAGAGCGATCATGCCGTCATAACACACTTTTTAGGGCCCAGTTTCCTTCGGCTGTAGCTTCAGGCGGAAGTCGGATGTGAATGTCCTTGACGCTTGTTCCCTGCCAATCCAGATTTGAGGCTATGGATTAAGTTTCCATTTTTTCTGGCAGTCACTGACATCAGCAATCAGAGTGACTTTGGGCGAGTCGGTGAGCTTTTGGGAGTTCGTTAGCAGCGCTCTTCAAACCTCTAGCCACTAAGACTGCTTGCACTGATTCGTAAGGTGGCTTTAAGGGTCAACCCACTTGTTGAGACGCATTTGGCCAAGGTCTTTGACTCCTTCAAACAGCTCATTTTTCCTTCAATTACTGAGCTCATCTGTGCTGAGTCAAATTGACACGTCTATGTTTTCAAGTTCATCATTTTGATGTCCTTCTGTTTTTCTCGTTTTCCTTGGTTCTAATTCTGATATTATCTTACAAGTGACAGGTCAGCTCCTGTTGTACCCGAAGTGTAGTTGGTTGCGAGTACTCAGTACCATTCTGGGTTTTGCTTTCCTGCTCGTTTCCAATGACGTTGCTGTATGTTGAATCCTTTCTTGTTCATGTATTTACAGTTTGTCAGTTTTAGATTGGACAACGATGTTTCGTCTTACACTGTTGGCTGTTGTTGAATGTTTTGCCTTCGATTTTGAACCTCAACGTATTACCTGTGGCATTGGTGAAGGTCTCTGCTCCATTTCCTGTGTCAGTTTTTGTATTTCATTAGGCGACTGTTCTCAGCAACAGCTCCTCTATCTTGTTGTCATTTATTTCCGCAATCTTTGAGTGAGGCACCTACACATGCCTCTGCTTCACAAATTCCCACACCATCTTGACCAAGGGACTATCCGGTCTTTCTCTTGACAATCAACTGCGTTTGTAGTAACTTTGTTTCCGTTTCGTATTTCATATCAGGTATTCCCTGAACTGGTGAGTAACTTTGAAGCTGTACTGTGTATTCATGCAACTGTTTGTTAGAGCTTTAACATATTTGTGTTTTGCTTAGTGCTCATGTTCTCTGTGACGTCAGAATCTCATGTGCTCTGTGTCAGTCAGAATCTCATTTTTGCAGGATCTGTGTGCTGTCTTTGTCTAATGTTTTACACATGTGGACCTGAGGTAGTAAGTTCAAGAGTGCAACTGTTGTTTCAACATCACTTGCCTTGTATTTTTTATGTCTGTACATCCTCTGCCTTCTTTAGGGACTTGCTTATGTAAGGGTATCTGTAGGGACCACTCTGTTTCAATGTTGACCTAGTTTACCAATTTTTTGCTGGATCTATAACTCTCTTGTGAATGGAATTCTCCGTCTCAATTTGAACGCTCTTGTTGCTTGTGCTGTCATCATATGTTATTCTTTCATATTTAGTTTCACTGACATAGCTATCAAGCCATTTTGCACCACACACTGTCGGTACATGCAGTTCAATCACAGAGTCTACGATTCAACTATAAAATCTCGTATCGAAGCCAGATTCATTTGGAAACGTGTAGGTTACATGTTATCTCGTGTTTACAGTTTCATCTTGTTAGTTTATTGTTCTTTTATGGAGGCGTCTTTAACCAATGGTAGTGCTTTGCAATGGCCAACATTTCGATTCTTCATTTTGTCTAGTGGATTTGTGTGGAAATGGCGCCCTCTTCTGGTTGTCTTGAGAACGTGCCTTAGTTGGCGCCTTTTTCTGGTGCTGCTCGGTGTATATGCGCGTCACTCACTTTGCATTCCATCTGTTATTGGCGCGACAGACGTTTTTCACCAAATATTTATTTGTGACGCTTCATGGAGCAAAAGTCGACTAGTACAAGCAGTCAGCCAACTGTTTTCCTACTTAGACAGGCAGTATCGGCAACTTGAAGCTAACTAGCATTGGGGAACCATGTCGTTACGTTGCGCATCCTATTGTACCTCTGTTCGAAATCAATGATGTAGTCCGTCATTGAACCAAATATCTCTCGTAACACTGTCAAAGTGTAATATGCTCGTAGGCACGGTCTTTGCTCTTCTTTAAGAAATACGAATCAGTGCTGTTGATCAAAGTTAGTACGTCTCCTTGTTCAATCCCAACGGATTTTCCAGTGCTGTATCTCTCCTCTTCCTCGACAGATTACCACAGCAGTGCTTTGCTTTTCGCGTCAGATTATAAGCGTGTCCGATTCCCAGTTCATTTTCCCATTTCGTACGACCTCTTTCGTCGAAGCGAGGTGCGCACATTGTAGTTAGAACATACTCTGCTACCATGTTTACTCGAATGGAACACTCAAGTTCCAGTATAACAAAGTTACTTACATATGAACACACTACGGTGCATTTAATCAGGCTTAGGTCCATCAACCACTAGACTTCCTGCGCATGCGCACTCTTGACTGAGTGATAGCCCCGTAATAACAGAAATATAGGGATACTTAAAACATGAACTTAACACAGAGAACCCTGGCTATGTGAGCATGTTACATGACCATGGACTCCAGAGAACCCTGGCTATGTGTGGCTGAGGAGAAAAGGATGATGATGATCTATGTATTAAGCAGGGCCAGGGGAATGCCAGTGCCAACTTAAGACTGTGTAATTAATCTAGGGGGAGAGAGGATGTCTTTGATGCACATTAACTAGCAGGCCAAACAGATGGCGCGTGGCAGAGCAACAAGACCCCTTCATTTAGTTTCTCCATACCCACTAATCAAACAGACCCATTCATTCCTTCCTCATCTCAAAGTTAAAACAGGACAAAGCATGTTGAGAGGCGACCGAGGACAACCTAGGCCCTTTTGTGACTGTCGTGATGAATCATTTTAATCATTTTAAGGTCTAATAAAAAAAATGACCACTTAAAGTGTGTGATGATGGCAAAGGACCCGACAGTACATACCTGAGTAGTCTGCAGATGCTGCTCCTGTAGCTGAGTCTCTGGCTGGCAGCAGCCACACTGGGAGGCATGGGGGGTCGGGAGGGGAAGTAGAGCAGCACCGCAGCAAACAGCATCGCCACCACACCAAACTCTTTATGTCAGGAGGGACACAGAGACACAGGAAAAGACAGATCAGTCAAATAGAAGGGTTATTATTGGTTTACTACSTACCTGAACTCAGTCAATGTGTCACTAACAAAACCATTCAACCCAGAATCACATGTCTCTGATTCCACCCTACTTTCAGATAGAACTGTGTAGGACTGGCAGAGCACAGAACCTGYGGACATACGGTGCCTTCAGAAACTATTCACACCTCTTAACTTTTTACACATTTTATTGTGTTCCATTTTAAATTCAGGCTGTATTAAATTGAGATGTTTTGTTACTGGTCTACACACAATACCCAATAAAGTCAAAGTAGAATTATGTTTTTAGAAATGTTAAAAGAAATGAAAAGCGGAAATGTCTTGAATCAATAAGAATTCATCKCCTTTGTTATGGCAAGCCTAAATAAGTTCAGGAGTAGAAATGTGCTTAACATGTCACATAATATGGCTCACTTCGAGGCAAGTAACACTGAAACATGCATAAGAGCATCAGCTGTTCCAGACGACTGTGTGATCACGACCTTCGCAGCCGATGTGAGTAAGACCTTTAAACAGGTCAACATTCACAAGGCCGCAGGGCCAGACGGATTACCAGGACGTGTACTGCGAGCATGCGCTGAACAACTGGAAAGTGTCTTCACTGACATTTTCAACCTCTTCCTGTCTGAGTCTGTAATACCAACATGTTTCAAGCAGACCATCATAGTCCCTGTGCCCAAGAACACTAAGGTAACCTGCCTAAATGACTACCGACCCGTAGCACTCAGGTCTGTAGCCATGAAAAGCTAACTTCAACACAATTATGCCAGAAACCCTAACACAATCCAATTTGCATACCGACCCAAAATATCTACAGATGATGCTAGCTCTATTGCACTCCATACTGCCCTTTCCCACCTGGACAAAAGAAACACCTACATGAGAATGCTATTCATTGACAGCTCAGCATTCAACACCATAGTGCCATCAAAGCTCATCACTAAGCTAAGGACCCTGGGACTAAACACCTCCCTCTGCAACTGGATCCTGGACTTCCTGACGGGCCACCCCCAGGTGGTAAGGGTAGGTAACAACACAACCGCCACTCTGATCTTCAACACGGGGGCCCCTCAGGGGTACGTGCTCAGTCCCCTCCTGTACTCCCTGTTCACTCATGACTGCACGACTCCAACACCATCATTAAGTTTGCTGATGACACAACACTGGTAGGCCTGATCACCGACAACGATGAGACAGCCTATAGGGAGGAGGTCAGAGAKCTGACTGTGTGGTACAAGGACAACAACCTCTCCCTCAACGTGATCAAGACAAAYGAGATGAATGTGGACTACAGGAAAAGGAGGACCGAGCACGCCCCCATTCTCATCGACGGGGCTGTAGTGGAGCAGGTTGAGAGCTTCAAGTGGTTGAGAGCTTGGCGTCCACATCACCAACAAACTAACATGGTCCAAGCACACCAAGACAGTCGTGAAGAGGGCACGACAAAACCTATTCCCCCTCAGGAGACTGAAAATATTTGGCATGGGTCCTTAGATCCTCAAAAGGTTTTACAGCTGCACCATCGAGAGCATCCTGACGGTTTGCATCACTGCCTGGTATGGCAACTGCTCGGGCCTCCGACTGCAAGGCACTACAGAGGGTAGTGCATACGGCTCAGTACATCACCAGGGCCAAGCTTCCTGCCACCCAGGATCTCCATACCAGGCGGTGTCAGAGGAAGGCCCTAAAAATTGTCAAAGACTCCAGCCACCCTAGTTATAGACTGTTCTCTCTGCTACCTCACGGCAAGCGGTACCGGAGCGCCAAGTCTAGGTCCAAGAGGCTTCTAAACAGCTTCTAGCCCCAAGCCATAAGACTCCTGAACATCTAATCAAATGGCTATCCAGGCTATTTGTTATTTTTATCATCTCTTACTTTTTGGGGTGGGGAATTTTCTTAAAACTGCATTGTTGGTTAAGGGCTTGTAAGTAAGCATTTCACTGTAAAGTCTACACCTGTTGTATTCGGCGCAGGTCACAAATACAATTTGATTTGAATAAGTTGCATGGACTCACTGTGTGCCATAATAGTGTTTAACAATGATTTTTGAATGACTACCTCATCTCTGTACCCCACACATACAATTATCTGTAAGGTCCCTCAGTCGAGCAGTGAATTTCAAACACAGATTCAACCACAAAGACCAGGGAGGTTTTCCAYTGCCTRGCAAAGAAGGGCACCTATTGGTAGATAGCTAKAAAATWWAAATAAAGCAGATAATGAATATCCCTTTGAGCATGGTGAAGATATTAATTACACTTTGGATGGTGTATCAATACACCCAATCACTACAAAYATACAGGCGCCCTTCCTAATTCAGTTTCTGGAAAGGAAGGAAACTGCTCAGCGATTTCACCATGAGGCCAATGGTGACTTTAAAACAGTTACAAAGTTTAATGTCTGTGATAGGAGAAAACTGAGGATGGATCAACAACATTGTAGTTACTCCACAATACTAACCTAAATGACAGAGAGAAAAGAAGGAAGCCTGTACAGAAGAAAAATATTCCAAAACCTGTATCCTGTTGCAATAAGGCACTAAAGTAAAACTGTGTGTTATGCATGTGGCAAATCCAACACAATATATTACCGAGTACCACTCTCCATATTTTCAAGCACAGTGGTGGCTGCATCATGTCATGTGTATGCTTGTAATCATTAAGGACTAGGGAGTTTTCAGTATAAAAAAAGAAACGGAATGGAGCTAAGAACAGGCAAATTCCTAGTGGAAAACCTGGTTCAGTCTGCTTTCCACGACTGGGAGACAAACTGACCTTTCWYCAGGATAATAACCTAAGAGACAAGGCCAAATCTACACTGGAGTTGCACCAAGAAGACAGTGAATGTGGCCGGAGTTACAGATTTGACTTCAATTTACTTAAAAATCTATGGTAATACCTGAAAATGGTTGTCTAGCAATGATCAACKACCAATTTGACAGAGCTTGAAGAATTTTGAAAATAATAAATGGGCAAATGTTGCACAATCCAGGTGTGGKAAGCTCTTACAGACMTACCCAGAAAGACMCACAGCTGTAATCGCTGCTGAAGGTACTTCTAAAAAGTATTGACTCAGGGGCGTGAATCCTTATGTAAATGAAATATTTCTGTATTTCATTTTCAATAAATTTGCAAACATTTCTAAAAACATGTTTTCACTTTGTCATTATGGGATATTGTGTGTAGAAAGGTGGGGGGGGGATATATTTAATCAATTTTGAATTCAGGCTGTAAGAACAAAATGTGGAATAAATCAAGGAGTATGAACACTTCCTGAAGGCACTGTAGAGTTCCAGGCCTGCTCTATTGCAGAWGCCCAGATTAGTCAATTAAGAGACAAGCGGTTCATCAGAGAGCTGGGCCTGGGACTACATCACTCAGCTGGCACAGAGACTGTAGAGGTCTCTGATACTCTCTCTGTCAGCACGCCCTAACAGCCCTGCCTTCCAGACAAGCTCCTAAATCCCCCAACCCCTTTCACTGGGCTTGGCCTGGCCTGGCATGGGCAACCAAACAGGACCCATTTCTCTTTGATAGGCCACAGCATTTGTAGTCTGTCCATTTCCCAAAAAGTACCACCAGAATCATAAATCATGCTTTTTCCTATCATAATGTTCAGTTTGATTGGACAGCAGCTGCATTTTTACTCTCTGGCTGGCACAGGACAGGGTCCATGCCAGCTCACATTGATTTTTCAAACCAAAACACTTGGCACCACTGTTGATTGCTGCTTTTCTGTAGTGCAGGTGTGACTGTGGAAGTGTATAATTTATTCTCCTCAGAGGAGCAGSAGGAAAACGTCAATGAATTTAATTCCATCTAAATGCTTTCTGACCTCTAAAGCTCTCAGTTCAGGAAATGTGTCAGTTTTGTCCTTTGAAATGTAATACTAATAGTTAACACAAAGCCTCAATCTACTATTTTTACTTTCTTTAAATGCTTTAATTTTCTGAATCAATTAAGCAGAACAGGCTAAGCCTCCATCTCTTTATGGCAGCCAGTTCTGTTCTGAATGGTATATTGTTGAGATGTTTGAGTCTGATATTTGCGTGATGAGACAGACAGTCGCATCACTTTCAGCTGATCGTATTTCTCTCCCTGGACTAGACAGGGCAGACATGATCCAGAGATGATCTGCTATTGATTCCTGTTGGGTAATGATGAATGACTGAGAGGCTGTGGTGCTGTCCAATTTGTAAGTCGCTCTGGATAAGAGCGTCTGCTAAATGACTTAAATGTAAATGTAAATGTCAGTACCTACCTGCATACATAACATGAGAAGATATTCAGCTACTCTTGGTAGGACAATTGTGCTATAGAGTTGCTGAATATCTTCTCATCTTCAGTATGCGCCAGTGTTTCAAAGTGAGGTAGAGACAGCATTTCTTTTTCTCAGTACCTGCCTGCATACATAACCATTTGGATCTTGTCTCTTATGTATCTGAATAAAACTTCACAGTATGCCTCCTTATAAAAGCTTTATGAATGCATACATTACAGCTACATAAGATATTATAACATCAGTACCTGCATACAAAACCAGTTGGATTCTGTCTCGTATGTGGTTCATCTGGGTGTCTGTTGAGACGATGGCTCGGTTCACCATGGCACGCGTGGTGTCGTTGGGGGCGGGCACAAGCAGTGGGCCGACAATGAAGGAGCACGCCGCCCCCAGGTAGCTCACCAATGAGGCGACAGCGGTGGCTGTGGCTCGCTGGTCCGGAGCGAACCATGTGGTGGAGAGGAGGGGGCCGGCACTCATTATGGTTGGACCAGCCAAACCATTCAGCAGCTGACCYGCGTGTATTAACCTGCAGAGAGGATAAGGAGGGAAACATGAAACATTAATATCACATTATGCATATAGACAACAGATGCAATGTAGCCAGACAGTGTAACCAGAGAGATGCCATTAACTAGAAAGAATCAATTTCCCTCAGCATGTTTCTATGTGAGAAACAACCTGTAATTTTCATTCCAGTGTTAACCTATAGGGAAAAGGAGTTTAAAAAATGAATAAATATAATTCTAAAAATATATTTTAAATATATCTCTATGGGTATGGTTATTTATGACCATATTTCTTCTTCTTTCTATTTACTCCTGTCGGAGTCAGGATTCTCTCATGAAGTCTGAGTCCTGCTGGTGCAGTTTGAGATTTGAGTCGTCCCCTGTGCCATGCCAGCCCTGCCCAAACCAGTGTGTCTGAGTGGCAATAGAAAACATCATCTAAACAGGGGTGGACAAACTACGGATCTGAACCCATTCAATCAGAACCGAGGGAGGTTTGACGTKATTTCTTTTTTWAAATATATATTATTTGGGTTAAAAAAAACACTCCAGGCCACTCTTGAACGTCTAAAACTAGATAGAAAGTATGTCGGATTTACAATGGACCTATATATTTTCAAATAACTTCKCTTTTTCTGMCCAAATTGCTTTTGACAACAACAACAAACAAAATTATTAGCATTAATGTGGGTATGATTTAAGATAAAATGGTTATCTTTCCAGATAGAAGCTTCTTTTATTCACATCAGCTTGGTAAATGTACAATAACTCTTCTAAAAGATTACAAGGCAACAAAGGTGAGACTAAAAATAACTATTAAGAACCTGTGCATCTTCTTTGCGGAGTCTTATCTCGAGGAAAAGAACACAGCACTAATATTGACAGACATTCTGCTACAGTTCTGGCACCCGTAAACCAGTCGAACACTGCTGTCTGCCTTGAGTTCAAACCAGATAAGCTCATAGCAGAAGACAAAGAGCTGTCAACGCTGGCAAGACAGATCGATGGAAGTGTAGCTATCCCATATCTCCTCCTGAGATCTTCTCAAACGACGGTTAACTCCCCCCTCCCTCCATCTCCTACAACACTCTCCCTCACTTCTCTCATGTCTCTCTCTCTCCCACTGCTTTCCCTCGATCCCTTTCACCTTCCTCCTGTCTCTCTCCCTCCCCTCCCCTCACTTTCCACACTCCTTCTCCAGCTCTCTCTTCCTCCCCCCCCCCAGTCTCTCTCCATCCTCCACACTCCCTCCATCTCGCACCCGTCCACAGTCTCTCTCCCTCTCACGCTGTGATCATTCATTCCATTCAAGTCAAACAGAATGATCAAATTAATTACATTATTTATGTTCCCGCTTGTCCACAAATCTATCTTCCATCTTGTACACTTGATGACAACACATCCTGAAACTGACCTGCTGATAATTCTAAATCTTTTGGATTACTTTCCCTTTAAGAGGCATTAGAAGACAAAAAGGATCCATCAAACACATAAAACTGTCACCTTTTTTCAATGCTGAATTGAGTGTCATTGAGAAAACAGAAAGGTGTCATAATGTAATTTATTTCACAAACATCTTTTCGGAATCCAAAAAGTAATCTAGTTTTTCAATAGTATCTGTAATCTGATTACAATATTTTTGCTGGTAACATAACTGATTGAAGTTAGTTTTTTGTTGTAATCAGATCACATGTAACTGATTACATGTAATCAGTAACTCMCCAACCCTGGGCGTGGAAGAGTGGAAGAAGGAGAGGAAGGAGTGGAAGAGGGGAGGACGGAGGGAGGGCAGTCGTTCTGCGAGAGATGATTCACTTAATGTATATTGATGAACCCTTTCAGAGAAAATCTCATTGCTCTGAGACCAAGCCAGCCCAGCGTGCAAGTCAGTCAGTTAGATATACGATATGCTCGTGTCTCTAACCTGGCACAGTGCGACAGAAATGATACCACTGCCACTTCCAGATACCTGATCCAATCTAATGTGTCAGCGGGTGGCACAATCAGAGAGGCCATGGCAGTATCATTGGCACAGTGGCAAAGTTTGCAGTTGGTACAGGGACACAACACATTGTGTGTGTGTGTGTGTAGCCAATCAACGAGACATGAAGATATTTCTGAGAAAGAACCTTTGCATCAGTTTTCTCTGTATTTGTATACATTTGAGCATTGCCTGCTTTAATTCAAGAGTTATCATATTGGTGCTCTGACCTCTGTCAAATTAGTGACCATTGTAATGGTGTCTTGTCTTTTATCCTCCTCCCCTGCCCTGGCCTCTTTTCAGATATTCTGACTCACACAAAGATCGCCTTCAGGTACGTTTCCTTACTTGAACTACACCAGAGAGCAGCTCTGACAACAGGAAGGTGTTTCAATCTCACAACCCACTCCCTTTGATTCTCATAAATGAGCTCCAAACTGAACAAAGTTTACCCTCCAGAGCATATGGTGAAAAAATATGCCCATCGAACATGAAACGATTGTTCTCCCTCTTTAAAAATATGATCTAGTGCGTGCTGTCAGGGGAGCCATCCTGTTTCTAAATCAATCTTTAGGAGGGGGTGAAAATCAAAGACTCTGTTTGATCGCTGGCTGCAATGCACTTGAACTCACTCAGCTCCTTTCAGATTCTCTCCTTTTCTATCTTCACCTCTTCTTCTCCTCTCAGCTCCTGTCCTCATCTCAGCTTCCATCTTCTCCTTTTCTATCTTCACCTCTTCTTCTCCTCTCAGCTTCCTTCCTCTTCTTCTCCTCCTCCTCTCAGCTCCTGTCCTCCTCTCAGCTTCCTTTCTCTCCTTTTCTATCTTCACCTCTTCTTCTCCTCTCAGCTCCTGTCCTCATCTCAGCTTCCTTCTTCTCCTTTTCTATCTTCACCTCTTCTTCTCCTCTCAGCTTCCTTCCTCTTCTTCTCCTCCTCTCAGCTCCTGTCCTCATCTCAGATGCCTTCCTCTCCTTTTCTATCTTCACCTCTTCTTCTCCTCTCAGCACCTGTCCTCCTCTCAGCTTCCTTCCTCTCTTCTCCTGTCCTCCTCTCAGCTTCCTTCCTCTCTTCTCCTGTCCTCCTCTCAGCTTCCTTCCTCTCCTCCCCTCAGCTCCCTTCCTCTCCGCTTCTCTTAGCTCCTCTCCTCCTCCTTTCCTTTCCTCTCCAATCTGCTCCTCTTTCCTGACCTCTCCCCTCTTCTCTTCTACCCTGTCTTCTCCTCTCCCCATTCATCTCCTCTTATTCCCACTGACCTCTCAACAGATCAGCAGAACTTCTTACCATTGGTCGTATCTAAATCACCATCGTAGCCCCAGCAGAACCCACACTCTTGACATTTCAAGAGAGATGTAAATGGAATATTTGTGTGTGTGTGTGAGACAAGTACATGGCAGCAGCATGGGTAAAAATAACACAAACCRCATGTCTCAGAACTCGAACTGTGCAGCCATAGACCTGTGTGCAGCAGCAGCAAACACAATGCAATGAGTGACACCTGCRGGTGACTTGGGGAACTGTTTCTGAATGGATCATAGGCTGTTAGATACACAGCTCAATAAGGCTTTACGGTTCAGGGGAAATATTAAGGAATCATATACACCTGAGTGAAAGTGTCAGAGGTTACCTCAGGTTATCTGTTCTGATCTCCAAAYGTCAGAACAATTTTAAGCCCTCTGAGAAACTTCATAAATCTTTATGGTTTAAACGCACAGAAGCTGCTTGCTCAGGAACCACACAACTCACAGAACAGTATGGTTGCCATGGTATGAGGGAGGTATTCCACTCGCATGGCATAAGGATCTACCTTCCCTCTAGGAGTACATTTTGACATCACTAACGCATTTTCATAAAAGACACAAAGTTGATCATAAAATCCCCAATTACTGGCATTACAACTGTTACGTACTCTTAAATACTACAACTATAAACATAGGTTGACAGGAATTAGTACAGGAGTTAGGCTTGGTAAGCATGGTAAGCATGTCTTCAATTGTTTGTCCCGTATAGGCTAGATGTATAATGTAATCCCAGGAACTGTGAGAGGAGAGACACCTTTTCAGGGATAGTGCTTTACATAGATGGGTGTTAAACCTTTACGTATTGGCACTTTATCACCTCGATAGCAACACTTTCTGGTTCTCAGTTGGATGCGGAGATCTTATAATCACAACAGCACTCCAGAGTACTTCGTCTGCAGAGTGCGGTTGTGTCGGCATCCTTACTGCCTGCAATGTAACTCTCCTCCACGAGAACCGCCTCTCTTGTTTGACGGCGTATGCCTCAGTGTGACCCTGTATTTCTCACATGACAAAGTACAACAGCATATGCCCTCTTCAGCCATGTAGGCATAGTCACTGTAAAAACGTCCACACCAACACCATATATATTATGTCATGCTTATGGATGACCCTAGGCCAAGGACATGTACTGTCAAGTCAGCTTTATGCAGGTCTCTAGTCTAGTACGTACACACACACACACCTATTCTGTTGTTCCATARTCAGCTGCCCTCTGACAGGGAGAATGAAGACTTGTGGGGCATGAAGAGGTTGTTGTCAGTTAAATGCAGTCAAGGCACATAGCCTTAGCCTGGTCCCAGATCTGTGTTGCACCATAAACAGATTTGGGACCAGACTTTACAAAGCCTGGGGCAAACACAATATAAAAGTTTATACTTTCTTCAAACACCTTTAATTAGAGGAATATCATTTTCTACAATGAAGGAATCATTCATGAGTCTCATTTCCTAAGCATCTCTCCTAAAACCAGAGRCAATCTTTCCAATTTATTTTAGACTTTTTAGTCTGTATAAATATTGCAATAAACTTAACTAAATGGTCTCATTTTACAGACCCAATCAGACTCCGAGAAAATGTGCAGTTAAAATACAATGAGTTTTTACCTAACCTTTGGGAGCAAAATTAACAAACCTAACATRATAAATTCAGTTGGTGAAAGTGCTATACACCTCATTAAGGGAATACAATTTCCTTCTTCAATTGAAATACCCTTCATGTATCACCTGAATCGAACTCATTGTGGAGCCTAATAAGAAATACGTGGCAGATTAACAATAGAGCAGGTAGGATAATAAAAGTACCTTTATACCTAAAGTAATCCAGATAACCTTGCCTAGGCCTCCTTTAAACACACAGATGCTTTTTTAGAAAGTGGAGGAAATAGACTATATTTTTTAAAAGAGCAATGGAASAAAGGACATGGTTTCCTTCTGGGGMTTTTTCAGCTGGTGGAAATAAGGATGACAGAAATGACAGTGTGAATGAAAGCACTAGTCAATYAGAGCAACAAAAAAGAAGCATCCACACAATTCAACTATTAAAATAGAATTCKKATTTTTAGGAGGAAACGGTGCGCCTCAATCCCGTTCCAAGTCTCCGCTATTGTGCGGCATTCAAAACGAGCAGGAACTATTTGAATGCAACAGTTCAATATGAGTGGAAAACAAGCGATTCATGAATTCTTTCATCCATCAAAACTATGCTCAACTAGATGGGTCTTTTCTTTCCTCCCTAAAGCTGCAATTTAAAAGCAGAAATCAGCATATTACCATAGCTATTCAAACCATTTGTAATTGTAATAAATATACAATTCTGTGTAGCCTACTTTTGATCMGAGTTTTCTAGAGAAATAATCTCACAACATTATGGGGCATGATCTTGTATCGAAACTCATGCCAYAGTACAGTGCATTCGGGAAAGTATTCAAACCTCGCCTTTTTCAACGGTTACATATTGTTACTTGACAGCCTTATTCTAAAATGGATTAAATAAATAAAAATCCTAAATCTACACACAATACCCCATAATGCCAAAGCAAAAACAGGTTTTTCGAATCTATTGCAAACTTATTACAAATAAAAAACTGAAAAACCTTATTTAAATAAGTATTCAGACCCCTTGCAATGAGACTCTAAATTGAGCTTAGGTGCATCCTGTTTCRATTGATCATCCTTGAGATGTTTCTACAACTTGATTGGAGTCAAACTGTGGTAAATTCAATTGATTGGACATGATTTGGAAAGGCACATACCTGTCACAGTTGACAGTGCATGRCAGAGCAAAAACCAAGCCAGGAGGTCGAKGGAATTGTCCGTAGAGCTCCGAGACAAGATTGTGTCGAGACACAGATCTGGGGAAGGTCTCCAAAAACATCATTCATCATTCTTAAATGGAAGAAGTTTGGAACCACCAAGACTCTTCCTAGAGGTGGCCACCCGGCCAAACTCAGCAATCGGGAGAGAAGTCAGGGATTGGTCAGGGATGTGACCAAGAACATGATGGTCACTCTGACAGAGCTCCAGAGTTCCTCTGTGAAGATGGGATAACCTTCCAGAAGGACAACCATCTCTGCAYSACTCCACCAATCAGGCCTMTATGGTAAACTGGCCAGACGGAAGTCACTCCTAAGTAAAAGGCARATGYCAGCKCGCTTGGAGTTTGCCAAAGGGCACCTAAAGGACTCTCAGACKATGAGAAACAAGTTTCTCTGGTCTGATGAAACCAAGATTGAACTCTTTGGCCTGAATACCAAGCGTCACGTCTGGAAGAAACCTGGCACAATCCCTACGTTGAAGCTTGGTGGGGGCAGATTCATGCTGTGGGCATGTTTTTCAGCGGCAGGAACTGAGACTAGTCAGGATCGAGGGAAAGATGAACAGAGCAAAATACAGAGAGATCCTTGATGAAAACATGAGGTTAAGGGATCACCACTTTATTTTAAGAATGTGAAATGTCAGAATAATAATAGAGAGAATGATATTTCAGCTTTTATTTCTTTCATCACATTCCCAGTGGGTCAGAAGCTTTTTCAGTTCTGCGCACACATTTTCTATAGGTTTGAGGTCAGGGCTTTGTGATGGCCACTCCAATACCTTGACTTTGTTGCTTTAAGCTTTTTTGCCACAACTTTGGAAGAATGCTTGGGGTCATTGTCCATTTGGAAGACCCATTTGCGACCAAGCCTTTAACTTC
>NC_036839.1:23508372-23534255 GCF_002910315.2 Salvelinus sp. IW2-2015
TCCTGACTGATGTCTTGAGATGTTGCTTCAATATATCCACATCATTTTCCTCCCTCATGATGCCATCAATTTTGTGAAGTGCACCAGTCCCTCCTGCAGCAAAGCACCCCAACAACATGATGCTGTCACCCCCGTGCTTCACGTCTGGGGTGATGTTCTTCGTCTTGCAAGCCTCCCCCTTTTTCCTCCAAACATAACGATGGTCATTGTGGCCAAACAGTTKTATTTTTGTTTCATCAGACCAGAGGAAAGTTCTCCAAAAAGTACAATTTTCGTCCCCATGTGCAGTTGCAAACCGTAGTCTGGCTTTTTATGATGGTTTTGGAGCAGTGGCTTCTTCCTTGCTGAGCGTCCTTTCAGGTTATGTCGATGTAGGACTCGTTTTACTGTGGATATAGATACTTTTGTACCTGTTTCCTCCAGGATCTTCACAAGGCCCTTTGCTGTTGTTCTGCGATTGATTTGCACTTTTCGCACCAAAGTACGTTCATCTCTAGGAGACAGAACGCGTCTCCTTCCTGAGCGGTATGACAGCTGCGTGGTCTCATGGTGTTTATACTTGTGTACTATTGTTTGTACAGATGAACGTGGTACCTTCAGGCGTTTGGAAATTGCCCCGAAGGATGAACCAGACTTGTGGAGGTCTACACAGGTCTTGACTGATTTCTTTAGATTTTCCCATGATGTCAAGCAAAGAGGCACTGAGTTTGAAGGTAGACCTTGAAATACATCCACAGGTACACCTCCAATTGACTCAAATTATGTCAATTAGCCTACCAGAAGCTTCTAAAGCCATGACATCATTTTCTGGAATTTTCCAAGCTGTTTAAAGGCACAGTCAACTTAGTGTATGTAAACTTCTGACCCACTGGAATTGTGATAGAGTGAATTATAAGTGAAATAATCTGTCTGTAAACAATTGTTGGAACAATTACTTGTGTCATGCACAAAGTAGAAGTGCTAACCGACTTGCCAAAATGATAGTTTGTTAACAAGAAATTTGTGGAGTGGTTGAAAAATGAGTTTGAATGACTCCAACCTAAGTGTATGTAAACTTCCGACTTCAACTGTGTATACAGTATGGACCAGGTTGATCATGGGCCACCAGTAACTCTCTGGCCACCTATGTGTAGCTCACCAAACAATTCTGAAAGTACAMGAAATGTTCACGTGTTCTACCTCACAAGAATCAGACACTGCAACCTCCCAGCAACAAAARATTGACATTATTTCACRCCTGGTTAGCCAGTATTGGCTTTAAAAGCCAAACCCGTAGCACGCGCTCCAGCAGGTATATTTCACTGGTCACCCCCAAAGCCAATTCCTCCTTTGGCTGCCTTTCCTTCCAGTTCTCTGCTGACTGGAACGAACTGCAAAAATCACTGAAGCTGGAGACTCATATCTCCCTCACTAACTTTAAGCACCAGCTGTCAGAGCAGCTCACAGATCACTGCACCTGTACATAACCCATCTGTAAATAGCCCATCCAACTACCTCATTCCCATACTGCATTATTTATTTATTTATCTATCTACAGTGAGGGAAAAAAGTATTTGATCCCCTGCTGATTTTGTACGTTTGCCCACTGACAAAGAAATGATCAGTCTATAATTTTAATGGTAGGTTTATTTGAACAGTGAGAGACAGAATAACAACAAAAAAATCCAGAAAAACGCATGTCAAAAACGTTATAAATTGATTTGCATTTTAATGAGGGAAATAAGTATTTGACCCCTCTCAATCAGAAAGATTTCTGGCTCCCAGGTGTCTTTCATACAGGTAAACGCTGAGATTAGGAGCACACTCTTAAAGGGAGTGCTCCTAATCTCAGTTTCTTACCTGTATAAAAGACACCTGTCCACAGAAGCAATCAATCAATCAGATTCCAAACTCTCCACCTATGGCCAAGACCAAAGAGCTCTCCAAGGATGTCAGGGACAAGATTGTAGATCTACACAAGGCTGGAATGGGCTACAAGACCATTGCCAAGCAGCTTGGTGAGAAGGTGACCACAGTTGGTGCGATTATTCGCAAATGGAAGAAACACAAAGAAACTGTCAAACTCCCTTGGCCTAGGGCTCCATGCAAGATCTCACCTCGTGGAGTTGCAATGATCATGAGAATGGTGAGGAATCAGCCCAGAACTACACAGGAGGATCTTGTCAATGATCTCAAGGCAGCTGGGACCATAGTCACCAAGAAAACAATTGGTAACACACTACGCCGTGAAGGACTGAATCCTGCAGCGCCCGCAAGGTCCCCCTGCTCAAGAAAGCACATATACATGCCCGTCTGAAGTTTGCCAATGAACATCTGAATGATTCAGAGGACAACTGGGTGAACGTGTTGTGGTCAGATGAGACCAAAATGGAGTTCTTTGGCATCAACTCAACTTGCCGTGTTTGGAGGAGGAGGAATGCTGCCTATGACCCAAGAAACCATCCCCACCGCTCAAACATGGCGGTGAAACATTATGCTTTGGGGGTGTTTTTCTGCTAAGGGGACAGGGACAACTTCACCGCATCAAAGGGACGATGGACGGGGCCATGTACCGTCAAATCTTGGTGAAAACCTCCTTCCCTCAGCCAGGGTATTGAAAATGGGTCGTGGATGGGTATTCCAGCATGACAATGACCCAAAACACACGGCCAAGGCAACAAAGGAGTGGCTCAAGAAAAAGCACATTAAGGTCCTGGAGTGGCCTAGCCAGTCTCCAGACCTTAATCCCATAGAAAATCTGTGGAGGGAGCTGAAGGTTCGAGTTGCCAAACGTCAGTCTCGAAACCTTAATGACTTGAAGAAGATCTGCAAAGAGGAGTGGACAAAATCTCTCCTGAGATGTGTGCAAACCTGGTGGCCAACTACAAGAAACATCTGACCTCTGTGATTGCCAACAAGGGTTTGCCACCAAGTACTAAGTCATGTTTTGCAGAGGGGTCAAATACTTATTTCCCTCATTAAAATGCAAATCAATTTATAAAATTTTTGACATGCGTTTTTCTGGATTTTTTTGTTGATATTCTGTTCTCCACTGTCAAATAAACCTACCATTAAAATTACAGACTGATAATTTCTTTGTCAGTGGGCAAACGTACAAAATCAGCAGGGGATCAAATACTTTTTTCCCTCACTGTATCTTGCTCCTTTGCACCCCACTATCTCTACTTGCACATTCATCTTCTGCACATCTATCCTCCAGTTTAATTGCTATATTGTAATTACTTCGCCACCATGGCCTATTTATTGCCTTACCTCCCTTATCTTACCTCATTTGCACACACTGTATATTGACAATTTAATTTTTCTACTGTATTATTGATTGTATGTTTGTTTATTCCATGTGTAACTCTGTGTTGTTGTATGTGTCGAACTGCTTACTTTATCTTGGCCAGGTCGCAGTTGTAAATGAGAACTTGTTCTCAACTTGCCTACCTGGTTAAATAAAGGTGAAATACAATAAAAAAAAAATAAAAAATAACAAGTCTCTTGCCAATTAATTTCCAGCAATATTGCCTATTGTCTGTGTGGTGCGCGTGTTTGTCTATCACTCCATGTGTAGACAGTTGATGTGATAACTGCCTTGTGGGTTGACAGAAAATACTTTCACCAAAACCTTCTCAATTAAATGTTAACTGCAAGTAGGCTTACCTGGCAGACGTACAGTACCAGTCAAAAGTTTGGACACACCTACTCATTCAAAGGTTTTAATTTATTTTTTACTATTTTCTACATTGTAGAATTATAGTGAAGACATCAAAACTATGAAATAACACATATGGAATCATGTATAACCAAAAAAAGTGTTAAAACATATCAAAAATATATTTTATATTTGAGATTCTTCAAAGTAGCCTTCCTTTGCCTTGATGACAACTTTGCACACTCTTGGCATTCTCTCAACCAGCTTCATGAGGTAGTCATCTGAAATAAATTTCAATTAACAGGTGTGCCTTGTTAAAAAAGTTAATTTGTGGAATGTCTTTCCTTCTTAATGCGTTTGAGCCAATCAGTTGTGTGACAAGGTAGTGGTGGTATACAGAAGATTTGGTAAAATACCAAGTCCATATTATGGCAAGAACAGCTCAAATAAGCAAAGAGAAATTACAGTCCATCAATACTTTAAGACAGTAAATGCAGAAAATTTCAAGAACTTTGAAAGTTTTCAAGTGCAGTCGCAAAAAACATAAAACACTATGATGAAACTGGCTCTCATGAGGACCGCCACAGGAAAGGAAGACCCAGAGTTACCTCTGCTGCAGAGGAGAAGTTCATTAGAGTTACCAGCCTCAGAAATTGCAGCCCAAATAAATGCTTCACAGAGTTCAAGTAACAGACACCAATAAGAAGAAGAGACTTGCTAGCCAAGAAACATAAGCAATGGACATTAGACCGGTGTAAATCTGTCTTTTGGTCTGATGAGTCCAAATTAGAGATTTTGGTTCCAACCGCCGTTTCTTTGTGAGACGCAGAGTAGGTGAACGGATGATCTCCGCATGTGTGGTTCCCACCGTGAAGCATGGAGGAGGTGGTGTGATGTGGTGCTTTGCTGGTGACACTGTCTGTTATTTAAGAATCAAGGCACACTTAACCAGCATGGCTACCACAGCATTCTGCAGCAATACGCCATCCCATCTGGTTGCGCTTGGTGGGACTGTCATTTGTTTTTCAACAGGACAATGCCCCAACACACCTCCACACCTCCAGCTGTGTAAGGGCTATTTTACCAAGGAGAGTGATGGAGTGCTGCATCAGATTACATGGCCTCCACAATCACCTGACCTAACTCATTGAGATGCTTTGGGATGAGTTGGACCGCAGCGTGAAAGAAAAGCAGCCAACAAGTGTCCAGCATATGTGGGAACTCCTTCAAGACTTTGGAAAATCATTCCAGGTGAAGCTGGTTGAGAGAATTGGAATGCCAAGAGTGTGCAAAGCTGCAATCAAGGCAAAGGGTGGATACTTTGAAGAATCTAAAATCTAAAATATATTTTGATTTGTTTAACACTTTTTGGGATACTACATGATTCCATATGTGTTATTTCATAGTTGTGATGTCTTCACTATTATTTACAATGTATAAAATAGTTTWWAAAAAATAATTGAATGAGTAGGTGTGTCCAAACTTTTGACTGGTACTGTATATCATGAGGAAGTATACAGTATCATTTGTATCTAATATTTGTTATTTGCAAACTAAGCCATGAAATGTGCAGCAGCAGTACAGAACCATCACACACATTAGACAGCACATTTCTCACTCATTAGATGCGCAATAAAAAATAAATAATCTARTTTAGTTTTCTAGTTAGTTTTCTTCCAGACACCCACAAGAAATTGTCTTCTGTTGTAATTTAAGCATTTACATGAATATCCATTTTCATTGTTTCACTATAAACAATTGTAATGTTGAGAGTGAAAAACAAAARAAAATCTAAACCCAGGAAAAATACAACTGAGAAAACATAATTTGGGAAAATATCAACAAACAAAAAAAATCACTGATTTTATAGGCCATCCTTAAGAGTTGTTTATTTACCATTATTTTTACCAAGTATGTTGACAGAAAACGTTCTTGTGTACAGTAATGACCAGTGGAAGAGTTGCAGSCGAGAGGAAAAGAGAAGAATTTGAAAGTTCGAAAATAAATGAGTAGCTCTCATGCTAGAAAAGGTTGGAGACACCTGGTATGGACTATATATCAAGTATATAGCATGGCTCTGGGAGTGAGGGTTGTTACCATCGTCTTAGATGTTGTTCTGGTACAGGGACACTTCGCAGCGCTGCCCCAATCACCATGAAGAAGGCTGACAGTAGAAGAGACACCCGCAGACCTGCAGCACAAGTGGGGAGAGATGTAGCAAGAAAGGGGCGAGGTGMAGAAAGAGGGGAGAGATGGAGAGAGAGTAAAGAGAAGAGGGGAGACAGCGATGGGAGAGGTGGGGTTGAAGTAGGTTAGGTTGGGGACAAGAGAGAGAAAGATGGGAGGTTATTCTGTATAATTGTTCCAAATGTTACAGTACTACTACACAGTGCATTCGGAAAGTATTCAGACCCCTTTACTTTTTCCACTTTGTTACGGTACAGCCTTATTCTAAAATTGATTCAATTKTTTTTTTTCATCAATRTACACACAATACCCCYTAATGACTAAGTGAAAACAGGTTTTTAGAAATGTTTGSTAATTTATTAAAAATTAAAAACAGAAATACCTTATTTACATAAGTATTCAGACCCTTTGCTATGAGACTTGAAATTGAGCTCAAGTGCATCCTGTTTCCATTGATCATCCTTGAGATCTTTCTACAACTTGATTGGAGTCCACCTGTGGTAAATTCAATTGATTGGACATGATTTGGAAAGGCATGTTTTTCAGCAGGGACTGAGAGATTAGTCTGGATCGAMGGAACTGCACCTGTGTATATAAGGACTCACAGCAAAACCAAGCCAGGAGGTCGAAGGAATTGTCCGTAGTGCTCCGAGACAGGATTGTGCCAAAGCACAGATCTGGTCCCCAACAACACAGTGCCCTCCATCATTCTTAAATGGAAGAAGTTTGGAACCACCAAGACTCTTCCTAGAGCTGGCTGCCCGGCCAAACTGAGCAATCGGGGGAGGGCCTTGGTCAGGGAGGTGACCAAGAACCCAATGGTCACTCTGGCGCTCTGCCAGAGTTCCTCTGTGAAGATGGGAGAACATTCCTGAAGGACAACCATCTCTGCACCACTCCACCAATCAGTCATTTATGTTATACTGGCCAGCAAGAGCCACTCAGTAAAAGGCACATGACAGCCTGCTTGGAGTTTGCCAAAAGGCACCTAAAGAGTCTCAGATGATGAGAAACAAGATTCTCTGGTCTGATGAATCCAAGATTGAACTCTTTGGCCTGAATGCCAAGTGTCATTTCTTTTTTTCTCCTTTTTTTTACCCCCTTTTTCTCCCCAATTTCGTGGTATCCATTTATGAGACAATGTCTCATCGCTGCAACTCCCTCTCTCGGGAGAGGCGAAGGTCGAGAGCCAATGCGTCCTTCGAAACACAACCCAATCAAGCCGCACTGCTTCTTGACACAACGCACATCCAACCCGGAAGTCAGCCACACCAATGTGTCGGAGGAAACACCGTACACCTAGCGACCTGGTCAGCGTGCACTGCGCCCGGCCCGCCACAGGAGTCACTAGTGCGCGATGAGACAAAGATATCCCTGCCGGCCAAACCCTCCCTAACCCGGACGACGCTGGGCCAATTGTGCGTCGCCCCATGAGCCTCCCGGTCGCGGCCGGCTGCGGCAGAGCCTGGGCTCGAACCCAGAATCTCTGGTGGCACCGTTAGCACTGCGATGCAGTGCCTTAGACCACTGCCCCACCKGGGAGGACCACCAAGTGTCATTTCTGGAGGAAACCTGGCATCATCCCTTCGGTGAAGCATGGTGTTGGCAGCATCATGCTGTGGGCATGTTTTTCAGCAGGGACTGAGAGATTAGGCTGGATCGAGGGAAAGATGAACGGAGCAAAGTACGATCCTTGATGAAAACCTGCTCCAGAGCGCTCAGGACCTCAGACTGGGTGAAGGTTCACCTTCCAACYTGACAACAACCCTAAGCACACAGCRAAGYCAATGCAGGAGTGGCTTTGGGACAAGTCTCTGAATGTCCTTAAAATGGCCCAGCCAGAACCCGGACTTGAACCCGATCGAAGATCTCTGGACTGGAGAGACCTGAAAATAGCTGTGCAGTGACGCTCCCCATTCAACATGACAGAGCTTGAAAGGATCTGCAGAGAAGAATGGGAGAAACTCCCCAAATACAGGTGTGCCAAGCTTGTGGTGTCTTACCCAAGAAGACTCAAGGCTGTAATCGCTGCCAAAGGTGCTTCAACAAAGTACTGAGTAAAGTTTCTGAATATTTATGTAAATATTTATGTTTTTCATTTTTAATCTACTAGCAAAAATGTCCCAAAAAACAGTTTTTGCTTTGTCATTATGGGGTATTGTGTGTAGAATGAGGGYAAAAAACTATTTAATCAATTTTAGAATAAGGCTGTATCAAAACGTGGAAAAAGTCAAGYGGTCTGAATAATTTCCGAATGCACTGTATATACAAAAGTATGTGGACGCCCCTTCAAATTAGTGGACTCTGCTATTTCAGCCACACCCGTTGCTGACAGGTGTATAAAATCYAGCATTTTCATAGACAAACATTGCCAGTAGAATGGCCTTCCTGAATAGCTCAGTGACTTTCAACATGGCACCATCATAGGATGCCACCTTCCCAACAAGTCAGTTCGTCAAATTTCTGCCCTGCTAGAGCTGCCCCAGTCAACTGCAAGTGCTGTTATTGTGAAGTGGAAACATCTAGGAGCAACAACGGCTCAGCCGCGAAGTGGTAGGCCACACAAGCTCACAGAACGGGACCGTCAAGTGCTTAAGCGTGTAAAAATTGTCTGTCCACGGTTGCAACACTCACTACTGTGTTCCAAACTGCCTCTGGAAGCAACGTTAGGACAAGAACTGTCGTCGGGAGCTTCATTAAATTAATTTCCATGGCCGAGCAGCCGCACACATGCCTATGATCACCGTGCGCAATGCCAAGRGRCGGCTGGAGTGGCCATTGGACTCTGGAGCAGTGGAAACGCATTCTCTGGAGTGATGAGTCACACTTCACCATCTGTTAGTCCGACGGACGAATTTGGGTTTGGCGAATGCCAGGAGAATGCTACCTGCCCGAATGCATAGTGTCAACTGTAAAGTTTGGTGGAGGAGGAATAATGGTATGGGGCTGTTTTTCATGGTTCGAGCTAAGCCCGTAAGTTCCAATGAAGGCAAATCTTAATGCTACATCATACAATGACATTCTAGACGATTCTGTGCTTCCAACTTTGCGGCAACAGTTTGAGGAAGGCCCTTTCCTGTTTCAGGACGATAATGCCCCCGTGCAAAGGGAGGTCCATACAGAAATGGTMTGTCARAATCGGTGTGGAAMAACTTGACTGGCCTGTACAGAGCCCTGACTGCAACCCCATCGATCACCTTTGGGATGAATTGGAACTCTGACTGCGAGCCAGGCCTAATCGCCCAACATCAGTGCCTGACCTCACTAATGCTCTTGTGGCTGAATGGAAGCAAGTCACCGCAGCAATGTTCCAACAAGCCTTCCCAGAAGAGTGGAGGCTGTTATAGCAGCAAAGGGAGACCAAGTCCCCCTAATGCCCATGATTTTGGAATGAGAGATGTWCGACGAGCAGGTGTCCACATACCTTTGGTCACGTAGTGTATTTTGTATAATTGTTGAGATCATTCTAAACATTATCCCAAATATGAATCACTAGTCCCCAGTCAACTCCCCCCAAACCACAACATCCCAGTTCTCTTCCTCATATACACACCCAGAGAAATACAGCTTCCTTTCTGACTTAAGTCTACATTTTCAGTTTCCACCACATGACCATCATTTAAGAGAACTTCTGTTCCCCTACAGTCATAATCTGTTCCCAAATTTCCTCTTGGTAGTGATGAGTGAGTCACTAGCTGAGAATGTACACAATTGGTGACAAATTGAGAGTAGAAACAGGCCTAATCCTATCATCAGATAAACTAAATCTGATTTTGATCACTGCCTAGTTAAATAAAGGTTTAATAAACACAAATAAAATAAAGAAATGTTGGGGAAACCTAAATTCTGTATCTCTGAATGTTTCTGCGGGTTCCCTTTAGGAACTGTTCCTGTCTGTCAGATCTCCATGTACTAAAGATGGCACAACTAAACAATGGCAGATGCTGGTATGTGGATCCTGTGTACAAAATATATTTCATTCTAATCTCTACSAGACAGTCATTGGAGCTGCATTTCATCAGGGTTGGCCTACATACTACAGTAGCAAAACATCTGAAGCTTCAAACTTTGATATAAGAGTGTACTGGGTGGAAATAGGAGAAGTGTGACTTATGCCTGATTATAACTCGATTACAAAATCATCTCCTTCATTTGAGAGTCAGGCAAACCATCTTTGGAAAAACAGCAACATGGAACTAACAACCCCTGCCTGTATTTCAGAGAGTCTCTGAAAATCYATGTCTGATTTTAGTGCTTTAAAATGTTGAAATCAGATGGACCGCTGCACAGCTCTAACACAAACTGACACGGAGTGATCTCCGTTCATGTATTTCTCCAACTCTAGAAACCCCTGACTCAGAGGGGAAACTTTACAAACACTTTCCTCTTTAGGGCCATATTTAACAGTCAGGTTTGGGATACTGCAGCCATGATATCACTGACATTCTAAATGTTGTATTACACTGCATGACCTGTTTTGATTATGGAACACCCATAGCACCGTCATCATTTTGTTTTAGAGAGACAGTCATGTCCCTAGATGACTAACTAACCACATGACAAACTTATGAAAAATGCCCTTTGCTTTTAATATGCTTTATATGTTATTTGCTTTTATGTTTCCTGGGGGATAAATGAACTGTTTTTGTCACCTGACAGTGTGTTCTGGGTGATAGATGGGTGATAGATGGGTGTCAATCAAGTGATGTGGAGGAACTGGTTTGGTTTGGTGGTTAGCTAGCCTGTATGGGAGCACTTGTCGAAACACTTATACATGGCTCCTTTTAAGTGTTACTTGAACTGCCTGTAAATTACACTTGACTGGACTGTGTTGTTTGAGAGATTGGTGAAAGAGATTTCAGAGACTACACATAAGTGGGTCCTAYCAAAAACTCCACAGAGGCAGTAAGTCAGTCACCATTTCTTACAGGAACATGTTATTCTATGGAGGCTGGATTGTAATGGTTACTAAAAAGACTTGGTGAAGAGAACATACTGAAGACAGAAACATTATGTTATTTATGGCCGTGTTATGGCCGTGTGGTGCAAAGACAACAACCTCTCCCTCAACGTGATCAAGTCAAGGGAGATGATTGTGGACTACAGGAAAAAGAGGTCTGAGCACACCCCCATTCCCATCAACGGGGCTGCAGTGGAGCAGGTTGAGAGCTTCAAGTTCCTTGATGTCCACATCACCAACAAACTAACATGGTCCAAGCACACAAGGCAGTCGTGAAGAGGGRACGACAAAACCTATTCCCTTTCAGGAGACTGAAAAGATTTGGCATTGGTCCTAAGATCCTCAAAAGGTTCTACAGCTGCACCATCCTGACTGGTTGCATCACTGCCTGGTACGGCAACTGCTCGGCCTCCGACCGCAAGGCACTACAGAGAGTAGTGGGAATGGCCCAGTACATCACTGGGGCCAAGCTTCCTGTCATCCAGGACCTCTATACCAGGCGGTGTCAGAGGAAGGCCCTAAAAATTGTCAAAGACCCCAGCCACCATAGGCATAGACTGTTCTCTCTGCTACCGCACGGCAAGCGGTACCGGAGCGCCAYGTCTAGGTCCAAGAGGCTTCTAAACAGCTTCTACCACCAAGACATAAGACTCCTGAACATCTAACCAAATGGCTACCCAGACTATTTGCATTGCCCACCTCCCCTCTTTTACACCGCTGCTCCTCTCTGTTGTCATCATCTATGCATAGTACATGTACATATTACCTCAACTAACCGGTGCCCCCACACATRGACTCTGTACCGGTACCCCCCTGTTTATAGTCTCGCTATTGTGATTTTACTGCTGCTCTTTAATTACTTGTTACTTTTATTTCTTATCCGTATTTTTTTAAACTGCATTGTTGGTTAGGGGCTCATAAGTAAGCATTTCACTGTAAGATCTACACCTGCTGTTTTCGGTGCATGTGACTAATACAATTTGATTTGAACAYCAACATTGAAACTAGGTCAGTCTGAGGGAAAATGTTTAAATGTTTCTTTGTTTCCTTTCTTGTGGTTGATTTGGTTTGGAGGGTGGGGGTGGGGGGTAGCTTAGCTGATCAACTTTGATCTATGATTACTCAGAAATATCTTATCTTGAAAGTTTTATAGGATTTATGTGTCAACAATTCACAACTTCATGCACTGCAATAAAACTATATAATTTTGAAATGGAGCCACATTTTTTTTTTTTTAAATGACATAAAGGAAAGTACATTGTGTTCCAGTACAGTATTGTCAACTGCCATTTAGAACAAAACAACTCACCCTTTTTGTCCATTAGCCATATAAATAGCAGCCAAGGCGCGAATCCCACTGGCCCCCAAAGAACAAGCACGGCGATGTCAGATTTGGTGAAATCGTACGCATGCATGGCAGAGTTCTGAATTGGGCCCCAGGTGTTCCATACTATCCCTTGCATGAACGCCAACGAGGAAAACAGAGTCAGAACCAGCCATCTTCTCCCGTAGACTTGGCTGTAAACTGGCTGAATGCTCGTCTCGCGGTCAGGAGGAACAAGAGGTTCCCTTTCACCCTCTGTGCTCGATGCAGCACCCATCGCATTTGATACAATGTAGCGTTCGTTCAGCAGCGATTTAGTCCGCGCGCTATGTCCAATATTCGATTATACAATGGCAACAAATGTACCGGTATCTAACTTCAATATCAGTTGCCCAGAGAAACAACAACAATCGATGTCATTGCTAKTTCACTGCGCATGCCTGCACGTTCACGGAAATGGTCACAATTTTGAAACCGAAACCTGGGATGTATAGTAGGCATTACTATTAGTTGGATTCCGTTGAAAAACGTTTCGTCTGTTGCAAAACGTTTTGCAACGACAAATTAATGTAGGTCCCGCCCCGTTTAGCTCCTTTAGCTKGTGTTTTTTTTCCTTTTGGTTCCTAAAGTAAACGGTAAACGATATCCGTTGCAAAACATTTTGCAATAGATTAAACATTTTCCAGCGGAATCCGACTAAATTAAATCAAATTTGATTTGTCACATACACATGATTAGCATATGTTATTGAGGGTGTAGCGAAATGCCTGTGCTTCTAGCTCCGACAGTGCAGTAATATCTAGCAAGTAATATTTAACAAATTACACGACATATACCCAATATACACAAATCTAAGTAGAAATGAATTAAGACTATATACATATGAACGAGCGATGTCAGAGCGGAACGGACTAAGATACAGTAGAATAGTATAGAATACAGTAATACATATGAGATGAGTAATGCAAGATATGTAAACATTATTAAGTGAATGAGATACCGTAGAATAGTATAGAAAACAGTATATGCATATGAGATGAGTAATGCCAGATATTTAAACATTAAGTGACTAAGATACCGTAGAATAGTATAGAATACAGTATATACATATGAGATGAGTAATGCCAGATATGTAAACATTATTAAAGTGACTAGTGTTCCATTCCTTAAAGTGGCCAGTGATTTGTAGTCTATGCCTATAGGCAGCAGCCTCTAATGTGCTAGTGATGGCTGTTTAACAGTCTGATGGCCTTGAGATAGAAGCAGTTTTTCAGTCTCTCGGCCCCAGCTTTGATGTACCTGTACTGACCTCGCCTTCTGGATGATAGCGGGGTGAACAGGCAGTGACTCGGGTAGTTTATGTCCTTGATGATCTTTTTGGCCTTCCTGTGACATCAGGTGCTGTAGGTGTCCTGGAGGGCGTATTTTGCCCCCGGTAATGCGTTGGGCGGACCGCACCACCCTCTGGAGAGCCTTGCCGTTGCGGGCGGTGGAGTTGCCGTACCAGGCCGTGATACAGCCTGACAGGATGCTTTCAATTGTGTATCTGTAAAAGTTTGTGAGGGTTTAAGGTGACAAGCCAAAAAAATGTAGCCTCCTGAAGTTGAAGAGGCTCTGTTGCGCCTTCTTCACCACACTGTCTGTGTGGGTTGTCCTTTTCAGTTTGTCAGTGATGTGTATACCAAGGAACTTGAAACTTTCCACCTTCTCCACTGCGGTCCCGTCGATGTAGATAGGGGGGGTGCACCCTCTGCTGTTTCCTGAAGTCCACGATCCTTGCCATGGTTAAATGTGGTGGTTCACGCTTTCAGTTTCGCGCGAATGCTACCATCTATCCATGGTTTCTGGTTAGGGTAGGTTTTAATAGTCCTTGTGTGTACTGCATCTCCTATACACTTCCTTATAAACTCAGTCACCGTATCCATGTATGCATCTAGATTATTTTCGCAAGCTACCCGGAACATATCTCAGTCCACGTGATCAAAACAATCCTGAAGCGTGGATTCCGATTGGTCAGACCAGCGTTGAATAGTTCGAYGCACGGGTACTTCCTGTTTGAGTTTCTGCCTATATCTTAACACGTCGAGATACTGATTGTTTAGGCTGATATCAGTGGTTGGAACCAAAATGATTTTCCAATCGTTTCTTTCTGAACAGAACAATTCATTTTTTTTCGTTCTGTTCTACTGTTCCGACCWGCAAAATAAAGTTCTGAACTGGTTCGAACCAAAATAATTATGGTTTATATTGTTCCTTTCTTAACCCTCTGAAATCTTTTATTTTATTTGAATTTTTTTACATTTAGCTCGAAATTCAATTACTTCARGAATGGATACAGAAGCTTGCTATGGCGCAGGAAAGCTATGCATTGGACATACAGGTGTAGTGTAGGGTGCGACATGTGCCTGAAATTTTGTGGGTGAGGAGAGCGTGCTGGGCATCTTGCTGTTATGACATGCATTATCTGAATTAGCTAGGCCCACAGAATTATACCTACGGAGGAGCGGCTTCTATGAAGGAACTTTGAATGTCTTTGAACTTCAGAGAGTTGGCTTAACTAATGTTGGACCAGAGCTAGCCCTTGATTATGACTCTCAGTTCCATTACATTGCACATACTGCCGCCTAGAGCTTGAGAGCTAGACCAGAGCTAGCTAACAAGCTTGTGTGTGCAGAGTGGCCCCAGAATTAAGATAAAATAACACGTCTTACCTTTTTGTAGTTTAAATATCCAATGTGAAATGTGATAACTATAGTATCCTTAACTAGCATTGAAAAAGTTAATTCATTGTTCTCTAATTAAAATTATAATATCTGAATCACGCCTGTAATGTGCATGCTTCTGAGAGGGTAGCCTACACACACACTGGCAAAGATTTTCAGCTGGCAGGCAGGCAGACACTGGAATAAGTTCCTGAATGACAGTCAGGGCTTCGCATAGGCGCTTTGTGTACAATAACATAACCGTTTCCCATGCTTTTAAAAGAACGGTTCTGTTCCAGAAGAGTATAGATCACTTTCGTTCTCAGTTCTGGTTCTGTTCCTCAAAAAATGTAATTATTTTCTGGTTTTCTGCTCTGTTCCCTAAACCAGTTTCAACCCCTCATACARATAGGATATGTTTCTTCATTTCTAGCATTATGTGGCGATTTCCATCTATCCATGTTGCAGAGATCAGCACAGCAGCGCCGTCGTCAAATGTGTGGCGAGCTGGCATATGCCCCAACAATTTTGATTTGGTTTAACAAAACATATTGACACAAAAGCGTTGAAAATAGGGACAAAGTACTATTGTTTAGACTGATTTGCCTCATGATTTGTCAACTCGTGCACAATTAATCTGTGCGTTGCTGCTCCTTTTGCAGGCCTTAAAGAGTTGCCAATCGCCATAAATGCAGTACGTTCTTCATATTGGACGCCGGCTGAGTTTGTAAACTCAGTCCAAGGGCCTTCAAGGCCTGTGGGCTGCCAGTTGCCCATCCATGATCTAGCTAATTAGATGGGTATGTCAGTCTGTAAAGCCTTGTTCACACTGCAGGCCTTAATGCTCAAATCAGTTTTGTTTTTCAAATCCATTTGGGAATATTCACTGCCCAAACAGCAAGTTAAAAGTGACCAAATCATAAATGTGTGTGTTCAGACAGCAGTCATTTGCTGGCATTGCTACGCCTTTATTTAACTAGGCAAGTCAGTTAAGATCAACTTCTTATTTACAATGACAGCCTACCAAAAGGAAAAAGGCCTCCTGTGTGGACGGGGCTGGGATAAAAATTWATTAAATAACAATATAGGACAAAAAACACATCACAAAGGCTGATTGGTGTATAGGCTGATTGGTGGTGGGGCTCGTGCTTCCTATCACTCAGAAGTTACGTAGCCCGCTAAAGTGACAACAATGCCTGTCATGGATGTTTCCCAGTTGCTTCAATCATAGTAAAGGAACAGTTTCAAAACTAGGCTAGCCACAGAAGTCAATTAGCTAGCTAGGTAACTATTTAGCTCTATAGCACATTCACTAATTTGTATGTAAACAATTAACAAGCTAGTTGGCTACCACATGTTCTTGTTAAATTGTTAACAAAGTAGCTAGCAAGCAATAAGATATGCCAAATAACAGTCTAAAAACCACTTAAGAGCAAATAAATCAGATTTGATCATTCAGACACACATTGCATGGCCAGGAATAAGATTTGTATGTGGCTTGAAATATTCGATTCCATGTGTTTTTGGCTGTTCAGACTACAGGAAAAATAACAGATTCGAGTTGGATATGCAAAAAAAATAAGAATTTGATTTGAGTCACTTCAAACTGTGTGGGAGTTAATGTTACATATAGGGACAGATGTAATACTATAGAGCATAAATGTGTTCATCAGACCACAGGAGGAGAAGATGACACTTGGTGCATCTGCTAGCTCTGATGAGGGAAGTACAAAGGCCAAAGACATAGGCCCATAGGACAGCTGGACATACCAAAGTCAGAGGGACACACAAAGGAGGGTGCCAGCCAACTGACCAACAGATGGAGTATAGGCATAATAAATATATTATTTTAGGACATGAAAGGGTCCCGCCACCATTATAACCTAACCGAAAGCAGATGTGGGCGTTAACAAGCAAGCTCTGAGATGAAAAGAAAATAAGGGAGAAAGATCAAGAGAAGATATTTTCATATAGAGGGAGGGGACTCTATACGTTATGCAAAGACAGAGTCCTATAAAGGCAGGACTCTGTAATATGAGAATTTAGTCTCTTTCCATGGAGGGGCTCGGCTCTGTTACGTTTGTGATAGGGTCCTTCCATGGAAGGGCTCATTTTTGCTACTTTGTATTAAAGTCTATATTGAATTCACAAGTTCTTGTAAGAGTGTTATATTTCTGAGACGATTTTCCACCACAACTGCCAAAGTGCTTCATCAAATGCCAAACCAGATTTCCATTAGTTTGCATCTCAATAAGGTCGGTCGTTATGCACAATCTTGTTGATGGTTGGAATTACGCACTATAATGCCAGTCAGAAACACGTTAAAGTCTTGTGTAGAAACAACGTTTTATTTATAATTGGAAAKAATCCAAAAGTAGCTGAGCTAAAAAGTATAAAGACATTTTTGTCTTTATGTGAAATAAAACAAACAACATTTACCAAATAGAGTAAACTCTGAAATAGGCTATATAATGCAGATATATTTTTTATTTAACCAAGCAAGTCAGTTAAGAACAAATTCTTATTTACAATGACGGCCTACCCGCCCAACCCTAACGACGCTTGGCCAATTGTGCGCTGCCCTATGGGACTCCCAATCACGGCTGGTTGTGATACAGCCTAGAATCGAACCAGGGTCTGTAGTGACACCTCTAGCACTGAGATGSAGTGCCTTAGACCGCTGCACCACTCGGGAGCCCATACATAGGCCTACACCAATCACCCATCCCCATCCGACTCTCTTATCCCTTCCCAGTCCTTGCAGGTATCTAGCAGAGTAGAATGGACCCCTCTTTTACTGTGACACAATGTAAAATATATTGATAATTGTGCAGATTTTACATAATTCTTGCCCTAATTATTKATTTACAAATTATACAGGACAGGACTCTTATTCTGAAGGATTCCAAAAATCCATGACCCAGAAGTACTTAATTATTATTGCCTGCTTCACAGCGGAACAAAAGACACTTGAGCTTTATTTAATTCCTCTCTGATTTGTTRGTGCATGTGTAACGCAAGTTGAGACCCAAATGATTGTTGTTCAGGCAAAACTACCTACTCTAGGTTTCTCTTCGTGAATAAAAAATGTACAGTTGTGTCCTTATTATTTTACTGTCAATAGTCTTCTATGCAGTTGTCAGCACGATTGAGGTGTGTTTGTTTGACTGTCTGTTTCTGTGATTGCCTATTAGATCATTTGATCTGATGATGCAGATGACAAACAATCAAAACTTACATCATGATGCCTTTCATTAATACTCTACAGATGCACACACTATATATGCAGGTGTTTCCAATTWAAAAAAAAAAATTGTCACATGCGCTAAATACAACCTTACCATGAAATGCTTACTTACAAGCCCTTAACAAATAATGCAGTTCAAGAAATAGAGTTAATAAAATATTTACTAAATAAACTAAAGTTTWAAAAAAGTAACACAAGAAAATTACATTACAATAACGAGGCTATATACAGGGTGTACCAGTACCGAGTCAATGTGCGGGGGTACAGGTTAGTCAAGGTCATTTGTAAGGTGACTATGCATAGATAATAAACAGCGAGTAGCAGCAGTGTAAAAAAAGAGGGGGAGGGTCAATGTAAATAGTCCAGGTGGCCATTTGATTAGTTGTTCAGCAGACTTATGGCTTGGGTGTAGAAGCTGTTAAGMGGCCTTTTGGTCCTAGACTTGGCGCTCCGGTAGCAGAGAGAACAGTCTATGACTTGGGTGACTGGAGTTTTGAAAATGTTTTGGACCTTCCTCTGAGACTGCCTAGTATAGAGGTCCTGGAAGTCAGGAAGCTTGGCCCCGGTGACGTACTGGGCCGTACACTCTACCCTCTGAAGCGCCTTACGGTCGGAAGTCGAGCAATTGCCATACCAGGCGGTGATGCAACCGGTCAGAATGCTCTCGAAAGTGCAGCTGTAGAACTTTTTGAGGATCTGGTGACCCATGCCATATTTTTCAAGTCTCCTGAGGGGGAAAAGGTGTTGTTGTGCCCTCTTCACAACTGTATTGGTGTGTTAGGACCATGATAGTCTGTTGGTGATGTGGACACCAAGGAACTTGAAACTCTCGACCCGCTCCACTTCAGCCCCGTCGATGTTAATGGGGGCCTGTTCGGCCCTCCTTTTCCTATAGTCCATGATCAGATCCATTGTTTTGCTCACATTGAGGGAGAGGTTGTTGTACTGGCACCATACTACAAGTTCTCTGACCTACTCCCTACAGGCTGCCTCATCGTTGTCGGTGATCAGGCCTACCACTGTTMTGTTGTCAGCAAACTTAATGATGGTGTAGGAGTTGTGCTTGGCCACACAGTTGTGGGTGAACAGGGAGTACAGGAGGGGACTAATCACACACCCCTGAGGGGCCCCAGTMTTGAGGATCAGCGTGGCAGATATGTTGTTGCCTAGCCTTACCACCTGGGGACAGCCCGTCAGGAAGTCCAGTATCCAGTTGCAGAGGGAGGTGTTTAATCCCAGGGTCCTTAGCTTAGTGATGAACTTTGTGGGCACTATGGTGTTGAACGATGAGCTGTAGTCAATGAACAGCATTCTCACATAGGTGTTCCTTTTGTCCAGGTGGGAAAGGGCAGTGTGGAGTGCAATTGAGATTGCTTCATCTGTGGATTTGTTGGGGCGGTATGCTTTATTTTACTCTTATTATTATCTGTCCTGATGCCTAGTCACTATACCCTACCTTCATGTTCATAGCTACATCAAATACCTCGTACCTCTGCACACTGATCTGGTACTGGTACTCCGAGTATATGCATGTAGTTTTGTCATGAACCCGACGTCAGTTCAATTATTAGAATTTAATTCAATAAAACATTTTCTGTAAGCTCGATATGCAGTTTCTGTAGAGACAAATCAGATCAAGCCTGAACTGTGTGATGTAGTAAGGAGTTGTAGTTTCCAACAGACCAATATTCTACATAGTTTAGCACAGGAAGCTTTGTAATTAACTACAATAACCACAATCCATGCCTGGTGTCAGAGTATTTCGTATTATTCTGAATGTAAATCCAAGACACTCCTTTTAGTATGATATGCTACATTTCGTATGGTATGTATTATTGGATGTCATCACCCATTTTGTATATGATATGTTACGAATTACACTTTGTATTATGTTACACATTTTCACAATAGCTCTGCTCTGCTAAGTGAAAGAAGTATGAAATTCTAACTAGAGTGTGCAAAGCTGTCATCAAGGCAAAGGGTGGCTACTTTGAAGAATATAAAATCCAAAATATATTTTGATTCGTTTAACACTTCTTTGGTTACTACATGATTCCATATGCGTTATTTCATAGTTGTGATGTGTTCACTATTATTCTACAATGTAGAAAATAATAAAAATAAAGAAAAACCTTTGAATTAGTATGTGTGTCCAAACTTTTGACTGGTACTGTATACTGAACCTCCCGCCCCCAACTACTGTCAACAAATCATGTCAATGTGGAGCTATACGAAGTCCTCCGCATTGGTACAAAGTGTGGGTTGGTGCACAGGAATGCGGTACAGAGCTGATCTCTGCAGAGGCCATTAGGGTAGACTAGTTGAACATGCATACATGTACATAGGCACATAGATTATATTTAAGAACAATATCTAGCATAATAGAAGGAAATATGGCATTACCCTCAACCTTTGCACAGTGACCAGACCATACAAATGTACCTACAGTAGGTAGGTAGGCAGACAGCATTTGGGTACAGCCAAGACAAACAAGCATGCTGTGGAATGTTGTCCCAGTCCTCTTTAATGACTGTGCAAAGTTTCTGGATATTATCAGGAACTGGAATATGCCGTCGTACATGTCGAACCAGAGCATCCCAAACATGGGTGGCATTTCTGGTGAATTTGCAGGCCATGGAAGAACGGGAACATTTTCAGTTTTCAGGAAATGTGTACACATCCTTGCAACATGGGGCCATGCATTATCATGCTGAAACATGAGGTGATGGCGGCGGATAAATGGTACAACAATGGGCCTCAGAATCTTGTCACGGTATTGCAATGCATTCAAATTGCCATCGATAAAATGCAATTGTATTAACTTTCCGTATCTTATGCTTGCCCATACCATAACCCCACCGTCACCAAGGGGCACTCTGTTCACAACGTTGAGATCAGCAATGGGGGCTCCCAATTAATGCAGCGGTCTAAGGCACTGCATCTCAGTGCTAGAGGCATCAGTACAGACCTTAGTTCGATTCCAGGCTGTAAACCAACCGGCCGTGATTGGGAGTCCCATAGGYCAGCGCACAATTGGCCCAGCGTCGTCCGGGTTAGAGTTTGGCCGGGGTAGACTGTCATTGTAAAAAAACATTTGTTTTTAACTGACTTGTCTAGTTAAATAAAGGTTAAATAAAAAATTCATAAAATAAAAAACGCTCGCACATATGACACAATGTCTGCTATCTACCCGGTACAGTTGAAACTGGGATTCATRCGTGAAGAGCACAATTCTCCTGCATGCCAGTGGCCATCGAAGGTTACGACACCGAACTGCAGTCAGGTCAATCCCTGGTGAGGATGACCAGCACCAGATGAGCTTCCCTGAGACAGTTTATGCAGAAATCCTTCGGTTGTGAAAACCCACAGTTTCGTCAGCTGTCCTGGTGGCTTGTCTCAGTCGATCCCGCAGGTGAAGAAGCCAAATGTGGAGGTCCTGGGCTGGCGTGAATACACATGGTCTGCGGCTTATGGTAACAGCTCTGGTGGACATTCCTGCAGTCAGCATGCCAAGTGCATGTTCCCTCAAAACTTGARATATCTGTGGAATTGTGTTGTGTGACAAAACTGCACATTCTAGAGTGGCATTTTATTGTCTCCAGCAAAAGGGGCACCTGTGTAATATAAACATGGGACCAACACTGCATGTTGCGTTTATATTTTTGTTTAGTATTCACAGTTTCTGATGTTTGCAAGTTTGCTAAAAAGTTACAAATGGTAGGCCTAGTATATAGTAACAAGTTAGCAGGTGCCAGGCTAACTAGCTAGCCAACTCCAGTCATGTGCTCACATTTGCTGGTAAACCTAGCTTAGGTGGCTAGTTGTAAGTTAAGCTTGCTGTTTTGTAGCCATATCTATGACTAAAAAGAGAATACGTTTTACAATCGAGATACAATAGATCTCCGATTGTAAAACCTCTTCTATTTTTTGTCACAGGTATGGCTTTCTGTAGTTGATTAGCTATTTTAGCTAGCTACCTACCTAACTACGTAAGTTAGTAAACAGAACAATTATTTGATTTCCCCCCACTGTAACAAAGTAGTATGTTAGCCAGCAATACACAATATTGGTTTCATTAGATAAACTAAAGTTAGCTAGCTAACTTGGTGGCTTGCAAGAAAAATTACTTAGTTAGCCACCATATTTGTCACCTGCCCTCTTGGTGCTGGCATTGGCTGCAGCTGAGCTTCTAGCTAAATCCAAAGCTTTGTTTTCGAATCCTCTTTGCTATATTCCGGTTGAAACATGTGTGGTTGAATGTCGCCATGTAGCAACAACAACAAAAAATGCTCCATCTGAATTCGTGTTGATGACAGGAATCACTTGAAGCCATTGTGGTGTGGTCAGTTCTTTCAGTTTTGCCCKAAAAATGAGGTTGTTAGTGTCTCCCTTTCAAAAAAGCCTGCTTTGGGGAGGGACGGGGCCAGAACGCAAAGCACCGCTCCACACAAGTTGTAGTTTTTCAGAGACTGGAAAAAATGTGTCAGCATATATATTTTGGAATAAATCAGCTGACAGGAACATCGCTGAAAGACATCCATTGGCTCTATCYACCAAGGACAACCATATCAACAAGCACAAAAACAGTGCATCACAATAGTGTGATCAGTATCACATAGAGCCTTTGCGAAATGCCACAAAGCAGGGCTACATTTAATTTCAGCACTTGCCTCCCAGATCAATACACCAGAAGCCGAAATAGGGTGTATATTCAGCACGAGATGCCCAGACCTACCTTCCTACTGGGCAATTATGTGTGAAACACATCTCACTGACCTAGAAATGCCTTGGACATGATGAAAACAAGATTACCCCAGGGTGAAATTCCCCTTTAAGAGGAGAGGGAAAAGGTGATCGATTGCAGTAGCTTCACAAGGCTGAAAATACATGATCTAAGTGATTGATAGTTGGTATTCCGCAGTCATAAAAGTATGCCGTATTTACTTTGCATAACTACTATAATAGTGATTTTGTCAGACAGCATAGGCAGCAGCTCTATAGAGATGAGATTATATGATTTTGAATGAAATAATATAGTCATCAAATAAAACAAATATTTTATTAAAGTCATGTAAATAAATGATGCAGTACCATCACTACCATCATGGGACGTTTCTTAATTGTTTTATTCAGTGTTGTTACAGCATTCAATCRACATAATGTATAGTGCATTTAATGTTGAAAAAAACATGATCTTTTTTTATAATCGCACAGCACTAATATAGCTCCATTGTTCTATTTGATTTCATTACTTGTGTTACTATTTAATTAGAAATATTATTATTAAACTCTGCATCATTGGGAAGGGCTCGAAAGTAAGCATTTCAAGGTAAAGTCTTCACTAGTTGTATTCGGCACAAAATGTATTTGATTAATATTGGCTATGTGTGTCAGACTGTGGACCACCTGTCACGATGTCTAGGAGGGAAGGCTGTCAGATTCAGAATGGGAGACGGCATGAGAAGAAGAGTAAGAGAACGGTCCAGTGCAGAAACAACTCTTACCCCTAGGCTCTTCATGTATCCACTGCCCCTTAGCCACTTCATATACTGAACAAAAATATAAACGCAACATGCAACAATTTCAACGATTTTACTGAGTTACAGTTCATATAAGGAAATCAGTCAATTATAAATTCATTAGGTCCTAATAAATTCATTAGGTCCTTGTCACGTCCGTCGTTAGAATGAGACCAAGGCACAGCGTGGTATGCGCAGCGTGGTATTCTCTTTTAATGAATGAACACCGAACAAACCAACAAAATTAACAAARGAAACGTGAAGCTATACAAAATAGTGCTGACAGGCAACTACACATAATCAAGATCCCACAAACACAAATGAGGAAATGGCTACCTAAATATCATCCCCAATCAGAGACAACGATAAACAGCTGCCTCTGATTGGGAACCATATCAGGCCACCATAGAAATACAAAAACACCTAGATGACCCACCCAAGTCACTATCACGCCCCAACCAACACAGAGAAAAAACAGCTTACTATGGTCAGGGCGTGACAGTACCCCCCCCCCCCAAAGGTGCGGACTCCGACCGCAAAACCTGACTCAATAGGGGAGGGTCCGGGTGGGCATCTATGATGGATGACGCAGGGCGTCGGGGGCAGCTCCGGTGCGGGACGAAGTACCCACTCCGCTCGCAGTTACYTCTTCCTCCATGGCGGCTCTGGTCCGGGGATCATCGCCGGAAGCTCCGTACCGTGGGTCGTTGCTGGAGGCACCGGACCGTGGATCGTCACCGGAGGCTCCGGACTGAAAACCCCTGCTGAAGGCTCTGGACTGCAGATCGTCGCTGGAGGCTTTGGACCGCCGACCGTCGCTGGAGGCTTCGTCTCTGAAGGTGACTCTGAAAAAGACCAAAAGAAAGATGCCCAGGGTCCCTGCTCATCTGCGTGAACGTGCCTTAGGCATGCTGCAAGGAGGCATGAGGACTGAGTTAATTCGGGAAACGTTAACTCATTAAAAAACTGTTCTCGTGGTGCCCCAAATTTCTAGTGAATTAATTGTTACATGATTAATTTAATCAAGTAATAATTAAACGTAGGAGGTAATTATTCGATGAATAGCAGTGATAGAAGAATTTGTATGTTTAAGATAATGACTAAAGTATTCCACCCTGAAACTGTATAACTGTGTGAAATGTGTTAGAATCATAAGAATATAATCTGATGATGTGTGTAGCTTGGTTAGAATTATAACTAGGGCATTGTATTCTTTTGTAGCTATAAAAGCAGGGAGAAACTGTGAGACGAGATAACTATGTATGGGGGTAGTGAGAAAAAATGATTGTGCCTGTCTAAGCAGGGAGTAGCCTATGATAAGAAATTGTGTGTGTGTYTATGTGTATAAAAAGACTGGCTCTGCATTTGAGGGGCGGAGCGCTCTCTGAATAAAGTGTTGATCTATTGCAGACTGAGACTTTGTCTAATTCTTCATTAAATTAACCAGAGCCTTACAACCTCTGGGAATTGGTCAAKGCTTGAGTGATAGTTGAGTTCAACCATTGAGATAGCAAAATTCTCGTGACAATTTGGTCCTTCGAGCCGGATCTCAATACCTGTTTCTGTCGTTCCAGGGAACACCGAAACAGTGCAGATCAAGGATCCGTAAGACAAAGACCTGACCTCTGAAATTGAGGGTTTATTTCAGGCCGGTGGCGAACTGGTACACGACAGGAACGGTGACGAGATCCAACCTACATTGAATTCTCAGCTGCAAGAATAAGAATAAGTATACCCTGGCGCAGTAATGTAAAGTACTTAAGTAAAAATACTTGAAAGTACTACTTAAGTAGTTTTTGGGGTATCTGTACTTTACTTTACTATTTATATTTTTGACAACTTTATACTTTTACTTCACTACAATCCTAAAGAAAATTATGTACTTTTTACTCCATACATTTTCCCTGGACACCCAAAAGTACTTGTTACATTTTGAATGCTTAGCAGGACAGGAAAATTGTCACGAATATCATCGAAGGTGGCTCCCCTTCCTGTTCGGGTGGCGCTCGGCGGTCGTCGTCACCGGTCTACTAGCTGCCACTGATCCTTTTTTCCTTTATCGTTTGGTTTTGTCTAATTGTTTTCACCTGTTCCTTGTTGGGGTTTTGGGGTGGTTGTTATTTAAGTTCGATTAGCCCGATTGTGTTTGTGCGGGCTTGTTTCTGTATTGTGAGAGGTGTTCTTTATTTATATGGGTTTTCCGCTGTCCGGTTTGATACCAGAGTGTACTTAGGTGGAGTGTATTACGCCTATGTTCGGCGTTACCTTTTGTACCTTTTTTGGTTGGACATTAAAGCGTGTTTT
>NC_036839.1:23536033-23593185 GCF_002910315.2 Salvelinus sp. IW2-2015
TAACAGAACAATTATTTGATTTCCCCCACTGTAACAAAGTAGTATGTAGCCAGCAATACACAATATTGGTTTCATTAGATAAAACTAAAGTTAGCTAGCTAACTTGGTGGCTTGCAAGAAAAATTACTTAGTTAGCCACCATATTTGTCACCTGCCCTCTTGGTGCTGGCATTGGCTGCAGCTGAGCTTCTAGCTAAATCCAAAGCTTTGTTTTCGAATCCTCTTTGCTATATTCCGGTTGAAACATGTGTGGTTGAATGTCGCCATGTAGCAACAACAACAAAAAATGCTCCATCTGAATTCGTGTTGATGACAGGAATCACTTGAAGCCATTGTGGTGTGGTCAGTTCTTTCAGTTTTGCCCCAAAAATGAGGTTGTTAGTGTCTCCCTTTCAAAAAAGCCTGCTTTGGGGAGGGACGGGCCAGAACGCAAAGCACCGCTCCACACAAGTTGTAGTTTTTCAGAGACTGGAAAAAATGTGTCAGCATATATATTTTGGAATAAATCAGCTGACAGGAACATCGCTGAAAGACATCCATTGGCTCTATCGACCAAGGACAACCATATCAACAAGCACAAAAACAGTGCATCACAATAGTGTGATCAGTATCACATAGAGCCTTTGCGAAATGCCACAAAGCAGGGCTACATTTAATTTCAGCACTTGCCTCCCAGATCAATACACCAGAAGCCGAAATAGGGTGTATATTCAGCACGAGATGCCCAGACCTACCTTCCTACTGGGCAATTATGTGTGAAACACATCTCACTGACCTAGAAATGCCTTGGACATGATGAAAACAAGATTACCCCAGAGGTGAAATTCCCCTTTAAGAGGAGAGGGAAAAGGTGATCGATTGCAGTAGCTTCACAAGCTGAAAAATACATGATCTAAGTGATTGATAGTTGGTATTCCGCAGTCATAAAAGTATGCCGTATTTACTTTGCATAACTACTATAATAGTGATTTTTGTCAGACAGCATAGGCAGCAGCTCTATAGAGATGAGATTATATGATTTTGAATGAAATAATATAGTCATCAAAAAAACAAATATTTTATTAAAGTCATGTAAATAAATGATGCAGTACCATCACTACCATCATGGGACGTTTCTTAATTGTTTTATTCAGTGTTGTTACAGCATTCAATCTACATAATGTATAGTGCATTTTAATGTTGAAAAAAACATGATCTTTTTTTATAATCGCACAGCACTAATATAGCTCCATTGTTCTATTTGATTTCATTACTTGTGTTACTATTTAATTAGAAATATTATTATTAAACTCTGCATCATTGGGAAGGGCTCGAAAGTAAGCATTTCAAGGTAAAGTCTTCACTAGTTGTATTCGGCACAAAATGTATTTGATTAATATTGGCTATGTGTGTCAGACTGTGGACCACCTGTCACGATGTCTAGGAGGGAAGCGCTGTCAGATTCAGAATGGGAGACGGCATAGAAGAAGAGTAAGAGAACGGTCCAGTGCAGAAACAACTCTTACCCCTAGGCTCTTCATGTATCCACTGCCCCTTAGCCACTTCATATACTGAACAAAAATATAAACGCAACATGCAACAATTTCAACGATTTTACTGAGTTACAGTTCATATAAGGAAATCAGTCAATTATAAATTCATTAGGTCCTAATAAATTCATTAGGTCCTTGCACGTCCGTCGTTAGAATGAGACCAAGGCACAGCGTGGTATGCGCAGCGTGGTATTCTCTTTAATGAATGAACCACGAACAAACCAACAAAATTAACAAACGAAACGTGAAGCTATACAAAATAGTGCTGACAGGCAACTACACATAGTCAAGATCCCACAAACACAAATGAGGAAATGGCTACAAATATCATCCCCAATCAGAGACAACGATAAACAGCTGCCTCTGATTGGGAACCATATCAGGCCACCATAGAAATACAAAAACACCTAGATGACCCACCCAAGTCACTATCACGCCCCAACCAACACAGAGAAAAAACAGCTTACTATGGTCAGGGCGTGACAGTACCCCCCCCCCCCCCCAAAGGTGCGGACTCCGACCGCAAAACCTGACTCAATTAGGGGAGGGTCCGGGTGGGCATCTATGATGGATGACGCAGGCGTCGGGGGCGGCTCCGGTGCGGGACGAAGTACCCTCCCGCTCGCAGTTACATCTTCCTCCATGGCGGCTCTGGTCCGGGGATCATCGCCGGAAGCTCCGTACCGTGGGTCGTTGCTGGAGGCACCGGACCGTGGATCGTCACCGGGAGGCTCCGGACTGAAAACCCCTGCTGAAGGCTCTGGACTGCAGATCGTCGCTGGAGGCTTTGGACCGCCGACCGTCGCTGGAGGCTTCGTCGCTGAAGGTGACTCTGAAAAAGACCAAAAGAAAGATGCCCAGGGTCCCTGCTCATCTGCGTGAACGTGCCTTAGGCATGCTGCAAGGAGGCATGAGGACTGAGTTAATTCGGGAAACGTTAACTCATTAAAAAACTGTTCTCGTGGTGCCCCAAATTTCTAGTGAATTAATTGTTACATGATTAATTTAATCAAGTAATAATTAAACGTAGGAGGTAATTATTCGATGAATAGCAGTGATAGAAGAATTTGTATGTTTAAGATAATGACTAAAGTATTCCACCCTGAAACTGTATAACTGTGTGAAATGTGTTAGAATCATAAGAATATAATCTGATGATGTGTGTAGCTTGGGTTAGAATTATAACTAGGGCATTGTATTCTTTTGTAGCTATAAAAGCAGGAGAGAAACTGTGAGACGAGATAACTATGTATGGGGGTAGTGAGAAAAAATGATTGTGCCTGTCTAAGCAGGGAGTAGCCTATGATAAGAAATTGTGTGTGTGTATATGTGTATAAAAAGACTGGCTCTGCATTTGAGGGGCGGAGCGCTCTCTGAATAAAGTGTTGATCTATTGCAGACTGAGACTTTGTCTAATTCTTCATTAAATTAACCAGAGCCTTACAACCTCTGGGAATTGGTCAACGCTTGAGTGATAGTTGAGTTCAACCATTGAGATAGCAAAATTCTCGTGACAATTTGTCTTCGAGCCGGATCTCAATACCTGTTTCTGTCGTTCCAGGGAACACCGAAACAGTGCAGATCAAGGATCCGTAAGACAAAGACCTGACCTCTGAAATTGAGGGTTTATTTCAGGCCGGTGGCGAACTGGGACACGACAGGAACGGTGACGAGATCCAACCTACATTGAATTCTCAGCTGCAAGAATAAGAATAAGTATACCCTGGCGCAGTAATGTAAAGTACTTAAGTAAAAATACTTGAAAGTACTACTTAAGTAGTTTTTGGGGTATCTGTACTTTACTTTACTATTTATATTTTTGACACTTTATACTTTTACTTCACTACAATTCCTAAAGAAAATTATGTACTTTTTACTCCATACATTTTCCCTGGACACCCAAAAGTACTTGTTACATTTTGAATGCTTAGCAGGACAGGAAAATTGTCACGAATATCATCGAAGGTGGCTCCCCTTCCTGTTCGGGTGGCGCCTCGGCGGTCGTCGTCACGCGTCTACTAGCTCCACTGATCCTTTTTCCTTTATCGTTTGGTTTGTTAATTGTTTTCACCTGTTCCTGTTGGGTTTTGGGTGGTTGTTTATTTAAGTTCGTTAGCCCGATTGTGTTTGTGCGGGCTTGGTTGTCTATTGTGAGAGTGTTTTTATTATATTGGTTTTCCGCTGTCCGGTTTGAATCCAGAGTGTAACTTAGGTGGAGTGTATTACGCCTATGTTCGGCGTTACCTTTTGTACCTTTTTGGTTGGACATTAAAGCGTGTTTTTCCCGTATCCTCTGCTCTCTGCGCCTGACTCTACACCCATTCACTCTTTGAGCGTTACAGAAGCCCGCACATCAATTATGGAGTCAGCAGGAGCAGCGACCACCCCTCTCCCTACGATGGAGGAGCGAGTCCTTCATCACACGTCCATCCTCCATCGCATCGGATCAGCGATGGATCAGATGATGGAAGGATGGACCGCTGGGAGAGGAGTGGTCTCCCTACTACCCCTCCAACCCTCCCACCGGCAACGATACCATCTCCTCCAGCGGGATCCGGTACCAGCGCTCTGCGTATTGCGCCTCCGAGGGAGTACGATGGAGTGGCGGCAGGGTGCCAGGGATTCCTGCTTCAACTAGAGCTTTACCTGGCTACCGTTCGGCTGGCTCCCTCAGAGGAGGAGAGCGTGAGTGTCCTCGTCTCTTGCCTGACGGGTAGAGCCCTGGAGTGGGCCAATGCCGTCTGGAACGGGCCCGACTCGGCGAGGGGCCACTACCTGGAGTTCACCCGCCGTTTCCAGGCCGTGTTCGATCACCCTCCGGAGGGCCGAGCYGCGGGTGAGAGATTGTTCCATCTCAGGCAGGGGACGAGGAGCGCGCAGGACTTTGCGCTGGAATTCCGGACCTTGGCTGCTGGAGCGGGGTGGAACGACAGGGCCCTGATAGACCATTACAGGTGTAGCCTGAGAGAGGACGTCCGCAGGGAGTTGGCTTGTCGGGACACTACGCTCAGCCTGGACGAGCTCATAGACATGTCGATCCGATTAGACCATCTGCTGGCTGCTCGCGGGCGTTCTGAAAGGGTCCTGTCTGTTCCACCTCCTGGCCCTCCCGCTCCCATACCTATGGAGTTAGGGGGGGCTGCATCTAGGGAGACCGGAGGAGGAGGCTCCTCCTGTACCAGCTGTGGCCGGAGAGGGCACACTTCCGGTCGGTGCTGGAGGAGTCCATCTGGGAGTCGAGAGGGCAGGCAGAACACTCCTCAGTCACCCGAGGTGAGTCGGCACCACCCTCACCAAGAGCTTCCTGTTGGTCACATGTTTTTATTAATTTGTTTCCTTAAGTTTTCTCCTTCTCTCCAGCATAAGGCGCTAGTCGATTCAGGCGCAGCTGGGAACTTTATAGATCGCGGACTCGCCCAGAGGTTGAAGATTCCGTTAGTACCGGTAGACCCCCCTTTCCCCGTGCACTCCTTAGATAGTTGTCCGTTAGGGTCAGGGCTGGTCAGGGAAGCCACGATTCCTCTGGAGATGATTGCGCAGGGGGATCATAAGGAGCGGATTAGTCTGTTCCTTATCGATTCACCTGCGTTTCCGGTGGTGCTGGGTATTCCCTGGCTGGCTATTCACAATCCTAAGATTTCGTGGAGACAGGGAGCTCTCCAGGGGTGGTCTGATGAGTGTTCAGGCAGGTGTGTAGGAGTTTCCATCGGTGCGACGACGGTGGAGAGTCCAGACCAGGTTTCCACCATGCGCATTCCCGCTGAGTATGCCGATTTGGCTATCGCCTTCAGTAAAAAGAAGGCGACCCAATTACCACCCCATCGACAGGGGGATTGCGTGATAAACCTCCAGGTAAACGCTGCACTGCCCAGGAGTCACGTGTATCCTTTGTCCCAGGAGGAGACGTTGGCTATGGAGACATATGTCAACGGAGCTCCTGCGACGGATATACATTCGGCCCCTCCTGTCACCCGTCTCCTCGAGTTTCGTTTTTTGTGAAGCAAAAGGAGATGGTTTGCAGTCCGTGTATTGATTATCGAGTCTTCAATTCGATCACGGGTGGTTCTAGTTACCCACTCCTCTCATCGCTCACGCGTGTGGAATCATTTCATCTGGGCGCAGGTCTTCACGAACTGCCTGCTGGAGCGCGCTTAAAATTTGGTGCGTATCAAGGCAGAGCATTAAGGTGGAAACAGTGTTTAGTACCACATCTGGTCAATTATGGTACCTCTTCATGTCGTAGGGTTAAAGAATCGCTTCCAGCATTCTTTCAATCCTTTCTTCAATGAGATTCTCAGAAGCCTGCACATGGACATTGTGGTGGTGTATATATTGCGATATCTTGAATCTACTCCGCACACGCGCCGCGCATGTGTCTCTTGTGGCAAGTTCTTCGGGCGACTGCTTGAGCATGACCTGCTACGTGAAGGCGGAAAATCGTGAGCTTCTTCCAACGAAGCCGACTTTCCTCCTGGTATTATCGGCATTTCCACCTCAGGGTGGTTCAAAGTGTGACGCGTCAAGGCTCCTGCGTAGTCCGAGGCTGGGTTGGAGCGTCCGGGTACGCCACCGAAGCTCCCGCCCTGTGCTTTTTTTCGAAGAAGCTCGGGCCGGGAGCAAAACTATGATGTGGGGACAGGACCTTGTTGGCTATGGTTAAGGCCCTGAAAGTCTGGAGACACTGGCTTCAGGGGTTAAGCACCCTTTCCTCATCTGGACTTGACCACCGTAACCTGGAGTATCTCCGAGCAGCTAGGAGACTGAATCCTCGTCAGGCAAGGTGGGCCATGTATTTCACTAGATTTTCAATTTACGATCTCGTATCGGCCAGTTCCTCAACACTAAGGCCGACGCGCTGTCCCTCTCTACACACTGGACCGGTCCATCGATCTACTCCCATCATCCGGCGCTAGGCTGGTGGCCACGGTAGTATGGGGGTGACGCGGACACTGACAGCGGGCGCTAATCGGAGAACCTGCGCTCCACAGTGCCCGGAGGGCGTAGGTACGTGCCGCTCGCTGTCGTGATCAATGATTGATGGGCTCATAGTCTATCCTCGTCAGGTCACCGGTATTTCGAGGACAGTGGGAGGTCTTAGGGGAAGTACTGGTGGCCCACCTTAGGAGGGACGTGTGATTCTATGTCTCCTCCTGTTCGGTGTGCGGTAAGGCTCCTAGGCACTTGCCACGAGGGAAGTTACAACCCTCCCCGTTCCACAACGGCCGTGTCCCATCTATCGGTGGACTTTCTCACTGACCTTCCCCGTCTCAGGGAAACATCGATCCTGCGGTCGTTGTGGATCGGTTCTCGAAGTCCTGCCGTCTTATCCCGTTGCCCGGTCTCCCTACGCCCTACAACAGGAGCGACACAATATCGAAGTGGTCCCCTTCCTGTTCGGGTGGCGTCGGCGGTCGTCATCACCGGTCTACTAGCTGCCACCGATCCTTTTTTCCTTTTGTTTGGTTTTTGTCTAATTGTTTTCACCTGTTCCTGCCCCTCCGCTTGCCCTGCGGAAGCTGGGTCCGCAGTGTGTGGGCATTTTAAAGTCCTGAGGAGAATAAACAAGGTTTTTATCGATTATTACTTCCTTCGTATTATCGTATTAACCCTCGTTCATGTGTCTCTCCTCAGGCCGGTGGTAGCTGGTCCCATGCAGGAAGGTGAGGGCTCCCCTCTGGACATCGAGGGGTCCCCGGCGTACACGATACGGGCCATTCTGGACTCTAGACGCCGGGTGAGGGGCCTGCCGTACCTCGTGGACTGGGAGGGTACGGGCCGAGGAGAGGTGCTGGGTCCCGGTGGGGGACATATTGGATCCATCATTGCTGAGGGAGTTCCATCGCCCTCCATCCGGATCGCCCTGCGCCTCGGCTCCCGGGTCGTCCCCGAGGCCAGTGTTGACGCGCGTCAGGGGGGTACTGTCACGAATATCGAAGGTGGCTCCCCTTCCTGTTCGGGTGGCGCGTCGCGGTCGTCATCACCGGTCTACTAGCTGCCACCGATCCTTTTTTCCTTTTTCGTTTGGTTTGTTCTAATTGTTTTCACCTGTTCCTTGTTGAGGTTTTGGGTGGTTTATTTAAGTTCGATTAGCCCGCTTGTGTTTGTCGGGCTTGTTTCTGTATTGTGAGAGGTGTTCTTATATTATGTGGTTTTCGCTGTCCGGTTTGATACCAGAGTTACTTAGGTGGAGTGTATTACGCCTATGTTCGGCATTACTTTGTACCTTTTGGCTTGGACATTAAAGCGTGTTTTTTCCCGTATCCTCTGCTCTCTGCGCCTGACTCTACACCCATTCACTCTTTGAGCGTTACAAAAATGGTCTAATTCACACAATTATCAAGAGAACATCCCTGGTCACCCCTACTGCCTCTGATCTGGCAGACTCACTAAATACGAAATGCTTCATTTGTAAATTATGTCTGAGGGTTGGAGCATGCCCCTGGCTCTCCGTAAAAAAAAAACATGAAAATGGTGCGGCCTGGTTTGATTAATATTAGGAATTTAAAATTATTTATACTTTTACTTTTAATACTTCAGTATAGCAATTACATTTACTTTTGATATTGAAGTATATTTAAAATCAAATACTTTTAGACTTTTACTCAAGTAAGATTTTACTGGGTGACTCACTTTTACTTGAGTCATTTTCTATTAAGGTATCTATACTTTTACTCAAGTATGACAATTGGGTACTTTTTCCAGCACTGCCATGCACATGGAATATTTTGCAGTACAACTCTAAATAAGACTTTAATCTCAAGAGAAGACGGGTTAAATGTTTAGTCTTCTTTTACTTAGAAAATCATATATGTACATTTAATTAATACATTATCAATAATAAAATAATAAAATTGTAAATTCATGTCTTTCTACACAATACCACAACACATTTTTCCAATCTGGGAGGTGAACTTGAAAAGGTATTCAATCATTTCACTATGTATTTCAGATGGAATCAAGGCATTAGAATGTACCAGAGGCCACCAAAATAGAGATTGTACTGCAAAACTTTTTGAACTCAGGGGGGCAATTCAGTTCAAAAGGCTTTATCAGCATGGGAAACATATGTTCTCTCCCTTTCTATCTTTTCATGGCCAAAGCACTTATTTTTTAGCTCAGTGTCACGTCCTGACCATAGTGCTTATGTGTTTTGCTTGTTTTAGTGTTGGTCAGGACGTGAGCTGGGTGGGCATTCTATGTTGTGTGTCTAGTTTGTCTGTTTCTGTGTTCAGCCTAATATGGTTCTCAATCAGAGGCAGCTGTCAATCGTTGTCCCTGATTGAGAATCATATATAGGTGGCTTGTTTTGTGTTCGGATTTTGTGGGTGGTTGTTTCCTGTGTCAGTGTTTGTGCCACACGGGACTGTGACGGTTGGTTKGTTTGTTGTTTTGTATTTTGTCTAGTTTTTGTGTTATTAAATCATGGAAACTTACCACGCTGTACATTGGTCCTCCGATCCTTCTCGCCTRTCCTCGTCCGATGAGGAGGACGAAATAGACTGCCGTTACACTCAGTGCTCATATGTAGAGGCCAGACTTGAGTAGTTTCAGTCCAAGTCTGACAGAGGGTCAGACTTGTGCAGAAGATGTTGGGTGTTTTTCTGACTACCACCTCTCACAGTACTGGGRCTATGCAGACTGCAAATACATGGCACTGCTGCTCCAAGACAAGCACGACACCCTCCTCAATCAATCTCATGATGCRACACAGTCACATCTATCTTATATAATAAAGGAAACTGAAAAACATAATTAAGAATTATTAGTCTTTTCAGCACTGACAATGTTGAGATGGATTACATGTTGTCACTCCGCAATTTGTCTGCCTGTGATTTCTTACTTTTTGTATGCTATTTCTGTCCTCAATCACTAACTTTCTGTTTTCAGGTTGCCAGGTGTGATAAGTAACTTGTAGGGCGGTTGAGGACAGGGCTCACATAAAGTGCTCAGCGTTAGACAGATTCAGGCCATGGGGCTAGTTCTATGGAATATTCAAGTGGTTCTGTCACAATCAAAAGCCTGTCCCTTGAATCACTGCTGAATTAAAGCCATTTTGGTTAACACATGGGCTGCTCTGATCTGTTATATTCAAAGCACAGACACAACTATATGGGATTTTTCCTCAGTCAATTCAGGTCAAGAGATGWATTTGAAATTCCATTCTTTAATAAAGTTGTACTCAGAGAAAATAATGGACGATTATCAATTCGTGCCATGATTTTTTATTTATTCATCAATTGAATTTAAATTAAATTGAGTCCAGTTCTGACAGTATCACACCAACATGTAAATGTCAAACAGATGCATGGATATCTTTAATGAATTCCTTTGCCCCATCAGCGATRCTGGAGAAGCTAACTAGCCTAAGCCTAAATTGATACAGACACGTACAAATCAAGTGACAACTTTAGCAATCAGCAGACCTTCTCTCTCTTTTTGATGATATCCTGTCGTGATAGGACAGACATTTTCAGTGGATCTTTTCAATGGCAGCCCTTTTCGTTTTGAGTCCTCGGGCAGCCAAGGCCTTGAAAGTCCACTCTAGTTCGAGCTGGCCGCTCCATTAATTCATTTTCCTTTAATGATAATAGATGCTTACGGGGCGGCCTGCATTTTTGCACAGGTCTGACGAAATTCATGCCTTAAAGACAGGCAGTCAGATGCCTTTTTAAATGATGAATAGCTGCATTTAAAAGTTGCTGAAAGCRAAGATTGTGAAGTCTATCATTTACAGTTGCCTGAATATGGTAATGGTTTCATTATCCAGGGTGCTGGGAAGAAACCCCCCTTTTTTGCTGCTTTTTGACAGGAAATGATTGACAGCCCAAATGGTTTGACAAAGAGCCTACAGACAACAAACATCTTGTTTCCTCTAGAGTAGTGTTTGTCCCAAATGGCATCCTATTCCTATATAGTGCACTACTTTTGACCAGGGCCCATAGGGGTCTGATGAAAAGTAGTACAATATATAGGGCATAAGGTGTCATTTGGGGTGCAAACTTTGTTGCCAGTCATTGCACTGCCTATTATTAAGCAACCAATGAGATGGTGAATGGGCATGCATTTTCACCTGTGTCTAGTGACAATGGAGGTTTCCCTCAGGATGTATTGCTGCCATACCGTAATATTGAAACTGCTCATGGCACATTGTCATATTTGTTCCATGAATATGAATTGTTTTCTTTACAATTACATATTTAAATGTTAGACGAGATTATTTAAATAGATGACCGCATGAATTGATATGAGAGATTATAGCAACCATGAATATACAGTATGATTGGTAATTACAGTGTTAGTAATTGGAACTGTATTGTGTGCATTACAGGACGTGGTGTGGTCTCAGTTGGGTTCCTGGGTTGTAGTGGGAGACAGAGCACATTGTGGATTGATACAGAAGGTGCCAATACTCTCTGCCACCTGGACTCCTGTGGGTAGAACCTGGTACTACAGGTGCAAGGAAGGTAATTGTACAGAACTGGGTTGTGTTCAGTAGACACAAAACAAGAAGAAAAAAACTGTGAAATGGAGGGGGACTATCTGGATATGTCCAATAAGAAGCGCTTTTTGTTTTCTGTTGCAAATTGTTTTGCTTCGATGAGCCCTAATGAACAAAACAAACCTCACTGGCAAGTGGTAGTAGTGCACACAGACGATGGATGTTTCCCTTCACAGAGGGAATTGTACAATAGATTAGAATGAAACAATTTAACAGCATTATAGCTGAGAAGAAAGGAGTGGTACTGGAGTCAGACAATAGATACAGCAAATCAACAGAATGAGAACTGTCTGTAGGGCAAAGATCTACTCACCATGTAGATGTAGAGGTGGCCGTTTACATTCCTGGGAGGGGAGTGGGGGGCTGAGAGGAGGGAGGTGAGGGGCTGAGAGGAGGGTAGGGAGACAGAGGGGAAGGGGATGAAACTCACTTGGGGACAGAATCAGATGGGTTCTCTGGCCCTTGAAAGAGAAAGTCATTTATCGAGGTCTCATGAGAGAGAGATGGGGGTATGAAGTGAGGTACTTTAGAACAGAGAGATATTAGTTCTGTGGAGCACTGAGTCTGACAAAATATATAAATATATTTTTGTATATTATCTTCTCACTGCTTTCACATATGAAGATCACTATTCTTGTTTCTTTAAATTGGCTGTTGAAACCTTTCACATTGATGTGATGACCTAAGAAAAGAACTCACATTACATAATTGATGAAGGAATTTGTTTCCTATATGTTCATTAACCAATTTAATTATACAAAGCAAACACTCTGTCCGTTTCTAAGAATTTGTAAGATCCTTATTTGCATAAAATAGACATAYACCCGTGTACAAATTAATCAATAGCGTTTATTCTCGAGAGATCTCTCCTCCAAAAACCATGTACATCACATTATATATTACACACAGCGTCATAGAGTCCCTCCCCCTCCGACTAGGACAAAGCTAATCAAAAGTTCATTCCAACACACTTACGCACATACCTTACACATAATATCTGGATTATCTCCTGAAGTCTCTCCTCAGTTTATTACCACTTAGCTGACAGTTCCAGTCCCCCCCAGATACGGAAAACCTAGAGGAGCTTGAGCTGTCTTCCTTATCTCCACAGAGGTATAGCTTAGTGGTTCAAACATAGGTTAATGATCCATTTAGTTTTCTTTAGGTACACACAGCCATTCTTTTCTTCCCTCATACATGCTACATAACCTCTTCCTTATGAACTAACATTATTTATCAATATAGAAAAACAGGTTCAATTAGTTATAGTTATAGTTAAATGTATACATCGTTTAGTCATTTATTCATAAAATTCATAACAATAATATTTCAATAAAGAGAGATTATATTGAACTATAGCTTCTTAAATTGAATGGCGATAGATTCCAGGTTTCCTCAACTACATAGAGAATAACCATTGTGGTTTCAAGTTTTATTTGTCACATGCTGAAGTACAGTGACATGCTTAACTTGCGATGATGCATGCAATGGCTTTGGTAATGGCTTTCCCTTTAAAATAAATTGAACCAAGATCAGCAATCCTACCCTGTTTTATTTCAGGAAGCGTTGGCACCTGTTCCCCCCCTGCAAACAAGCTGTCTGTACCCCAGCAGGATCCCCTATGAGGAGTCTAGTGTGACGTACTCCAGCCAGACCTCCAGAGGTTCCCCACAGACACGCCAAGGCCCACACAGTCACCCTCTAGTCTGGACAGGTACACACTGTGCCACTTTCCTGGACACAGATTCTCCCTTGAGCATGCTTTTTAATTCCAGGACTAAGAAGTTAATCTGTGTCGAGGGAGTCAGGAAGCAGATGCAGAAGGTGAGTTTAATAATAAGAAACATGAAGATAATCAAAACAGGGGTAGTGTATTCAACGTAAACCATACCAATACCGCCTGAAGACTGAGGCTACTGAGGGCTAAATAAAAGGGAAAGTAATCAGGGTGATGATGAAGTCCAGGTGTGCGCAATGTGCGCAATGATGGTTTCCAGGTGTGCGTAATGTGGGTTGCTAGGACCGGTGGTTAGTAGACTGGCGACGTCGAGCGCCGGAGCGGAAGAGCAGGAGTAGCCGTGACAGTACCCCCCCTCGAATAGCCGCAGGACGACGCCAGGCCAGGGGGAGGACCGTACCCTCCCAGTACACCAGGTACTGGAGCCAACCCCCACGACGTCAGGAGTCCAGGAGGGACCTGACGGCAAAGGTGAGGCACCCATCGATGTCCAGGGGCGTCGCGGGGGACGTCCACCAGGACCCAACAGCGCTCCTCTGGACCATACCCTCCCAGTCCACCAGGTACTGGAGCCAACCCCCACGACGTCGGGAGTCCAGGAGGGACCTGACGGCAAAAGTGAGGCTCCTATCAATGTTCAGGGGCGAGGGACGACACCAGCCAGAGGACCAGGAATCACCGGGTAGTTGTAATCTATAGGTTACCTCGTTGACCGGAGGACCTTGAAGGGCCCCATAAACCGGAGACTGAGCTTTCTACAGAGCAGGTGGAGCAGGAGGTTCCCGGTGGCGAGCAAGACACGATCACCAGGATGYAATACGGGAGCCTCAGTCCGCCGGCTCCACCTGCTCCTTCTGAACTACTCGTCTGCCGCAGGAGCGTCGGTCTGGCTCGGGGTCCACGGAGCCAGGGATGGTTGATATCCCAGGACACACTGGAAGGGGGTCTGCCCGGTGGAGGAGTGGCACAGTGAATTCTGGGTGTACTCCATCCAGGGATGGAACCTCCCCAGCTCCTGGTTCATCCTCTCCACCTGCCCGTTGGACTGAGGCTGGTACCCAGAAGTGAGGTTGACGGTGACCCCCAGCTTCTCCATGAAGGCTTTCCATACCTGTGACGTGAATTGGAAGCCACTATCGGAGACGAGGTCCTCCGGAAGGTCATAGTGTCGCAAGACCTACTGGAACTGTGCCTCAGCGACCTGAAGAGCAGTAGGGAGACCAGAGAGATGGATAAAATGGCAGGATTTAGAGAATCGTCTTATTCCATCTGCTGGAGGCTGCCACAGTCTGGAAGGTGAGGGCGTACTCCGCAATGATCTGGGCACCCTGACGCTCACCTCCTGCTCTGTCCTCAGGTGGATGAGGTGGAAGATCGCCATAAACAGAGCCATGAACCTCTCATAGGAACCCAGCTCTCCTCTCTCCCAGACGGCCATAGCCCACTCCAAAGCCAGTCCGGTCAGCAAGGAAATGACCGCAGCAACCTTGGACCTCTCGGTGGTGGGGGCTCCTGTCTGATGAGCGAAATAGAGAGAGCACTAGAGTAGGAAGCCACGGCATTRCGATGGAGTCGGAATATATAGGACATCGCTGACCTGGGCGGACTGCTGGATCGGCTGGGGGTCTGGCTCGCTGGGACGACTCGTGGTAGAGGAACCTCCGCTAGTTGCAGATTAATTATCGCGGGTGGTGGAGAACGCGGAGGACCTTATCCATTACCGTACCCAGTTGAGCCAGCTGGTCATGGTGTTGACGGAGTAGGTGTTCCTGTTCATCGACCATCTGGGAGATATCCTTAACTTCTGCTGCTTCCAGTATTCTGTAACGTATACACAGGGAGTCAGGAAGAATGTGAGTTTAATAATAAAACCATGAATATGCTCAAAACATGCGTAAACAAAACCAAAACTGACCGAAAGACTGAGCTACTGAGGGCTAAGTAAAGGGAGAGTAATCAGGGTGATGATGAAGTTCAGGTGTATGTAACGATGGGGAGCTGGTGTGTGCAATGATGGTTTCCAGGTGTGCGTAACGTGGATTGCCAGGACCGGTGGTTAGTAGCACGTTGAGTGCCGGAACAGGAGAGCGGGACAATGAAATATTTATTTTATCGGTTAATAATTGAGTAATCGTGACAGAACAGAAGCTTTAATGTTAAACATTATTGCAGAGATTCATTATGGATGAAGAGGACAGGTATGCTGCATGAAAGTAAGATTGTGCCATCAGCCACCGAGACTAGGAGTTCCAAATAGCACGCTATTCCCTATATAGGGGGCGGTGTTGCAATCTACTACAGAGATAGCCTGCAGAGTTCTGTCCTACTATCCAGGTCTGTACCCAAACAATTTAAACTTCTACTTTTAAAAATCCACCTCTCTAAAAACAAGTCTCTCACCGTTGCCGCCTGCTATAGACCACCCTCTGCCCCCAGCTGTGCTCTGGACACCATATGTGAACTGACTGCCCCCCATCTATCTTCAGAGCTTGTGCTGCTAGGTGACCTAAACTGGGACATGCTTAACACCCCAGCCATCCTACAATCTAAGCTTGATGCCCTCAATCTCACACAAATGATCAATGAACCTACTAGGTACCACCCCAAAGCCGTAAACACTGGCACCCTCATAGATATCATCCTAACCAACTTGCCCTCTAAATACACCTCTGCTGTTTTCAACCAAGATCTCAGCGATCACTGCCTCATTGCCTGCATCCGTAATGGGTCAGTGGTCAAACGACCTCCACTCATCACTGTCAAACGCTCCCTGAAACACTTCAGCGAGCAGGCCTTTCTAATCGACCTGGCCCGGGTATCCTGGAAGGATATTGACCTCATCCCGTTAGTAAAGGATGCCTGTTTTTTTTTAAATGCCTTCCTCACCATCTTAAATAAGCATGCCCCATTCAAGAAATTTAGAACCAGGAACAGATATAGCCCTTGGTTCTCTCCAGACCTGACTGCTCTTAACCAACACAAAAACATCCTATGGCGTTCTGCATTAGCATCGAACAGCCCCCGTGATATGCAACTTTTCAGGGTAGTTAGAAACCAATATACACAGGCAGTTAGAAAAGCCAGGCTAGCTTTTCAAGCAGAAATTTGCTTCCTGCAACACAAACTCAAAAAAGTTCTGGGACACTGTAAAGTCCATGGAGAATAAGAACACCTCCTCCCAGCTGCCCACTGCACTGAGGATAGGAAACTCTGTCACCACCGATAAATCCACTATATTTGAGAATTTCAATAAGCATTTTTCTACGGCTGGCCATGCTTTCCACCTGGCAACCCCTACCCCGGTCAACAGCACTGCACCCCCCACAGCAACTCGCCCAAGCCGTCCCCATTTCTCCTTCAACCAAATCCAGTCAGCTGATGTTCTGAAAGAGCTGCAAAATCTGGACCCCTACAAATCAGCCGGGCTAGACAATCTGGACCCTTTCTTTCTAAAATTATCTGCCGAAATTGTTGCAACCCCTATTACTAGCCTGTTCAACCTCTCTTTCATGTCCTCTGAGATTCCCAAAGATTGGAAAGCAGCTGCGATCATCCCCCTCTTCAAAGGGGGGGACACTCTTGACCCAAACTGCTACAGACCTATATCTATCCTACCCTGCCTTTCTAAAGTCAACAAACAGATAACCGACCATTTCGAATCCCACCGCACCTTCTCGCAATCTGGTTTCAGAGCTGGTCATGGGTGCACCTCAGCCACGCTCAAGGTCCTAAACGATACCTTAACCACCATCGATAAGAAACAATACTGTGCAGCCGTATTCATTGACCTGGCCAAGGCTTTCGACTCTGTCAATCACCACATCCTCATCGGCAGACTCGATAGCCTTGGTTTCTCAAATGATTGCCTCGCCTGGTTCACCAACTACTTCTCTGATTGAGTTCAGTGTGTCAAATCGGAGGGCCTGTTGTCCGGGCCTCTGGCAGTCTCTATGGGGGTGCCACAGGGTTCAATTCTTGGGCCGACTCTCTTCTCTGTATACATCAATGATGTCGCTTTTGCTGCTGGTGAGTCTCTGATCCAGCTCTACGCAAACGACACCATTCTGTATACTTCTGGCCCTTCTTTGGACACTGTGTTAACAACCCTCCAGACGAGCTTCAATGCCATACAACTCTCCTTCCTTGGCCTCCAACTGCTCTTAAATACAAGTAAAACTAAATGCATGCTCTTCAACCGATCGCTGCCTGCACCTGCCCGCCCGTCCAGCATCACTACTCTGGACGGTTCTGACTTAGAATATGTGGACAACTACAAATAGCTAGGTGTCTGGTTAGACTAAACTCTCCTTCCAGACTCACATCAAACATCTCCAATCCAAAGTTAAATCTAGAATTGGCTTCCTATTTCGCAACAAAGCATCCTTCACTCATGCTGCCAAACATACCCTCGTAAAACTGACCATCCTACCGATCCTCGACTTCGGCGATGTCATTTACAAAATAGCCTCCAATACCCTATTCAATAAATTGGATGCAGTCTATCACAGTGCCATCCGTTTTGTCACCAAAGCCCCATATACTACCCACCACTGCGACCTGTACGCTCTCGTTGGCTGGCCCTCGCTTCATACTCGTCGCCAAACCCACTGGCTCCAGGTCATCTACAAGACCCTGCTAGGTAAAGTCCCCCCTTATCTCAGCTCGCTGGTAACCATAGCAGCACCCACCTGTAGCACGCGCTCCAGCAGGTATATTTCACTGGTCACCCCCAAAGCCAATTCCTCCTTTGGCTGCCTTTCCTTCCAGTTCTCTGCTGCCAATGACTGGAACGAACTACAAAAATCTCTGAAACTGGAAACACTTATCTCCCTCACTAGCTTTAAGCACTAGCTGTCAGAGCAGCTCACAGATCACTGCACCTGTACATAGCCCATCTATAATTTAGCCCAAACAACTACCGCTTCCCCTACTGTATTTATTTATTTTGCTCCTTTGCACCCCATTATTTATATTTCTACTTTGCACATTCTTCCACTGCAAATCTACCATTCCAGTGTTTTACTTGCTATATTGTATTTACTTKGCCACCATGGCCTTTTTTTTGCCTTTTACCTCCCTTATCTCACCTCATTTTCTCACATTGTATATAGACTTATTTTTCTACTGTATTATTGACTGTATGTTTGTTTTACTCCATGTGTAACTGTGTTGTTGTATGTGTCGAACTGCTTTGCTTTATCTTGGCCAGGTCGCAAATGTAAATGAGAACTTGTTCTCAACTTGCCTACCTGGTTAAATAAAGGTGAAATAAAATAAATAATAAAATAAATGTAATCCACTTATATTGACCAGATTCACCAATTCAGACGCAGCAGCCCTAGTCAATGGAATATTAATCATTGGAAGGTTCAGCCCTACTCAACCCCACATTGCTGCTGCACAGTATGAGGTCTGAGTGAGTTGCAAAACATTATTTGTCTCATCATTGATACTTTGGTTTGTGACCACTGGCCTTTTCCTGTCTTGACACTGACTCTAGAAGCTAATTAGGAGAGGGGTTGTCATTGGTCTCTGTGATACCCACCACCCTTTCACCCTTCAGATTCCAGCAGCATCAGCCGGCACATCCACACGCTCTCTCTTTGAGTCAAGACAGTGGAAAGCAATGAGCGTCTGTCCCACTTACTATCTCTGAGAACATAGTGCTCCTGCAGAATACTAATGAAGATAGTTACAAGTGCTACCACTAAGAAACAAAACAGTGGGGGCTGTTCATGTGGTTTATAAGTTAAACCTATAACCTATTATGTAGGTACATGACACCTAGTTTTAAGGGGATTTCAAAGAATTAGGTCTTTAGAGGTTATACACTGTTATAACAGACGTCTGTTGTACAAAGCTGTGGATGGGAAACCAAGCATTATCGTACAGGTTATCCTGCACTATTATCTCATAGGTGATTAACTTTCKGATTTTTAGCAACTAATTTCAGTTGTTTTCCACGGGTCCATGTCTGTAGAGTTGAACTAGGACCTATCGTCTGTTGTGTCAAGACTAAGCCCAGTTACCCCCTAGAATAAAACACTTATCACTATGTGATTTATTGAAATATTGCTAAGTCTGTCCAAATCAAGCAAAGCACGCAGCAGACCGCTCTCTAGGCTGAATGAATTAAGACTGCAGTGGAACCGGAGGATCAATATGGCCTGTTCACTTGAATAAAGACCACATTATGAATTGGACAGAAGCCTCTTAGAGGGAGTGGAGGGAGGGCAGAAGCTGCCATCTAGTGGCTAGTGTCCCCCACTGTGTTGAACCAGTCTCAAATTTCTGTTTCAGATGTCACGAACCGGCTCGAAGCCCGTAACAAAAAAAAGAGACTTGGAGATAAGGAATAAGAAAAATATATTTAACTGAGGCAACCTATTTACAAATAAATCTGGGGACCAACAAGGACCCCGGAACACCACACCAATCACACAAACAACAAAACACTGCCCTGGATCCTAGTCCCACTGCTCCAGCCAACCTCGTCCTTCCCAGACCTCAGCAACCTTTGGCAACAGGAAGCAACCTTTAAGAGGAAAGAAGAAAACGAGGCCAGAAGGGAACAGGAGTTCCAGAACAGGACAATACCAAACAAAATAAACAACGGTCAGTCATGTAGACATTCAGGAACAGGGCATACGAGAGAGCGCGTCAGCAACAAGTTCCAACGAAAAGAGCGTCTCAGGGTCCTCCCATTAAATTTTGGCAACAACCATACGTTTACAACAATATCAAATGAGCCCAGGCACAACCAAGAGCGACCCCTAGGTAAATCTGGGTCACCTTCCCAGAACCAACTCTCCCTGAGAGCTTTCCTTCCCTAACCAACTCTAGCCGCTCTTGTTGCAACTTGATTTTAGTACGCTCCAAATCCTGTCTAAATGCCAATTCCTTTTCATACTTTACTCAATCATGCTCTAGCTTAACACAATCATACTCTAGTTGTAACAGAAGCAGTTCTTTCTGGAGTTGAAAAGAAAGACTACTAGGGCTAACAGATGGAGCGGCCATTGAACTGGGGAGACGGGCGAGTCCTCAGCAGAGGCTGCCCCAGTGATAACTGTAAGAATACCACTCTCCATCAGATTGGCCCTTCAATATCAACCTAACAGAATGACATTTATCACTAATAACAACCTGGTAGTGATCAGCGATCTTCAACAGATGTTCTGTAGTACATAATTCGAACAGTTCCTCTGATGGAAAGCGAATAAACTTGTCTATATTAGACACCATAGTCACAAGTAAATACCAAAAAAATATCTTCCCTCTGCTGAGCACACCAGACCACAAGAGAAATGCAATCACACTAGGCACCACAGAAGACAGATGAGATATATGGAGCTTCCCCAAATCCTACAATAACTCAACCCTAGTCTTCTTGTGGATTTGCGGTGGGTAATTACACACTGTACCCCGCAAGCAAGGGAAAACCCCCACCAGCACACTGGCAGATTCCCCCCAAGCTACAGATGTGCCACCGAMACAACTGCTTAGTCCACAGACACCACACAAAAACAACAAAATAACCACGCCCAACCTATTCCAAAATAAAACACGTCGCTAAGCCTAACAGGGGAAAAAAGAAAGGCTATAGCTCCAGGTAGCAAATGGCACTACCCTACCCATTTCTCCCACTGAGGTACACTGCAGATTGTATTCACCTCAGACCGATGTCCCAACAGCAAGTAGAGCAAGAGTTTCCAGCCTGGGCAGGGGCCTGGAAACTAACCAATGTACTCTCCAACGCAGCACACAACCAACTATCCACCGCAGTGGCAAGTTTACCAAACTAAAAGGCAACCAACACTGAGCACCAAACATTACAACTCAAAATCTGTAACAAAAGATGCAAACAAAGCACCTACAGAGTTTTCGAACATTAACTCCACATTTTCTACCAAACAATACACATATCAGTTAGCCTAATGACTAGTATTAGTCCTTCATAGTGCAACAAAGTGCAATACACCTAAATGTCAGGAACCAACCTAATGATCCTGGATGACTCACACCACAAAGCAACAATCATAACTTCAAAATCCCAGCTGACTCTCACCACAACGCGAGAAACATACCTTCAAAACCCCAGATGAGCCCCCACTTGTCACGAACCAGCTCAAAGCGTAAACCCCAGATGAGCCCCCACTTTGTCACGAACCAGCTCAAAGCCCGTAAAACCCCAATGAGCCCCCACTTGTCACGAACCACGCTCAAAGCCCGTAAAACCCCAGATGAGCCCCCACTTGTCACGAACCAGCTCAAAGCCCGTAAAACCCCAGATGAGCCCCCACTTGTCACGAACCAGCTCAAAGCCCGTAAAACCCCAGATGAGCCCCCACTTGTCACGAACCAGCTCAAAGCTCGTAAAACCCCAGATGAGCCCCCACTTGTCACGAACCAGCTCAAAGCCCGTAACAAAAAAGGGAGACAACATGGAGATATGGAATAACAAAGATATATTTATTAACTGAGGTAACCTATAAACAAATAAACAATGGTGTTTAGTCAGTAGTGTTAGTGAGTGGTTGCATGTATAGATGTGATAATGAGGAGCGTTGAAAGATGCCAACACAAACAACCCAGCCACAACCAAAATCAAACAGCATGTCTGCATGGAGATGAATAGGGAAGAGGTCTATTTACCCCATTTCGCAGACGACCCTCGCAGCTCCACCCACCGACATCCTAATAAGGAAAACAAGAGCAAAGAGAAAGAATTCGGCAGACAGAGTGGGAGGGTCGTCACACAGAGCACTCAGCATTCTAATCCTTACAGTCCTTGACTCCTTCAGCTCTGCTATTTATTGACTGGCTATGCTCTGCTCTCTGACCCCTGGACTGTGATCTGTGGTGCTAGAAGACAATTCCAGACATTTTTGGCTCCTTCAGTGCTCCTACTAAGAGATACGTTCCTTATCCATATTCCTACCTATCACATTGTGTTTCTTCTGACATCTGACCCTGTTGCCCTCCTACTCCAATATGTGCTATTTGTTCCCAGACACTTGTGGCACCATGTGGAGTCTGTCGACCCTGTTAATGTCTCCGTCAACTCCTGGATTGAGTTGGTAGGTACAGTAAAGTCACCTCATATGCTTCAGAGGGCCATATTTACAGCTTGATGTGGTTTTCCCACCACAAGCTACCCCTACCGCCCATAGGGCCCTGGTTAAAAGTAGTGCACTATATAGGGAATAGGGTGTCATTTGGGACGCAGCCTCACAGGGGATGGATGTGACGGGTGTTGAGACTCCCTGATGATGACTGTGGGTTTTTGAGTAATGAACAGGCCTCAGAGTAAAGCTATGGCTGTCATAATGATTTGTGGGTGTGCATGTAAAGGAGTGGTGCACTGCATAACACATTGATATATCTAGATGAGAGGAATGTGTATTCAGGTAGTGTGTCACCTCTGGTGCCTCCTGATAACTGGCTCTGAGACAACGTCACAGACACAATCAATTATGCCTGCTGCACATGTCTTTATCAGCGACTTCTTTCTCATGATAGGAGTTTTTCTTTCTTCTTCCTGATCTGATACAGGAAGTTGATGATGAGGCAAGAGCAGGCGAGGCCCTCGCCAAAGCCATTGTCTGTGCTCTGAGGACGACACTTAGTAACGACAATGATGATGACTGGCTCAATCCCACTGAGGTACAGTATCCTGACCCTTGGTCCCAGATCTGTTTGTGCTGTCTTTAATTTATTTGTATTTATTTCAACTTTATTTAACCAGGTAGGCTAGTTGAGAACAAGTTCTTATTTACAACTGCGACCTGGCCAAGATAAAGCAAAGCAGTGTGACACAAACAACAACACAGAGTTACACATGGAATAAACAAACATACAGTCAATAATACAATAGGACARATATACCAATTGTCATTGACAATGACCACAAGACTTGGGAAGACGGCATAAACAGATCTTGGACCAGGTTACCTTGACCCCGACTTATCCTCTTCACACTCTACTGTATGTCAAAATATTGACAGTTCACTTGGCACTGCCACAAGCCACAACAAACCCCCTGTACCTTGTAGAATCTGATGGTACATTTGTCATGCACACTCTGGGTCATTCTCAGTGCAGTCCGACAATTTGTTGTCCTTATAAGAACATAGATCACAGGGAGGAATTTGTCCCGTTTGGCTGAGGTCCAGGGAAAGACAAAAGTCCCAGGAATGCAGCWTATAACAACAGAGAGGAGATGACTGAATTCCAACCCACCCATATTGACAAATCTGTCTAGCTCCAATTAGCATTCAAGCATTTGGGTTGTTGACTGACCTTATGCTAGAGATTGCCTAGCCTAAAACTTGGCTTTTTAGGTAAGAAATTAAGAGCTCGAAAGAGGCTACAGAACAAAGGATTACGTGTGTGAGACTAGTTAAGAGACAGAGACCTTGTACACATACAGTACTGACCATAGTCCCTGAGGTATGTCAACTCTGAGTAAGGTGGATAGTGCCGAAACATTGGTTATTTTGGTTTCGACTTTCTTTCTTTTTTTCTGAAGGAGGGGTTGGTGGTACTGATGTGAACATGCAGTACCTGAAGCTGGCTGTGGGGGCCTGAATAGAGAAGAGAGGGACAACAAGTCACTGTGACCAACAGACCCAGGATACCCCAGCAGGGGGCCATCCAGGGACCCGTACAGGGGCATATCGTGACTCCAATGGCCAAGCTTAGAACACTAGCCCTTCATCACCACCAGCAGAGGACTCCTACTCACCCTCCTCTTCCTCACAATCTACTGTACCCTTCGGCCCKCACCTCATCCCTGTGACCTGGAACCAGAATGGCATACAGAAAACTACAGAGCAGAACKCCAAAAAGAAAGACGGACCATCACCATCCAAAGACTGTGACATAGTCAGGCCTAGCAGCATAACACAAAGCATCACACCCAGACCTGGTTGTGGGAGTAGAGCCCACACCAGCATGGAGGGGAGGCATGTCCAATCTCCAGTTCAGCCTCATACCCTCTAGTGTTACCAGAGCCAGGCTACAGAGATATAGGAAGGCCACCACCTGGGGACAGASACGAGGGTGACGGAGCACACTGCCCCATCTCCATCATCACCAACGACCTGCTGCAGTGCCTGGTTCACCCTGAGGTCATCACTAGAGTCACTGAACTACTGATGGAGAGACAGTCAGATCAGGGACAGCCGCACCATAGCCTCATAGTCTGCATTACAATGTTCATACTAGCATACTACTTAGGATGAATGCCATACTATATTACTTCATACTAAGTGGTAAGCTAATATATGGATATTGCAGCAGAGTCTAACACTCACAGAAGAAGTAGATTGACTGTTAAAAGAGTAGTTAACTATTTTACAACTTAATGTTAGATGGTTAATTGCATGGAAAGTAGTCTATGGGCCAGGAGAAACTGTAATCCATGGTTTGGTTTTCTTTAAACATCCACTACAAACTTCAGCTAACTTTAGCCACCACAAGCTAACAATCAATGGAAGTGATGGGGCATGTGAGCTTGTTTTTTTCAATGGCCAAATTACCTTTAAGTAACATAAAACTAAATGTGGAGTTGATTTTAATTGATTTCAGGGGATTTTGACTTTTTACATGCTCTCACTTCTGTTGATTGTTAGCTTGAAGTTTGTAGTGGCTGTTTAGAGAAAAACTATAATTCAGGGTTCAGTTATCTTGGCCCATCGACTAATTTACGGGTTAAGAAACATCTAACATCAAGTTGTAAAATAGTGAACTACTCCTTTAATTAAGTTCCCTCAATTGTTAAAAAGGGTGAAAACAGGTCAATAAGTAATCTGTAAGTATATCATTTTGGACTTAGTTGAGTAACACTTGAAAGGCACCACAACACTCATCGAAGAAGTAGATTGTAAATAAGTTCCCTTAAGTGTTAAAAAAGGGGGAAGGAGATCAGTAAGACAGTTGACTTGAGTACCTGAGGTAGTGAAGGTAGATCATAGTAGTAAAACCTCTGACAGCGGCTCTTATGTCCTCTAATACTGCTGCTGAGATTCTCTCTGTGGAGTTAGCAGTGTTTTAGAGATTTCGAAACCACGGAATGAACTTCTGTGCTCTGCAGTGCCCACGTGGGAAATCCTGCCTGGCTCATAGTTATTCCAGTGTCAGAGAAGGAAAGAGGAAAGAGATGCTCCTTTTTCTACCCCCATAGATATGGTTTATTGTAGTCTGTTATAATGATTTATATGACCATTATAATCTTGGGGACTCAGTTCCATGAGGTCAAATCCAAGACAAGATTATTTCTTACATTCTTACCATATTTTGTTGTCTTGTGCTATTAGTTTGATTCATTTAATTCTATACACGCCGAGCAAATAGCACTCAAATAGCACTTAGAATTACTTTGTACGATCCTAATCTTTGTAATAATAGTGATATATCTCAGATGTCAGCTACATTCTCTGCATTACATTCCCCAGCTGTTTGCATCCCAAATGGCACCCTATTATCTATTTAGAGAACTACTTTTGACCAGAGCCCTATAGGTGCCATTTGGAACTCAGAGAGAATGGTAGAATGGCAGCCTGTTACGAAACAGTGATTAATGAAGGTTGTCTAAGGAGTGATGGATGTAATATGTCCGTTACTAGGAAGTGGTGTGATTGCTTTCTGTCGGTAGTCATGGATCTGTGATAAGGGAAGGAAATCCCACGTGCCAAAGCCATGAATGAGTAAAGATGATAAATGTGCATACCGATTCCACCAACAGTGAGCTAGTCCTGCAAAGCCATAAGAGTAGTAAGCTTTCTAGTGACGCCATCAGAAATCAAATTATAAAATATTCAACTAGAGAAATGTACACCTTTTTATTTAGCACTTCATTTTTTATTTACAGGAAAATTACAGGAAAATGTTTCTCAAGATTAGAAAATGTTATGCRGATGATTAGGAGCAACATGTCTTCTCTAGAGTGTCTTGAGACTTTTCCCTGACTCCATAGTTGTCCCCCACGATGAAACCGGGGAAGGGACTGTGGATTTGTCTCCATCCTTCCTTTTGTTCGTACGTACGTACGTCTTGCCACAGAGATCCGGCTTTTACAAAATTACACTGATTGGCCAAGGCGTGGAGCTATAGTAATTAACTGACATTTGCTAGTCACACGCAATATCTCAATTAGCCCAAGGTGGTGGCGCTGCATCATTTGTGTGGGACTACATGTTTACTGTTGCCTCTCAAGTAGCCAGTATGAAGAGGGACCACTTTTACAATGTCCTGTTGTGTTGTTTTTGGATAGGTTCTCTTTCATTTATCATTAACTGTAAGAGACAGTTGTGTTCCTTGTTTACTATGAACAACATTATAAACAGGAAACTAACGTTTGTTTAATTATGTGCAGTACTGCAAAATTCTGTAAAATGTTATAAATTCAACACAATTTTTTTTAATTTTGCCATAAAGTATTTCAACAATGTTGTTTTGTTCCRACTGGTCCTGGTTTCACCTGTGGATTTTGAGGTGTCTAGGTTGGAGTGCTAACTCTGGTTAGTACATAAGATCACACAGACAGGGTGTGACAACAACAAACTACATACAGTAAGGCTCAGTGAAAATATACTCAAACACCATTCACCAAATCGTAATGCTTTGCTCCGATTTACCAATGCATAAAAACATTCCACAATAGGGGCTTACAGGTCTATCGAGGGGGAAGTCGTAACACAGRACGTCAGTCACCAAGCTACATCTTAGTGCTCTTCTCTATTGGGTTCAAGTACATACTGTTGTCTGTCTGGTCCATGTGGTATTTCTGGTTCTTTTTCAAGTTGTCTTCATCGTCGTCATTGACTGTCTTGTCTGGGAACAGCTTGTCTAGCTCGTCAGGGTCTACGTAGGTGTAGAAGTAAGCCATGATGGAGAAGATGATACAGACTGCCACCAGGAGGCCAGCGAACAGCAGGAACTCCATCCACTGGGAATTAGAAGTTCGACTCAACGTTAAACACATTTAACACAGGCCTATGTTGTTATATGAAAGCCATATTTATTACCCTGGTGTACTCTACTTGAGAAAGGGACCAAGACAGTAATGATGTTGTGATTGGTTGCCCTCTAGTGGACTACCACAGACATTTGGTTCTGTTTTTAACTGTTTTATGCAGTCTATGGGTTCAATGGTGCAATGACAAGATTTTCTAAATGGCACAGTGAAAACAAAAGCACTCTTCTGCTACTGGGACTGGGACTTACCTGATCCAYACCTGCCCCCTCTGCGACGATCAGCACAATGACATTGCCAAAGGCTACAGTCAGCAGCCAGCCGGCCTGCAGCACTGACTTCATGTTAGCTGGGGCCTGTATTGAACATAGACCTATATTGTTTATCATTGGTGGGGAAAAGCAGGGACAGATCACACAGCTCTGTTGGATAATAGTGATGATGCACACGTTCTTTACTCAAACATTATATTCTCTCCTTGTAAAGGCGGAATTCCAAATAATCAACCCATAACCTTGTAATCCCCCTATGCATTTCATGTAGATTTGAAAGGGTTCAGGTTGGTATGAGCAATATGGTTTTAGCTTCATCTTGCCCTCTGAAAGGCTAYTGTAACAGCTGTCTAAATCTGCCTCCTCCTCGAACGAGGAGGAGCATGGGTCGGACCAACACGCAGCGAGGTATGTAGACATAAATGAATTTATTTAAAGACTTAGACGAARACGAAAACACTTGGAAAATTACAAAATAACAAACACGACGTAGACAGACCTGAACATGGAACTTACATAACTACACGCAGAACTCACGAACAGGAACAGACTACATCAAAAACAAAACGAACAGCCAAAACAGTCCCGTGTGGTGCACATACACTGACACGAAAGACACAGGAGACATAGACAATTCCCCACAAACAGCTAAAGCCTATGGTTGCCTTAAATATGGCTCCCAATCAGAGACAACAATAACCAGCTGTCTCTAATTGAGACCCAATTCAGGCAACCATAGACTTTCCTAGATACCTACACTCAACCATAGACACAGCTAGACTACTATACTAAACATAAACCCAACTACTCTAATAAACCCCCTAAACCTTACAACCACCCTAGACACTACAAAAAACACATACATTCCCCATGTCACACCCTGACCTAACTAAAATAATTAAGAAAACAAAGAATACTAAGGCCAGGGCGTGACAGCTAGGTAGAATTTATCATATTGAACACCCCAATTCTTTCAGATATTCAGAGGTACCTACACTATGTAGGCATTTTAGGCTTATTATCAATACTCAACCAATAACCAATTACTAATCACTGCTGACCTGTGAGTAAGACAACTACTGACCTGTGAGTAGGAGAACTCGAGGCCTGTGATGGAGAACATGACTTCTCCTGCTGTGATCAGGACGTATTGTGGAATCTGCCAGGCTATGTGGACATTGTTGGCCTTCACATCCTCCATTTTCTGGAGAATGATCTCTCCAGGGTCCTGTAAAAAAAGTAAAGGATGTTAGTACTGTATGCCAGTGCAGGCACTGAAAATGCTAACAATGCCAAGGTTGTGGGTTCAATTATCGCAGGGATCACATACACTTACTAGTTTAACTACCAGGTAGCTAGTACTGGAGGTAGCTAGTACTGTGCTAGTCCAGGTAGTTATAGTTATACTGGCTTCAGGCTGTAGCAGGAAACACATATAGTATCTACAGTATGGTATTTTGTGGTCTCATGTAAAGCCAGTGGCCTGACTCACTCCTTTGAGAATGACAGTGTACGAGGCTCCAAAGTCAAGCAGGCCCAGGGTGATGAGGACATCCTGTGAGCCTGATGTACACTTATCATTTGTGTACCTGTGAGAGATGGGATAGGTGAAGGATTTAGAGAAGGCAGAGGTAAAAGTGATCTGTGGATACTGAGATATGATCTAGTATTGTACTAGTATTGTAGTATTTGTTAATATATCAGTCAGATTTTCAATGTTAGAAAATTAGGAATATCAATTATAGGATATTCTGTCAGTGAACTGGGATGAGAAACTTTAATATTTGTTAAGATTAACTGCAATGGAAAGGAAATATGCAAGTCATACTCACTCTTTTCTTTCCACACTGTTATGGGGAGATATGCCATAGTCAGCAGGTACGTAAAAATCCACAGCACCCACTGTTATGTTCACAGCCTCGCTTCGTGTGTTGATGAATCTGTTCGAGACAGTGTACATGTTAAATGCTTCAGCTCCAATACATTTCTAATGCAGGTATGCAGAGATGGGATAAAGTGTATTCATTGATCTATAGCTGAGAGTCATGGGGAACATGTATTTTTCCATTGTACAAGATGATTCACAAGATGATGAACTCTTATTCTTTCCTCCAGTTAAATTCAGACGTAAAAACATCATTACCTCAGGTACGCTTCCATTTTTTCACTTTTATGTATGTTGTCTGTCGCCTATATTATGAAATAAATAAATAAAAATAAACAGAAAAGATCATGAAAGTTGGAAATATAGAAATAATTTCTGTAGTAGGCTATTAAGAAGAGCTACTGGTCGTTCAATAACTTTTGTAATCATTATGGTGCTTCAGATCAGACTTCAGACTCACTAGTTTACACACAATCCCAGAACCATTGCTGTGCAGGACGAGAGTGTAGGCTTTCTGCTCTGTGAAGGTCTGGACACACTGGTAAGGGCTTTCATTTTGGGTGACCGCCATATTGATGGTCTTGTTGTGTCCCCCTAGTTGAATATGCTGATATGCTGGTGGATCCTAATGGACAGACACAGTGGCAGAGTGAATTGACAAGGTTTATGTTCAGCTATATAGCCAAAACAAAAGACACGCTGACCCCAGAAGAACACACTCCTATCTGTTAGGACTGCTTTCTGTAAGAGCTGCTGTCAACGTTTATAAATACATGATGTGTTATACGCATAGCATTATCAACTTAAGTTAAGTTCATAGAAATAGTATTACAGGAATGTACAAAGCAGTAAAACATCCTGTTTGGTAATATCCTGTAATGTGCTTTACTGTTGTATTGTTTTACAAATCTGCCAATCTAGTTTACCTCATAGGATTTGATGGGTTGTGAGAAGAGGTTACTCCCTGGGATGTTCAGTTTGACGTCATTGACAGCCAGATTGTAGACCTGTAGCAGACATTGTCCCTGTGGCGCAGGCTCCACCACCGTTTTCTACCAGAGGCAAAGAGAAGATAGAGGGGACATTAGAATCAAGGTAGTCTCTTCCCACAGCTACAGCTGCTATAGGTAGGGTAGAACGCCATGATTCTGTCACTATGGATTTAAAGAGGTCGTTCCAGAAGTTATTGAGAATTATGATAATCTTGCAAAAACACGATTAGGGATTGTTCTGGCCTTTGGCAAACAAAACAAACAAAATCTAAAGTGAAATTGAGCCAGAGATGATTAGTCTTACCGTGACATTGACCTCCACCAAGGTGGCAGAACCGAAGGCCAGCGCTGCAAAGATCATACCCACAGCCATCTTCTTCAGCGGCCTGAGAGGATATAGAAGAATCTGACAATCAAACAATCTGACCCCACACTTAGATACCTTACACTACACACTTATAGACTTTTAAAGATGCACTCTAGGATCTTAAGCACAACAAATTCGTAACATATAGTACGAATTAGATTTTTTTTTTGCATGACATAACATACGAAATGGATGACGTAGTATACGATTTGATGACGTAGTACACAAAACATGGGGATCACTTTTGGCTTGTGAGCACCACTTTCAAAACTACTGGCTGAATTTATACAAACGTTCGAGAGTGCATCTTTAACAGACTGCTTGACGGTCAACATTGTCCCTAACACAGTTGTTACCACGCACTACTACACAGTGCTAACCAGTAGTACACAGTTGCTACTACACAGTAACAACAATTTCTGTTCTCAGAAATTATTCATTTGGTCAGTTGTTTTATATCTCTGTAGGAGAAGACGTTTGCACAACATTGTTTCCACGTATCTTTCACCCATCTCTATGACATGATAAGATCACGAGGTTTGGTAGAGCAGCTACAAATGTTTTCTTTATGGCCAACAGGCAGCTGTGTAAGCCACATGATGCCTGTTCTTGCACCATTCCTTACTCCCTTAGTTTCCTCATAAAAGATGACTGTGGAACGCTGTAGTGTCCACCGTCAGCTAAAGCTCCTGCTCGTTTAGAGACGGGCTGTATCTGAAAACGTAGCCTTGCTTCCTTCATCCTTGTTTCCCCAATTATCCTTAAAATGCATTGGAGAAGAGGATCCAAGGTCCCTCCTCCAATGAACTTTGATAGGAAAGGCAAGGAATTGAGGAAATAAGGACGGAGGAAGCAAGGATGAAACAGCTAGTGTTCAGACACACAAGGTCCACTCACGTGAGATTGATCCTACACAGGCCTATGAGTGGGTACACAACCATGTCAAAGATAGGCACAAACACGAGGATCAGCAGAGCGTTTAACATCTGAAAAAACAAGCAAGAACAAAACACAGTGCACACGCCTATAAATGACAATAAAAATTCCCCTAAAAATATCATAAAATCATAAAGGTTAATGCAGCATACTTATAAAATACACCAGTAAATATTTATGCTCAATGTTCTCAATAAAAAGATAGCATTATGGTGGTAATGTCCATTATAAAAGGGTTTGGGTTCAGGAGAAAACAAGTGTGATCTTAGTCAAGGCCATGAGAGAGATAACCTATGGTTACAGTTCTGAACTCAGCAAAAAAAGAAACGTCTTCTCACTGTCAACTGCGTTTATTTTCATCAAACTTAACATGTGTAAATATTTCTATGAACATAACAAGATTCAACAACTGAGACATAAACTGAACAAGTTTCACGGACATGTGACTAACAGAAATTGAATAATGTGTCCCTGAACAAAGGTGGGGTCAAAATCAAAAGTAACAGTCAGTATCTGGTGTGGCCACCATCTGCATTAAGTACTGCAGTGCATCTCCTCCTCATGTACTACACCAGATTTGCCAGTTCTTGCTGTGAGATGTTACCCCTCTCTTCCACCCAGACACCTGCAAGTTCCCGGACATTTCTGGGGGGAATGGCCCTAGCCCTCACCCTCGGATCCAACAGGTCCCAGACGTGCTCAATGGGATTGAGATCCGGGCTCTTCGCTGGCCATGGAAGAACACTGACATTCCAGTCTTACAGGAAATCACGCACAGAATGAGCAGTATGGCTGGTGGCATTGTCATGCTGGAGGGTCATGTCAGGATGAGCCTGCAGGAAGGGTACCACATGAGGGAGGAGGATGTCTTCTCTGTAACGAACAGCGTTGAGATTGCCTGTAATGACAACAAGCTCAGTCCGATGATGCTGTTACACACCACCCCAGACCATGACAGACCCTCCACCTCCAAATCAATCCCGCTCCAGAGTACAGGCCTCGGTGTAACGCTCATTCCTTCGACAATAAACGCGAAACCGACCATCACCCCTGGTGAGACAAAACCGCGACTCGTCAGTGAAGAGCACTTTTTGCCAGTCCTGTCTGGTCCAGCGACGGTGGGTTTGTGCGCATAGGCGACATTGTTGCCGGTGATGTCTGGTGAGGACCTGCCTTACAACAGGCCTACAAGCCCCCAGTCCAGCCTCTGTCAGCCTATTGCAGATAGTCTGAGCACTGATGGAGGGATTGTGCGTTTCTGGTGTAACTCGGGCAGTTGTTGTTGCCATCCTGTACTTGTCCCGCAGGTGTGATGTTCGGATGTACCGATCCTGTGCAGGTGTTGTTACACGTGGTCTGCCACTGCAAGGACGATCAGCTGTCCGTCCTGTCTCCCTGTAGCGCTGTCTCAGGTGTCTCACAGTGCGGACATTGCAATTTATTACACTGGCCACATCAGCAGTCCTCATGCCTCCTTGCAGCATGCCTAAGGCACGTTCACGCAGATGAGCAGGGACCCTGGGCATCTTTCTTTTGGTGTTTTTCAGAGTCAGTAGAAAGGCCTCTTTAGTGTCCTAAGTTTTCATAATTGTGACCTTAATTGCCTACCGTCTGTAAGCTGTWAGTGTCTTAATGACCGTTCCACAGGTGCATGTTCATTAATTGTTTATGGTTCATTGAACAAGCATGGGAAACAGTGTTTAAACCCTTTACAATGAAGATCTGTGAAGTTATTTGGATTTTTACGAATTATCTTTGAAAGACAGGGTCCTGAAAAAGGGACGTTTCTTTTTTTGCTGAGTTTAGTATAAAGATTAATAGCAGTAGTAATGTATTATGTACTGTTAGGAAGTGAGTAACCTAACGTAGCAGGCGTGAAAAAACTATTGAGCGGAGGCCCCATATCCATTTTTCAGGGGAAGCAGAAGTTAGGTTGAAAATACTGTATCCCTGAAAACRGGAAACATCGGCTTTCTGTCGACCCCGCAAAGAGTGGGAAGAGAGTAAGGAACTGCAGGTACCTGCATTTGATCAGGCTTCAGGACAAATGTTGATCCCTGTAATATGGAGACAGATTTTACAACAAGATCTCAATTTCAGATTACAGTCAACGATAATAAAACAATTCAGAATACTATGAAATCATAAATAGTGTACTATCATCTTTTACCACAGTTGTAAAGCACATTGCTACACAAGGAAATAAACTTACGAAGACCATTCACTATGAGACTCATAACACTGTTGTTATGTACTGTACATTGAAAGAAAGAAAAAGGGACTTACGAAGGCCATGTTCATCCGGGTGGCCTGGAGAGTCCAACGGGATCCCTACAGCATCACAAAACAAAGATGGCTGAAAGTTATCATGTTATCACTGGCCRATTCATTGTATTCTATGGCACTGGATAGCTGGTTCACCATCACCATTCACTTCAATGGTATAATCAGACCTCATTAATCCAACATGTCCTTGGCTTCTAACATGCCTAATGGAAAGCCKAACGAAATGTTCTTGCCTATAAACAACATAAATTCCCTTCCTTTAAAACTAAGATTAACGTTTTTGTTCTACTTGTTAGTTTGAATCACTGTGTTTTATAAGAGGAATGTGCCAGGAAGTTTGGGTTCGGGAATGTAGGATAGATGTGGGTTTGGAGTTTGCAGTTTTCCCTAATCAAATGGTAGTGTGGTGCTGTTTGTTGTTGGCCAGAGGAGAGGAGCCTTAAGATCAAGCAGTGAGGCAAGTAGAACTTGGGGTCCCAGAGGGCAAAGCTGGTTGAAATTACTGTCTTAACTCAGTCCATACCCACTGTATTGGACTGTATCCCGGGTTTCGGAATCATGAAAGGTATTGCTAAGGCCGGGGCTTTTTAACATCAAGGGTGGTGATTACTGTTCTCGTGAGGCTTGTTATGGTAAGGGTAAGCGTTGGGTCCTTACCTGCTGGTCAAACAGAGCCCAGAACATGGGCAGAGGGATGTAGAGCACTAGAACCCTTAGGACCATCTTAATCTCATGGATCAGACGTCTCTGTAGAGAAACACATAGGAAACCATACATTATGGGTCACTATCAGGAGAGACTTCTTTATACATACACATATACCTTTTCCTGTAGACGTTCACCTGTAGGCCAGATCGCCAAAGAAAAAATGCAATTTTATGAAAATGTTAGGGACAATAACATTTTCTTATCTTTATATTATCTTATCATATCTTAATCTGAAAAATTGTTAATGGGGGCAGTTAAAAGCTCCATGAAGTCATTCTAGTCGTCACTGGAGTTAATCAGAAAAAGTTATTTAATTCTTGATAATCATACCGGATACTTCTCCTCTGCCCAGTCCAGCCAGTGTTTCTTCTTAGGGTCATACTTAGAGCTCTTCCAGCGGTTCTTGATGGCCAACTGTAGGATGGAGGGAACAGGAGCAGTCATGGTACAATATTAAGCCCAGGGACAGAATTTCTCAGAGGTTTATCTTTCTGTAATCTCAGAACCCAGAACCAAATATTGAGTGTGCTTGCCAGCAATGTTAACAGTCTGCCACGAGAGACATCTTTCTATGGAAGTATATGACTGCTGAGAGAGTGAGAGATGGATGACTTACCCCCATGCACTTACACACATCCAACAAGATGTTCCCTTCCGGTGGACTCTTCTTATACATCCCACTTCCAGAGATGAACACAACTACAAAGACATAAACATATAAAGAGTGGAGTTTGAGTAGATGTTGAGTAGAAGTTGTGCTAAACTCAGCAAAAAAAGAAACGTCCCTTTTTCAGGACCCTGTCTTTCAAAGATAATTCGTAAAAAATCCAAATAACTACACAGATCTTGAATGTAAAGGGTTTAAACACTGTTTCCCATGTTTGTTCAATGAACCATAAACAATTAATGAACATGCACCTGTGGAACGGTCGTTAAGACACTAACAGCTTACAGACGGTAGGCAATTAAGGTCACAATTATGAAAACTTAGGACACTAAAGAGGCCTTTCTGTTGACTCTGAAAAACACCAAAAGAAAGATGCCCAGGGTCCCTGCTCATCTGCGTGAACGTGCCTTAGGCATGCTGCAAGGAGGCATGAGGACTGCCGATGTGGCCAGGGTAATAAATTGCAATGTCCGTACTGTGAGACACCTAAGACAGCYCTACAGGGAGACAGGAGGGACAGCTGATCGTCCTCGCAGTGGCAGACCACGTGTAACAACACCTGCACAGGATCGGTACATCAAAACATCACACCTGCGGGACAGGTACAGGATGGCAACAACAACTGCCCGAGTTACACCAGAAACGCACAATCCCTTCATCAGTGCTTTGACTGTCCGCAATAGATTGACAGAGGCTGGACTGAGGGTTTGTATGCCTGTTGTAAGGCAGGTCCTCAACCAGACATCATCGACAACAACGTCGCCTATGCGCACAAACCCACCATCGCTGGACCAGACAGGACTGGCAAAAAGTGCTCTTCACTGACAAGTCGCGGTTTTGTCTCACCAGGGGTGATGGTCGGTTTCGCGTTTATTGTCGAAGGAATGAGCGTTACACCGAGGCCTGTACTCTGGAGCGGGATTGATTTGGAGGTGGAGGGTCTGTCATGGTCTGGGGTGGTGTGTAACAGCATCATCGGACTGAGCTTGTTGTCATTACAGGCAATCTCAACGCTGTGCGTTACAGAGAAGACATCCTCCTCCCTCATGTGGTACCCTTCCTTCTGGCTCATCCTGACATGACCCTCCAGCATGACAATGCCACCAGCCATACTGCTCGTTATGTGCGTGATTTCCTGCAAGACTGGAATGTCAGTGTTCTGCCATGGCCAGCGAAGAGCCCGGATCTCAATCCCATTGAGCACGTCTGCGACCTGTTGGATCGGAGGGTGAAGGCTAGGGCCATCCCACACAGAAATGTCCGGGAACTTGCATGTGCCTTGGTGGAAGAGTGGGGTAACATCTCACAGCAAGAACTGGCAAATCTGGTGCAGTCCATGAGGAGGAGATGCACTGCAGTACTTAATGCAGCTGGTGGCCACACCAGATACTGACTGTTACTTTTGATTTTGAGCCCACCTTAGTTCAGGGACACATTATTCCATTTCTGTTAGTCACAAGTCTGTGGAACTGGTTCAGTTTATGTCTCAGTTTGTCACGACTTCCGCCGGTGTCTCTCCTTGTTCGAACGGCGTTCGGTGGTCGACGTCACCGGCCTTCTAGCCATCACCGATCCACTTTTCATTTTCCATTTGTTTTGTCTTTGTTTTTTACACACCTGGTTTCAATTCCCCCAGTACATGTTCATTATATAACCCTCTGGTTTCCCCCATGTTTGTGTGTGTGTTTATTTTTTTGTAAGGCTGTATCTGACGGCTGGTATATTGTTACCGGGTTTCGTTATTACGCCTGTATATTTCGTGGTACCGGTATTTTTCCAGCACCATAGTATTGTGTTTATACTGGTGTTTTCTTGAATTAAATACCTTGTCCACGCATCTCAGCTCTCCTGCGCCTGACTCCTTTCACRAGTTACCCACAGCCTTGACACAGTTGTTGAATCTTGTTATGTTCATACAAATATTTACACATGTTAAGTTTGCTGAAAATAAACGCAGTTGACAGTGAGAAGACGTTTCTTTTTTTGCTGAGTTTATTTTACATTGGTTATTAAAAAACTGACTGTAAATGTACTATGGCAATGCAGTTTTATGAGTGCTGGTCTCCTCCAAAGAGCACTCCCTAACTGCAAACAAATTATCATCACTGTTGTCTTTCTGTCAGACCAACGGGGAACTGAGGGGAGACGGACGTGCGGGAGTTTCCAATGAGTTCCCGAAGTGAAGTCCTTTTGACATGTAAAAATGTGAATTCTAGGAGTTCCTAGAGAAGCTTTTTCCACCCATGGTCATCCCCGAATGGTTAGAGGTAAACAAGACCCTTACTCCCTGTTATAGTAAACTTCTTGACTACACACTGAAGAGTGTTGATGATGTGTTCTGTCTGGGTGGGTGACATTTGTTTAGGAACTAAAACAAATTAGCCAAAAGACCTACAGACTGTATTTACATATGTAAACAACATTTGTGTCCTGTTTGTATTGTTACTGTAACCCACCTACCTTTAAATCAAGCATATGTTATAATGAACAAGACCAGCAAGTAGCCAATACCAGCCATCTCTGTGTGTGTGTGTGTGTGTGTGTGTGTGTGTGTGTGTGTGTGTGTGTGTGTGTGTGTGTGTGTGTGTGTGTGTGTGTGTGTGTGTGTGTGTGTGTGTGTGTGTGTGTGTGTGTGTGTGTGCCTATGCATGTTTGTGTGTGTCTAACACAGTTCCGTGTTGTTTTGACTGGCGAGGCTCCATGTTTACCAGGCCCTACATACACATTGGTGTTCCTGCCATTAGGGTCTTTCTGCTGACTGCCTCAGAATCCCATTCTTCTTTAGGGTTCACTGCCTCTGCCAGGCTAAAGCATGCGCTATCAAAACAAACTCTGTTTTCCCGACTCGGGGGCCACAGCCCCCCACTGTGACCCATAATGGTAGCTTGGCTATGTGAAAAGTAGGTCATGTATCCACGTTTGCTGCACAACCAGGTCTGTGCTGAATGCATTCAATACATACTTTACCCAGCAGGCAAGATTGTAATCTGGTAATGTCATAACATCCTTTCTACCAGGTTTACTGACTGGGTATATTCTAGTCTCAAGTAGAAATCCAGACTGGCTTCATAAGAAGAGGTGTGAAGAAGAGAGTATACTCACCTAGAGCAATTACCATCAAAATCGCTGGTACTCCGAAGGCAAGAGCATAGCAGTCACCACCAAAACACTGCACATCTCCTGCAAGTGTAAGAACACACATACAGTACAGTTAAGACGTGCTGTCTATGCAGCAGCCATATGCAATTTCAGAGGCCAAAGCCCTCACTATTAAGGTTAGGATTAAGGTTAATGTTGACACAAACCTCGCAATATTGGTGTGATGAGTGTCGATAAGACACTCCCACCATTGATGGACATGTAGAAAATGGAGAAGAATTTCCTCCTTTCATTTGTCTGAGGTGAGAGGGGAGAAAACCAATGATGGTGAACACTGTTTAATATCAGAAAATCTATTTAGATTAGTTATTTTATCACTCCTGTGTTCCAATGGCACGTTGTGTTAGCTAATCCAAGTTTATCATTTTAAAAGGCTAATTGATCATTAGAAATGCTTTTGCAATTATGTTAGCACAGCTGAAAACTGCTGTGCTTATTAAAGAAGCAATAAAACTGGCCTTCTTTAGACTAGTTGAGTATCTCTATTCTTGTTCTGAYAAATGAAGGCTATTCCATGCCAGAAATTGCCAAGAAACGGAAGATCTCGTACAACGCTGTGTACTACTCCCTTCACAGAACAGCGCAAATTGGCTCTAACCAGAATAGAAAGAGGAGTGGGAGGCCCCGGTGCACAACTGAGCAAGAGGACAAGTACATTAGAGTGTCTAGTTTGAGAAACAGACTCCTCAAAAGTCCTCAACTGGCAGCTTCATTAAATAGTACCCGCAAAACACCAGTCTCAACGTCAACAGTGAAGAGGCGACTCCAGGATGCTGGCCTTCTAGGCATGTTTTTTTTACATTTAGCTTGACATTAAATTGCTTCACCAATCAGTGCGGATAGAACTGCTTGCTTTGGAGCGGGTAAGTGATTTAATCTGTATAGGAAAGTCATTTGCCGTAACAGCATAGTTTCAATCATATTGAAAGAAAAACACACACTGTGTTGCCAGTCACAGAGTAGGGCGTGAGATGCTACTGACATTTTGCGAGCGGCTTCTATGGTGGAACGTCTTTGATCTTCAGAATTGGTTTAACGTTGGACCAGAGCAAACATTAGCTCTGGTCCATAAGCTAACAAGCTTCAGAGGGGAAGGGCAGCCTACACATAAACACATACCCACTGGCAAAGATTTCCAGCTGGCAGCAATACAATTAAAATCCCATTTTACCTTTTGTAGTTAATAAATCCACTGTGAAACGTGATAACTATAGTATCCTTAACTAGCATTGAAAAAGCTAATCTATTCTTTTAGACAGCTCTTCCTCATTTATGGATCATGCTTGTAATGTTGTCAGTAGGCTACAAAGTAACCTATGCTTCAGAGGGGAGGGGCAGCCTACACATAAACGCATACCCACTGGCAAAGATTTCCAGCAGCAGGAAGATGCTGGAATAAGTTTCTGAGTTACAGGGTGAGGGTTTTGCATAGGCTTTTTGTTGTAATTTTTGTGGCACTGGAAAAAAATGCCCGGAATGTAAAATAACGTTATTTACCAGTTCCCATGCTTTTAAAATAAAGTTTCTGTTTCGGAACAGTATAGGTCACTTCCGTTTCCGGTTTGGGTTCTGTTCCTCAAATAATTTCGTTATTTTCKATTTTTTTGGTTCTGTTCCCTGAAAAGTTCCAACCCTTGTATAAATGTTGGATATAATAGTCTCTTACATGCTCTTCATCAAACTGGTCACCTCCGAATGCTGCTACACAGGGTTTGATACCTCCTGTACCAAAGGCTATGAGGATCAGACCCACCATAGACAGTACTCTAGAACACACACACACATACACATACAGAGCACAGCGTTAGATGTCAGATTGGTCAACACATTTACAGGGCAACATTTCTAGCTCTTAACCAATCAGTGATCAACTACTCACATGTGTATGGTTGAGTCCCCCACACTCGGTATGGCCCCAACAGACTTGACGATGTGACCGAGCACATAGACAACAGAGAGGTAGACAATGGTCCTGTGGATGACATGACACACAGTAGTTACTTTCACAATTAGCTTAGAATAGAAAAGAATAGAATACTTGAAACCACAATAGATCAAACAGAGTATATTTCCCTTTAAGGGATGAAAAGACCACCAAAAACCCGGAAATTTCCATCCCTACCTATAACATTTTCCGACAAGATAGAACTGCCAAAGGGGGCGGTGTTGCAATCTACTGCAGAGATAGCCTGCAGAGTTCTGTCTTACTATCCAGGTCTGTGCCCAAACAATTTGAGCTTCTACTTTGAAAAATCCACCTTTCCAGAAACAAGTCTCTCACCGTTGCCGCTTGCTATAGACCACCTTCTGGCCCCAGCTGTGCCCTGGACACCATATGTGAATTGATTGCTCCCCATCTATCTTCAGAGCTCGTGCTGTTAGGTGACCTAAACTGGGACATGTTAACACCCCAGCCATCCTACAATCTAAGCTTGATGCCCTCAATCTCACACAAATTATCAATGAACCTACCAGGTACAACCCCAAATCTGTAAACATGGGCACCCTCATCAATATCATCCTAACCAAACTGCCCTCCAAATACACCTCTGCTGTCTTCAACCAGGATCTCAGCGATCATTGCCTGTGTCCGTAATGGGTCTGGGGTCAAACAACCACCCCTCATCACTGTCAAACGCTCCCTAAAACACTTCAGCGAGCAGGCCTTTTTAATCAACCTGGGCCAGGTATCCTGGAAGGATATTGACCTCATTCCGTCAGTAGAGGATGACTGGTTATTCTTTAAAATTGCTTCCCTCGCCATCTTAAATAAGCATGCCCCATTCAAAAAATGTAGAATCAGGAACAGATATAGCCCTTGGTTCACTCCAGACCTGACTGCCCTTGACCAGCACAAAAACATCCTGTGGCGTACTGCATTAGCATCGAATAGCCRCCGCGATATGKAACTTTTCAGGGAGTTTAGGAACCAATATACTCAGGCAGTTATGAAAGCAAAGGCTAGCTTTTTCAAACAGAAATGTGCATCCTGTAGTACAAATTCCAAAAGGTTCTGGGACACTGTAAATTCCATGGAAAATAAGAGCACCTCCTCCCAGCTGCCCACTGCACTGAGGCTAGGAAACACTGTCACCACCGATAAATACACGATAATTGAGAATTTCAATAAGCATTTTTATACGGCTGGCCATGCTTTCCACCTGGCTACCCCTACCACGGTCAATAGCCCTGCACCCCCCACAGCAACTTGCTCAATCCTCCCCCATTTCTCCTTCAACCAAATCCAGATAGCTGATGATCTGAAAGAGCTGCAAAATCTGGACCCCTACAAATCAGCCGGGCTAGACAATCTGGACCCTCTCTTTCTAAAATGATCCGCCGAAATTGTTGCAACCCCTATTACTAGCCTGTTCAACCTCTCTTTCGTGTCGTCTGAGATCCCAAAAGATTGGAAAGCTGCCGCGGTCATCCCCCTCTACAAAAGGGGGAGACACTCMAGACCCAAACTGCTACAGACCTATATCTATCCTACCCTGCCTGTCTAAGGTCTTCGAAAGCCAAGTTAACAAACAGATCACCGACCATTTCAAATCCCACCGTACCTTCTCRGCTATGCAATCTGGTTTCAGAGCTGGTCATGGGTGCACCTCAGCCATGTTCAAAGTCCTAAACGATATCAAACCGCCATCAATAAGAGACAATACTGTGCAGCTGTATTTGGCGACCTGGCCAAGGCTTTCGACTCTGTCAGTGACCACTTATCGGCAGACTCAACAGCCTTGGTTTCTCAAATGACTGCCTCGACTGGTTCTCCACCTGCTTCTCAGACAGAGTTCAGTGTGTCAAATCGGAGGGCCTGTTGTCCGGACCTCTGGCAGTCTCTATGGGGGTGCCACAGGGTTCAGTTCTCGGGCCGACTATGTTCTCTGTATACATCAATGATGTCGCTCTTGTTGCTGGTGAGTCTCTGATCCACGTCTACGCAGACGACACCATTCTGTATACTTCTGGCCCTTCTTTGGACACTGTGTTAACTAACCTCCAGACGAGCTTCAACGCCATACAACTCTCCTTCCGTGGCCTCRAACTGCTCTTAAATACAAGTAAAACTAAATGCATGCTCTTCAACCGATCGCTGCCTGCACCTGCCCGCCCGTCCAGCATCACTACTCTGGYCGGTTCTGACTTAGAATATGTGGACAACTACAAATACCTAGGTGTCTGGTTAGACTGTAAACTCTCCTTCCAGACTCACATTAAGCATCTCCAATCCAAAATTAAATCTATAATCGGCTTCCTATTTCGCAACAAAGCATCCTTCACTCATGCTGCCAAACATACCCTCGTAAAACTGACTATCCTGCCGATCCTTGACTTCGGCGATGTAATTTACAAAATAGCCTCCAACACTCTACTCAGCAAATTGGATGCAGTCTATCACAGTGCCATCCTTTTTGTCACCAAAGCTCCATATACTACCCACCATTGCTACCTGTATGCTCTCGTTGGCTGGCCCTCGCTTCATATTCGTCGCCAAACCCACTGGTTCCAGGTCATCTATAAGTCTTTGTTAGGTAAAGCCCCGCCTTATCTCAGCTCACTGGTCACCATAGCAGCACCCACCCGTAGCACGCGCTCCAGCAGGTATATTTCACTGGTCACCCCTAAAGCCAATTCCTACTTTGGCCTCCTTTCCTTCCAGTTCTCTGCTGCCAATGACTGGAACGAACTGCAAAAATCACTGAAGCTGGAGACTCATATCTCCCTCACTAACTTTAAGCACCAGCTGTGAGAGCAGCTCACAGATCATTGTACCTGTACATAGCCCATCTGTAAATAGCCCATCCAATTACCTCATCCCAATACTGTTATTTATTTATATATATTTTTTTGCTCCTTTGCAACCCAGTATCTCTACTTGCACATTCATCTTCTGCACATCTATCACTCCAGTGTTTAATTGCTAAATTGTAATAATTTCGCCACTGTGGCCTATTTATTGCCTTACCTCCCTTATCTTACATCATTTGCACACACTGTATGTAGACTTTTTCTATTGTGTTATTGACTGTATGTTTGTTTATTCCATGTGTAACTCTGTGTTGTTGTTTGTGTCGCACTGCTTTGCTTTATCTTGGCCAGGTCGAAGTTGTAAATGAGAACTTGTTCTCAACTAGCCTACCTGGTTAAATAAGGGTGAAATTAAAAAGTGGCTTCTACATCTAACTCACTTGAACTTGCCCAGCCAGGAGTCAGCGATGAGGGCCCCCAGCACAGGGGTGAAGTAGCAGAGGCTGGAGAAGGCATGGTACACTGCTGTGGACAGGTTCTGGTCCCAATGCAGGTAGTTGATGAAGTACAGTGTCAGCACCGCTACAAAGAAACACAGTAAGCACTAGGTCAGGGATCAGAGTTTTGCAATATCATAATGTGGCTAAACTTTTTTCAGTTTTGTTTGCTATAATATGTATATATTTACTTATTTTCAATTAGCGTACAATACAACTCACCAAATACAACTTTGAGACCCACTATCTCACTGACTACTACAATGTATTTTTTATATGTGAGACTACATAAACTCTTTACTACTGAAAATAAGGAAACACACTTAAAACCTTTTAAACATTAAGTCCCCTATTTAGGAGACTTTCGTTATAATGTAATTGTTTTATCAAGGCATATCAAGGTCATTGGCTTATTAATCAACTTCTGTTACAGTGGGTTTTCAGCGACAACGAATTTGACTGCTTCAATTAATTTAGCCTCAAATTACTCTGGGGTATCCGGTCACATATCCACAGCCGTTGGAGACATGGGAGTACCACCGTAACGCTCATTCACTGATTGGACTGTCTGTCAATTTGTGTCGGAACGGTACATCTCAGGCACATAAGCTGCATATAGATGCAAAACTGAGTCTACTGGAGCATTAGAAAGTAGTTCCATCGTTCTATGACAAACACACAACGATTTATATAGAATTAAATTTTTTAAATTGAACAGTTTGAAGATGTGAAACAAAACCACTTTGTTCACCACAGAGGGACAAACTTAATAATGGATGAAAGATGAGATCGTGATGAATCAGTAGAGTTGCTGGCCAACTCTGTGGTACGTTCACAGGGAGAGAGACTACAACAAATGAGAGCAGTCCACCAGGAAATGAGTCAGATTTTCCCTAACCACTAGTTACAGTTGAAGTTGGAAGTTTACAGACACTTAGGTTGGAGTCATTAAAACTAGTTTTTCAACCACTCCACAAATTTCTTGTTAACAAACTATAGTTTAGGCAAGTCGGTTAGGACATCTACTTTGTGCATGACACAAGTGATTCTTCCAACAATTGTTTAGAGACAGATTATTTCACTTATAATTTACTGTATCACAATTCCAGTGGGTCAGAAGTTTACATACACTAAGTTGACTGTGCTTTTAACCAGTTTAGAAAATTTCAGACATGATGTCATGGTTAGAAGCTTCTGATTAGGCTACTATTGACATAATTTGAGTTATTGGAGGTGTACCTGTGGAAGTTATATCAGGCCTACTTCAATAAGTATAACACCATAGGTGACATACGCAGCGTATTACCGCTCAGGAAGGGAGACGCGTTCTGTCTCCTAGAATAAAGTCTTTGGTGCGAAAAGTGCAATACAATCCATGAAAAGAAAGGACTTGTTGAAGATGCTGGAGGAACAGGTACAAGTATCTATATCACAGTAAAAAGAGTCCTATATCGCATAACCTGAACGATCGCGCAAGCAAGGAGAGCCACTGTCCAAAACGTATAAGCGACTGCGGTTTCACTGCAATGGGGACAAAGATATACTTTTTGGAGAACTTTCTCTGGTTGATGACAAGCAAAAATAGACTGTTTGGCCTAATGACATCGTTGTGTTTGGAGGACAAGGGGGAGCTTGCAACCATAGAACACCATTCCAACTGAGACAAGGGGTAGCAGATATTTGTGGGTGTTTGTGAGGAGATGGTGCACTAACAATGATGATATGGGGCGGAAATTCATGGATATATTGAACGCAACATCTCGACATGTTAGAATTTAAGCTTGGTCGCAATGGGTTTCCCAAATGGACTTGACCAAGCATACTTCCAAGTTGTGGAAATGGCTTAAGGCAAAGTAGGTATTGGAGGGCCATCAAAAGATGACTCATCCTATGAAAATGTTGGGCAGAATGAAGCGTGTGCCGAGCAGAAGGCACACAACTGATCAGTTACACTTCTGTAGGAGGAAAGGTCAAAAATTCACCCAACATATTGTGGGAAGCTTGTGGAAGGCTACCCAAAACGTTTGACCCAAGTTAAACAATTTTAAGGCAATGCTACCAAATACTAATTGAGAGTATGTTAACTTCTGACCCACTGGGAATGTGATGAAAGAAATAAAAGCTCAAATAAATCATTCTCTCTACTATTATTCTGACATTTCACATTCTTAAAATAAAATGGTTATCCTAACTGACCTAAGACAGGGAATTTTTACTAGGATTAAATGTCAGGAAATGTGAAAAACTGAGTTTAAATGTATTTGGCTAAGGTGTATGTAAACTTCCGACTTCAACTGTATATAAAACATTATTAGGCAGCTCAAATCTTATAGCATGTCAATTGTAAATGTTCATAGCATGACATTTGAAAATGAAATCTATGATGTGAGCTTTCTAACAGTGTAAGGCATTACAACCTACTGTTCATGGCACTCTCAAGAAGATATGTTTTATATGCCCATCCACATAACATTGACGTTCAACGGGTGGCACCCTTTTCCCTATATAGTGCACTACTTATTAATACACTACATAAGCAATAGGGTGTCATTTGGGACGCATATATCTCGTTTTTCTTTAAGTGTGTTTCACAGGAGAGGATGTAAGTCAGACATTCAGACAGTCAGAAAGTCAGACAGTCAGACAGGGGGTTCTAGATCAAGTGAAATTAAGTTCAGGTCTGAGGCCAAAATGGATACATAGTGTGGTCCCTCTGTCAAAATGGCCTCATTGACTTATTGCATTTGACATGGGCGATTGCTGCTTCTCATGACCAGGGCCATGCACAGACATGCTCAAAATAACAAAGGACAAATGTCAGATCCAACTTAAAATGTGGATGCCTGCCCAGCACCCTGCCCGCCACCTACAGCCAGTGGCCACTGCATGCAAGTCAAACGAGTGTGCTCTTGGGGCGGAGGAGGGGATTCAAGAGCTTATGAAAGTATCAAGCTTGATGTGCAATTCGTTACATTTAAAATGAAAAGAGACTCAAAATAAAATGTAAAAGTACGTAATAACACTTTTTTTAAATCCATGAAGCTGCGAGGGCACTTTCATAGGAGGACAAAAGGCAGGTGCTCAGGCACTGGTTGAGCCCCAGTGGCAGCCACTGATTGGCTGAATACTGGACTTTTCTTTGAGAAGATATATCAAGTGATCTGTGCATTTGAACAACAGCATAAATACACCTACTTCAACCGAATGACCGCTGCTGCACATGCTGCCACTGTTTTGAACAGATTAGATTATACTATTTAGAATGAGCAGKTAGCTCACGTCACAAACGAATAAGTGCACCAGGAAGAACACAACAAGCATTATTTACCTGGGGATATCTAGCTAACATAATGTCACAAAGCATGATGCACTAGCCAGGTAACTTTCATTCTGAAATAACTTCATATTTCTGAGTTAATCAGATATCAGTTTAGAAAGACTTGAAATTGGCATGGGAGCTAACTAGCTAGCAAGTTACTWTCAGCTATAGCTAGCTAGCTGCTTATCAAAGTTAGATAACTAGTTAATTTGACCAAAACATCTACCAAACTATTTCTCAATATTTCTCAAAATGACTGTAGCTGGCTAATTAATTTGATTATGCTTTGTGATACAGTTGTATACTGTTTTAGTCCACACAACATGTTGCCCTGTCACTTACAGTAGAACCTGATGAACATGGGAAAAAATAAAATTGGTCATGCTTTTTTGTGTTACAAGATCCGCTATGAGAATGTTCTAGCTAGTGTATCCCTGTCCTTCGACACTTGCTGYATGTAGTTTTCCAGTTTATCAGGCCCCAGGCTACCAGGACTGTTATGATTATTTATTTACATGTTAATTACAATTAGCTTTTTGCTTTAGGGCCATCTGTACCTGATAGAGCAGATCTAGTCTCACATGTAAGCCGTCTGATGCAAGAGAATCATTGGGAGGGAGACTAGAGCAGAACCAGAAGTTCTGACTGAACAGACGCACATTTGAGGGCCCAAGAATGGTCCATTTACTTTTTGCTGTTATAATTTATGCTCCTGCGAATTCATTGGGTCAGTTCGCCCTCATAGCAAATAGGTGGTAAAACAATCCATGTTCGCATGCGCCCACAGAGGTAGAGCTGCTTCTGCCTGGGTTACGAGCAGGTAACTGAACAGCTTGTTTTGAACAATATATTTTGAAACATGAAATGTAACATTTACACACTTTTTGAAGATTTAAAAATAATCCATGAATTATATATATTTTATTTACACCTGCAAAATATAGTGCAAAATGTAAAGTGTTGCTTATTTTATGAGCTGAATAAGATCCAGAATGTTTCATACGCATATTATTTCTTCAAATTATATCCCTGTTAGTGAGCATTTCTCATTTGCAAGATAATCATCCACTGACAGGTGTGGCATATCAAGAAGCTGGCACATACTCAAGAAATGTACCCATTGAGCATGTTTGGGATGCTCTGGATCGACATGAATGATAGTGTGTTCCAGTTCACCAATATCAGCAACTTCGCACAGACATTGAAGAGGAGTGGACAACATTCCAGGCCACAATCAACAGCCTAATCAGCTCTATGCGATGTGTGGCTGCATGAGGCAAATGGTGGTCACACCAGATACTGCTGGTTTTCTGATACACCTTACCTTTTTTGAATGTATCTGTGACCACAGATGCATATCTGTATTCCCAGTTAAGTGAAATCCATAGATTAGACCTAAATATGTATTTCAATTGACTTATTTACTTATATGAACTTATATGTTATTTTATATTTTGTTCAGTATAATTAAACATATATTTTTTGGACTAGTCAAAGTGGGGCGCTGCCCCTAATGCCCTAAGGGGAGGGCCACCGCTGTTGAACCTATCTGTGTGTAACTAACTTACATAGCCCCCCAGAAGAAAGCACATGACACCCAAACTTCAGGTTGATCGGTTTTTATCTGAGTAAAAGATATTAAACAGTGATGACAGGCATTGACAGGACGGTCACAGACACGTTCACTGCTTCGGAATATCTCTCAGACTCAATACACAAAGTGATTGTTAGTATGCGTTGTGTTTAGAAATAACAAAAATACAGAAAAGCAATCCTGCAGTAAAGATTTCAACAGTGTAGACAGGCTTTGACAGGACGGTCACAGGTTCAAGGTTCACTGGTTAGGTGAAACTCACGTGAACTCGTACATTGCTTGGTCCGTAAATTGCCCTTATTTTAGCGCCCCAAAAACGTAATACTTCAGATCAACTGTAATGTCAATACCATGTTAAGGCCAATTTTCCCTTTCCAACATTTCAATTACATGACCTAAACGCTGCCCGTTTCTGCATAATTCAAGCAGGCAATGAGCGTCGGGTTTTTTAAAAATGGCGGGTGGGGAAGGGAAACTAATGCGTGACAGTGAGAAGGAGAGTTGTGTGGGAATTGCTTTTTTTCACTCAATCTGTCCAACTTATACCTTATCGCCTCTAAAATGTAAATAAAACATATAAAGATTTATATAATGTGTCATTACATACTATTTGAAGGTTTGTGTCGAATTTGAATCGGGTTTTTAGGGGGTGCTAAAGTGATCTTAAGAGTAAACAGCGGCTTTGAGAAATGATGATCGCATGCAACGATGACGCAAAAAATGACTAGGTACTTACCCCCGTCCTGTCCATTTCTTGTTTTTAAACGGTGAGAGAAGTCTACACCTGGTGGAGAGAGATTGTAAGTCAGAAATAGTTGCTTTATGCGTGCTGTACGTTACGACATGAACGTCACGATGTAACGGAGGTCCTTTTTTCAACTTTTCTCCAATATATGAGCCATTACATGTCGATCAACGCTTGAATAGAACAACCCGATTTTGAAGTCAACACAGTCGTTACAGTCCATTAGTTTTCTTTGTAGCTCGTTGGAATGTTGCGGTTGCGCACATTTTGTACGGAATGGGGTGAGTTTACCTTAGGACACAATATATATTTTAGATAGGAACAGTAGTGATACATACTCTCAATCTGAAGTGATATTAATCATAAATACAGAGCACAAGTAAAACTTTTTATATAAACCTTTTAAGGTAGTAAGAATAAACATTCACTTAATATTTAATAAACATGCTAGCAAATCACCTGTGCAATAGCTAGAGTGACATTGTAGTGCAGTGAACAACGGTGCTAGTTAGCTCGTCAATAACACGGCTAGCTAAGCCAGCAAAAATTGGTTAACTTGCAGAAATATGTCTCAAATACATTTACGGCAAATAAATATATACATAGTCACATTCGTTATTGACTTCAGGATATATAACCTGTTTTCCAAAGACACTATTGTGTTATACAGAACTTTTAACAGCGCCTTCAATTTCTTACACGAGGCAAGAGACACCAAAACTCACTCAGAATATCTCTCTCCACTGAAGAAGGCAGCCCAACTTCAATAAAGGAAAGCACTAAACCACTAGTTGTTCTTTCAAAGGAAAATAATAAAATTAAGTCTGAAGACCTCTCGTTTAACAACTTACTACAATGGCAGCCAAATATTTCTATGGAAATCACAACATTATGAAAGGAAACTTATTTATGTGAAGCGGTTTAATGCCAAGCATTCTTTTGATGTTACTTGTGCGCAATGATGGAAATCTACATTTTACTTTGCACATGGCACTCTCCGCTCATGTCGCTTGTTTGTGTCTGTATGGTTACCTATCTGTTCAACGCAATGTAGAAACATTCTTAGTAATGTTTCTTTACTTCGTCCTTACTTAGGAAACATTCTTTCTTTATCTTCTTAGTTAGGTTTCTTCAGTTAGGAGAATTTTACTATAGGTTACTATAAACTTTCATGCCATAGTAGGAGAAGCGTTCACAGAACTCATTCACCACTATAAAGGAGATGCTGACAGGGTAGTTGGTCCCACATAGTTTCTGAGAAGAAAGGAGAAAGAGAGACAGGGACAGAGAGAGGGGAGAAGGGAGAGAGAAAGAGAGCGAGAGAGAAAATCAGAGAGAGTGAGGGAGAGAAAAAAGAGAGAGGGTACATAAAGACTGTATGCACAGTTTACTGGAGTAGCCAATATCCATTCTAACTACAATCAGTTAAACAATACAATTATGACATTGTCCATTCATGGTACAAAGAAATGACAAGTACTACTAAGGTCTGAAGAAGAAAAAATTAAAGTTGAAATGTTGCTCAACTAAGAAACCCAGAAAACTAAGATGCCACTTTCCAAGAATCATCCAATCGATATCCATTGTGCCTGTTCAAGGCACTTTCCAAAGACAGGACCATGGATATAGTGCAATGAAACATGAAAGTAGAGAAATGTWAAAAATTACCGGTGATTTGCTTGTCTTTCCATTTTCTTGAATTTTCAACTCATGTTCTGTAAGGAAATCKCAAAATAATTTAACATTGGAAATATACTGTATCTACATTTAAAGTAACTMTCCAGTGTTTCCAGATTTCTATGAAATAAGACCTATAATTKATTACAATATGAGTGAAATCGTTTTCCTTCCAATTTAAATTTAAATTAAGMATGATAAAAAAGCAGGTTTTCTGTGTTGGAATTGTGTGGGTATACCCCAACAACAGAATGGTGTTGGTGTATACTGGTCCATAAAATATTAATGCAAGTAGACTGCTGATTGGCCAGCTCATCCTCATCAGGAAATAGTAAMCATTTTTTAAATGCCTGTTTGAGATATAGGTTTGAGGTCGGGTTTTTGAAGTGTTWTTTTCTACAATGTATGCTTTGGCCACAAGTACCAGTATAGGATAAAACAACATTACTTGAGTATGAGTTAACAGAATATGAACTTTTAAAAGTGATATTTTCACTGGACAGTTACTTTAAGCATAATCTCTAATAAATGCAGGCCTTCTGTCAAATGCAATGAAATCCAACCGGTATTGCAGTATTCACGCAGTGGAAAATACTAGTCAATTAGGTGCATAATTTCTGGGAATTGCTATATTGACTATTAATAAAAAATAAAAAAATTAATGCCAGACTACTCATTATTATTACGCTCTATGGCCTATGAGAAGAGAGTGGTTTATGGTAATGATAGGGAAAATTAATACAAACGCTCCGATGATGCGCCTGTTGACTCAGTTCCATTGCAAATAGACAGATGTGATTGAAAACATACTCAGAAGTTTTGCAGTGAAAACCAAACACTAAATGCAAAYTTACAAATTACACATATTTCAGCATTTCTATAAATCGAGCACATGTTACACATTTGCCTACGTCCATCCATCTTGTCAAGCATTGGCATGCATAACGACAGTCATTCACCATTTGCCACTCTACAAAAAACTGAAAACTATTGATAACAAAGTTTGTGTGTAAAACTCTTTCCTTCAAATATGCATGGACCATGGATCCAATAAAAAGACATGCATTACCCTTTCGTTTCTCCATTTCTTCTGTTTTTTTCTGGAGTGTTTTTGGCACGCTAGCGTCGCATCGGTCGGTGGCTCTCTTGACGTGCGTCCAAGTCCGTTCCTCTCTTGTCTGTGAATCTGAGCGCACTGCGCAGTAATGGAAAACGCAGCTCTCTTATAACATATGTTCAACCCGTTAGTTAATATTCGACTCCAGATCCATGAATTTGTGACTTKAAGGGCTGTTCAGTACAGATRTGCTACTGTCAGTAGAATAGCAGATCTTACTTTACTTTCATATAGCCCAGCAGAGTCTGGACTGTGTGGGAACCTGCCTGTGAACCAGATTCTGGATGCACAATAGAGTTTTTGTATGGGTTCTTGAACCCGCAAACCTGAGCATGGAATGCCTGTTGAAATTGGCCTGAAGTGATCATAGCCTGTGAGTTCCTTGAGTCCCACTGGTGGATAGTAGACTAACAGTAGTGTTTGCTCACGCAAAATAGGGTAGGCTAAGCCTACCTTTTGATAAGAAAATGATTGACACAAAGTTTAGAGAACATTTATCCCTCATCATTTTCTTATCAAATCATTTGTCTGCCTATTTAACTGATGGCTTGATGTGAATTCATACTTCTTAACTTGTAACTTCGTTAGTCTACTCTGACGAAGTCCATGCTGCTGAAACGCGTCAGAGTTTTTACATATTCGTTCCATTAAACATACTGTAAAAATGAAGGCATTTGCATTGTATGAAGAGTGCCTCTGGTCCTCCTTGTTTTTTGAATACCTTATGAATTGGACAACTTCCATATGTTCTGGCACTTTTGAGACAGTTTTGGACAAGTTATCATGCATTTATAGGGTTTTGTTATCATGCATTTTTTTCTCTTCTCATGGAGAGTGCTATTGTTGAAGTGAATGAATAAAGCAAATCGTTCACACAAAAAAGTTTTCATGTATTTCCTGATTTCCACACACAGGTGTAGGATCTTAATTTGACCTGTATTGTTACAGCAAAATAATCATGCAGAAACAAGATTTCAATATAATGTTGCTTGATCAGGGGTTAGGCTTTTAGCTGGCCAAAAGTAGGCTACATGAAACGTGTAATACTGTTAATATAACCATGTTAGTGTGGGTTTTCAGTGAATGTATGTAAATCGCAAAGCTCATCTGCATTCCCTGCAGTGCAGGACAATTCTCAGCAACAAAATAGTGGATTGTAAAACTCAATAGAAAATACAGTACTATTAGCATATAACTCTTTCCCCCATGAAACCCCTACCGTGCTGTTTGGTTGTATTTGCCATGTCAATAGTCTCCAATTGTAAATAAATGAATGGTCAGCATGTCACATTTACATTCTCCTTAGATGTGCTATGATGTTCCACCCTGGTGCCAGTGACCATCCCCTATGCATGAGCACCAAAGGCGGCAGTAGAAACACTGACTACATAACAGCGTGACTTTTTAATTGGTTGTTGAATGTGTGTGCTGAGAGAAAGAGTTCATTTTATTTATTTGTTTAACCATTATTTAATTAGGCAAGTCGGTTAAGAACAAATTCTTATTTACAATGACGGCCTACACCGGCCAAACCCGGACAACGCAGGACCAATTGTGCGCCGCTCTATGGGACTCCCAATCACGGCCGGTTGTGATACAGCCCAGATTCGAACCAGGGTGTCTGTAGTGACGCCTCTAGCACTGAGATGCAGTGTCTTATACCGCTGCCCCACTCGGGAGCATGGAGACAGGATATGTACCCACTGTCCACAAAATGAGGTGGAAACCAAGCTACACTTTTTAACTTTTTAAAAGGTCAGCCAGTGAGTCAAAAACACCAATGTAAATAAATAGAACCTATATTTATCTGCCTATTTATTTCCCTTCAATCAATCATTCATTCTACTAGTTGCACATTGTCACAATAGCTTACTAATAGCCGCTACGGCCTATTTATTGCCTTACCTCCCTAATCTTACCTCATTTGCACACACTGTATATAGATTTTTTTTCTATTGTGTTATTGACTGTACGTTTGTTTATTCCATGTGTAACTCTGTGTTGTTGTGTGTGTCACACTGCTTTGCTTTATCTTGGCCAGGTTCCAGTTGTAAATGAGAACTTGTTCTCAACTGGCCTACCTGATTAAATAAGGTGAAATAAAAAAATAATAATTATGTAACATTTTAAATGTTAACTACATTTTTTAATCGCTAACAATATAATATTTTAAACATTATTATCTCTTGAAACGTTTGTGGTGTATTGTTGCTGTTATGTCTGATTGTTTTTGTTTAATTTGCTTTGTTGGTTTTTGGTGTTGTTGTTTGGGCAATATATACTGAAGAAAAATATAAACACAACATGCAACAATTTCTACGATTTTACTGAGTTACAGTTAATATAGGGAAATCCGGCAATTTAAATGAATTCATTAGGCCCTAATCTATGGATTTCACAAACTGGCAATACAGATATGCATCTGCAAGATACTTATGAGGGCGTGGATCAGAAAAACAGTCAGTATCTGCTGTGACCACCATTTGCCTCATGCAGCATGACACCTCCTTCACATTGGATTGATCAGGCTGTTGATTGTGGCCTGTTGAATGTTGTCCACTCCTCTTCAATGGCTGTGCGAAGTTTCTGGATATTGGCGGACCTGGAACACGCTGTCGTACACGTAGATCCAGAGCATCCCAAACATGCTCAATTGTTGACATGTTTGGTGAGTATGCAGGGGATGGGAGAACATTTTCAGCCTCCAGAAATTGTGTAAGATCCTTGCGACATGGGACCGTGCATTATCATGCTGAAACATGAGGTGATGGCGGCGGATGAATGGCACAACAATGGGAATCAGGATCTCGTCACGGTATCTCTGTGCATTCAAATTTCCATCGATAAAACACAATTGTGTTCGTTGTCTGTAGCCTGCCCACACGACAACCCCACCGCCACAACTGGGGGCACTCTTTCACAATGTTGACATCAGCACACCGCTTGCCCACATGATGTCATAAACACGGTCTGCGGTTGTAAGGCTGATTGGACGTACTGCCACATTTTTTWAAATTACGTTGGAAGGGGCTTATGGTAGAGTAATGAACATTAAATTCTCTGGCAGCTCTGGTGGACATTCCTGTAATCAGCATGCCAACTGCACGCTCCCTCAAAACTTGAGACATCTGTGGCATTGAGTTGTGTCACAGAGCTGTACATTTTAGAGTTTCCTTTTATTGTAGAGAAATAAGCTTTTGTGCATATGGAACATTTCTGGGATCTTTAATTTCAGCTCATGAAACATGGGACCAACACGTTACATGTTGCATGTCTATTTTTGTTCAGTGTAAAAATATGTTTCCCATGCCATAAAGCCCATTTGAATTGAACTGAATTGAGAGAGAGAGAGAGAGAGAGAGAGAGAGAGAGAGAGAGAGAAAACGAGAGAGCAAGAGAGCTAGGGGAACCCTGGACCATTGAAAACAGCAACCCATACAAGGACCTGTACTCAGTAATCTAATTCACTGAAAGACTTCAATTGCTCCTTTGAAATTCTGACCACAGGACCCTTCTAGCACAGTCTCAGATATAGGCTATGTTAAAACTGTGATGTAAAAAGAAAATCGAGCCTGCTAGTTCAATATGGAACCACTTCCAAAAGGGTTAACAGTTTCAAACATTGGATGTTTTCTAAACATAATGTTGTGCCAACTGAATAGCTGCATCTATGGTAACTAAAATAAGCAAATAGATCTGATAGTGATATCACCCTTATCATCCAGTGACTTCAAATAACCTCACTAAATCCACAACACTGATTTGTAAAGTGCATTTTAAGTCACAATTAACTCCAAATAATGCCATAAAGTGTAAAGGTCCCCTGTTTTATATCGCAATTTCATGCCAACACCTTTCTTTTATTCCTTTATGATATTCGAATGAGGACAGAAACTGCACCATTTGGCTTGATGGTTATCTAGGGATGAGGATGCACTTGAAGCAGCTATTGCTGTTGAAGGGGAAAGATTAACCAAGCCCAGGAATCATTGAATAGCTCAGTGATTGTGGAAAGGATCTCTTTTAACCCATAACCTAGAAACCGAAACCATTCATTCCCCAACAAACCAAAAGCTCTCCTTCAAAAAGGAACACCGAACAATTCACTCTTAAATGCAAACAATGGCTGTTTCTTTTTACAGAAAATGTAGCAGTTTAATGTACACCTTTCCATCCTCCAAGCTTTATTAATGCTTATAGTGATCCCTAGCTTTTTAATATTGTGGCGGTTGTGCTTCTATGAAACACTTAGTTAGGCCCATTGTAATAAAAAACAGTGGGGAAAGGTCATTGGAACACCCAGAAACCCCTTAGTGACATCTATAAAAAAAACAAGGAAGAAGGGAACAAATAGCCTTGAACATTATGCACATACTCCATGACCAATACAGTCCCTTACCTCCGGACCGCAATATACTGTAGATCTTGTCATACAATTCTAAGAGAGGGCAGCTTTCTCGTTTTAATAGATTTGTTTTATATATAAGCCTTGTATTGCATAGATTGCTTCTAATCTTAATCTGTTAATACTGTTAAATGTTTCTAATTTGCGCTATGTTGTTGTGTCTTGTATTGTATTCACCCCATCACCGTCATGAAGTTCCCTCTTAGGGAATAAACGTTTTTTGAATTGAATACTAGGAAACATGAATGACAGGACTTTTACTGAATATATTTTGTAATATATTCGCCCACTGCCCCACTGCCCATGTCAACTGAGGCTAGGTAACACGGTCACCACTGATAAAAGTCCGTGATAATCGAAAAACTTTCAAACAAACATTTCTCAATGGCTGGCCATGCCTTCATCCTGGCGACTCCAACCTTGGCCACAGCCCGCCCCCCCCGCTTTGCTTACTCGGCCAAAGCCTCCCCAGCTTCTTCCTTTACCCCTATCCAGATAGCAGATTTCTGAAAAAGAGCTGGAAAAAAAACTGACCCATACAAAATTTCAGCTGTGGGCTTGACAATCTGGACCCCCCTATTTCTGAAAAACTGTCCGCCCGCCATATGTCGGCCAACCCCCTATTTACCAGGCCTGTCAAAACCTCTCCTTCGTATCATCTTGAATCCCCAAGGATTGGAAAAGCTTGACCGCGTCATCCCCCTCCTTTCCAAAAGGGGGAGACCACCCCCTGGACCCAAAAGAAACTGTTTAAGACCTATATCCATCCTGCCCTTGCCTATTCTAAAGGTTTACTCTTCGTGGGGAAAAGGCCAAAATTCCAACAAACAACACTGGACCCAATCCGAAACCCCACCGCACCAACTTCACTCCACTGTGCCAATACCGGTTTTCGGACCCGTTCCAACGGCCGATTGGCACCCTCAGCCACCGCTTCAGGTACTGAAACAATAATTCATTTTTCATAGACCGCATCATGAAAGAAGGGACATTACTGAGTGCAAGCGTCTTCCAATTCCGAAATCAA
>NC_036839.1:23593210-23615245 GCF_002910315.2 Salvelinus sp. IW2-2015
GGCCCTATCTGTGGAAAGAAGCCGTTTTTTCACGTGCCCTGGCGAGAGGGCACCTGGCCAGTAGCCATGCGCAGATCAAGGGGCAGAACCACGAGGACCTCTCACAATGAAAAATCTGGAACAATACATACAATATTACCTAAAAATAAAAAGGAAAAAAAAAAAGAAATAATTAAATAACGAGTAAAGAAGACAATATAAGACGACGTCCACACCCACCAACCACCACGCTCTCCCTCTCTACACTTCCCCCCACGCCCCCCCCCCGCACCCAACTCCGCGCTACTCCTGCCCTGCGCTCAACCAACACTCCACCCGCGCCAACTCCACCTGCTGCTTCCGCTGCTTCCTCCTGGAAACGGCGAATACCGCACGCGCGCGGCATTCTATCCGGCGCCGGCTCCCACGTCCCTCCCACCTTCCGCTGCCTAACCCCCCACCGCGCCCCCTCCCGCGCTTGCTCACCTCATCCCTCCAAGCGACGTAATCCTTCCAACACAACACACTGCTTAACTGTCTCTGTATACCTCATCCAGACCCTGACAGTTTCCAGCCACACGAGCCCGACGGCGTCGATAGCTTCTCCTTCCCCCCGTCGCGATGGGTTGAAGAGCCAGTGTGTTTTGGGCTACTGGGCTGCCTGTGCTTGCACCATGATGGGGAGTGAAGGCCGTACGCCGCGGAGACAGCTCTGGTGGCACAACGACCAAGGGAGCAGCCCGGATGACCGGTGGAGTTTCTGGCAAGCTTGAGGAAGACGGAGGACAGCCCTGCCCCTGCGGTCCCCCCGAAGGCGACATCCCACTGTGGGCCCCCCGACAGCCGCAAGCGCCCTGACGCTAAGTCCAACTGAGCCCCGACAGTTTTTCAAAAAGTCCATTTCCCGAGTATACAGGGGTCCTGCACGCTGCTACCCACACCGGACACCCCACAGTTCTCCCCCCCACTTTCACAGATAAGCTGACACTTCCCTAACATGGCAGCTCCCCCGTGACAGTCCGTAGCTGACAAGGGTCGCTGCCACCCCGCACCCCAACAGTAGGATGTCTGGTCCACCAGCGGTTACTGTGAGCCCGTTCGACCAGGGGCCAAACATTCCACCCCCTCTACCTTGACGATACTTGCAGAATCCCAACGGTGTACGTCCCACCACAACTACCGCTAGAAACACGCGGCAGCTACACCCTGGCGGGAGCAGTCCCCACCCTCTTGTCTGCCTGGCTGGTACCTCCTTTCTTACAGTGGTTCGGGGGCGGGGGTGGCCCGCGCGCCCCCCTGCGCCAGACGCCGTTGTCGTTTCCCTGGTGACGGGAATCTGCCACACTTCCGTGAATGTGGCCCAGGGTTGCCAACAACCCCAGCAACAATAGGAGTTGAGCTGACGACGCGACGTTGCCTGGAGCCCCTCTCCAGACAAGCGAAGCAGTCTTGCTACCGCCCAACTCGTCAACCACTCTGGTTTGTGACCCTGCACCCCAGCCACCGCTGCCTCTCACCTCTGGTTGACTGGTAGACTTCCACCTCACTCCCTCATCCCGCAGGATCACCTCCCTCTTCCTGCTATCTCCAGGCAGCCCGCAGAGATGGTGGGTCCGCCATCTGAACATGCTACCCAGTTCGGTGGAAGAGAGCGCTCTAATAAAACTGTCCCGTGCCAGCTCGTCTTTGCACCCCAATCGGCATGAAAATGCAAAGCCGCCTGTCAGGCTCAGAATACCACTTGCCAACGCCTTTAATATTCTCCCGAAGTCTCTTTTTGTTACACAGTTCAATCCGCACCTGGTGGCTGCGCGTCGCTGCCGAAACTGGCCCCCCAATGCCTTCCACTAGCGCACCGTAGTCGCCCCTATCTTCGGGGCTAGCGTTAGGCAGGCATGCCGACGCCTCCTCCGCAGGCTCAGGGCAAGCTTGTAACCTTTCGTCTCGTCAGACCCACCTCCCGGCTGCTACCAACAAAAACTCAATGAGTGAAAAAAACGTCCCATTACCTTGTCCATTGAACTTTGTAGTTTAGCGCACCGTGGCTAATGCAAAGGCGCTCCATCTCTGTTTACATAGCAGGCCAGCCATTTTCCGCACCCGGTGAGGTCGATATCCCGTCGCCGTGACGTTCTGCCTCGAGCGATTGAAGGAAACCCCGCCAGTTCTGCCATCTTGACTGACTGAACAATTTTAACTCGCCGCCCAAGTGGCTCTCAAGCCCCTCTACGGCAGTCGCCGCCTGAACGCCTCCCGACCGGGTACCCCGAGCCACAACGGCACTTTGTCCGACTTCTTCCCTTAAATTTTCCGCCTCGGCCCCAGCATCATGACGTAGATGCGAGTCACGCGTAAAGCCAACCGGCCTATTACTGAACAGCTAACTCGCTAGTCTCGATCCCGGTAGTTCAGAAAGCCACTTCTTACACCAATGTAATGACCCGACTGGGTCATTAAAGAGAAAGAGACGACTCTAGGTGTACAGTTAGAACACAGTTCATATCCATAAACTGGGCTATTGTTCAGCCACAGCCCACGGCCGCTAAATGACCGAACGTACCCACAATTACATGTGAGTTAAGGTCACTCTCATATGAAAGATTCAAGGCCAACAGAAGAGAGAGAACATGACGACAGTAATCCCTATTATGCATTTCCAAATCCCCACGGTATTACCCATCATTACCCCCCAACCTTTCCATCTTCCTGACATATTTAACCCCTTGCTATAGCCAGGAGAAACGCATCACACACCCACAAACACAGAAACACGAATACCTGGTCGTTACACGATACTGGTAGAAATGAAGGGCACATTTGCATTGTATTGAGAGGTGCCTCTGGTCCTCCTTGTTTGTGAATACCGTTATTGAATTGACAACTTCCCATATGTTCTGGCACTTTTGAGACAGTTTTGACAAGTATCAGCATTTATAGGTTTTAGCATGCATTTTTTTTTCCAGGAGAGGTATTGTTGAAGTTAGATGATTTGAAAGGCAAAGAAAGCGTGCACACAAAAAGAGTTTTCATTGGTATTTCCTGATTCCCACACACAGTGTAGGATCTAATTTGACCTGTATTGTTACGAGCATAATAATATCATGCCGGCAGAAACAAGATTTCAATTAATGTTGCTTGATCAGGGGCGTTAGGCTTTTAGTGCCAAAAGTAGCACATGGAAACGGGTGAGATGACGTGATTTATAACCATGTTAGTGTGGTTTCAGGTGGAAGTATGTAAAGCGCAAAGCTCATACGTTGCGATTCCCGGCGAGTGGCAGGACCACATTCTCAGCAACAAAAATAGTGGGAGGTAACTCGAAAGGAATGAATACAGGGAGTAGGAGCTATCTAGCATATGAACTCTTTACCGCCCCATGAAACGCCCTACCGTGGGCGGGGTGGCGCGGGAGCTGTGTTGTTGTTGTATTTTGCATGTCCATGAGGGCATCCATTGTAAAATAACGCATGAAATGGCTCAGCATGTCACATTTACATTTCTCCTTAGATGTGCTATATGTTCCACTCCTGGTGCAGTGACCAATCCCCTAGCATGAGGCACCAACAGGCGGCAGTAGAGAACATCTGACGTACAAGGAACAGCTGTGACTTATTAATTGGTTGTGAATGGTTGTGCTGAGAGAAAGAGTCATTTATTATTGTTTATATCATTTGTTCTTAATTAGCAAGTCGGTAATTATACAAATTCTTATTTACCTGAAGCGCTACAGCCGCCAAACGCCGGACATACGCAGACAATGTGGTCTCATCCTGCTTCTAGGTTTGTATCCCAATCTACGGGTCGGTTGATGAAACAGCCCAGATTCGAACCAGTGGGTGTCTGTAGTGACGCCTCTAGCACTGAGATGCAGTGTCTTGTATACGCAGTTTCGGCCCGCACTCGGAGCATGAGACAGATTATTGATAGACCCACTGTACCACAAAATGAGGTGGAAACCAAGCTCTACATCTTTTTAACTTTTTAAAAGTGTCTAGTGTCCAGTGATTTCAAAAACACCAATGTAAATAATTAGATACCTGAATTATGCCTATTATTTCCCTCGAATCAATCATTCATCTACTAGTTCACATTCACAATAGCGTACTAATAGCCGCCTAGCGTTGAATGTGTGCCGGACAGCCCGAAGCGGACCCGCATGGGCACACACTAGGAGAGAGAGGGTGGGATTGTAAGTGCTGTTGAACGTGGGGCGAGTTCCAGTGAACGCGGGGTTGGGCTGGCACACGCGGGCGGAGACCTGGGCCATGGCACATGGGAAAGAGGAGGCAGGGGGGGCGGGGATGGGGGGGGAGAAGGCAGCGCAGGATGGGCACGACGGGAGGGAATAACCAACGGCATGGACGCAATCGAGCGACAAAGGATAATCAACGGACAATAGGGCAAAAATGATACGGGCCACTATAAATCTTGTAGGGGTAGAAATCAGCAACTTCCAGCACAAACCAGCTCGTAAGTGAGACCGACCTAACAAGAACATTGCACACACATAGAGAGGGGGAGGGGGGAAAACTTTGACTATTGAAGGATATATGATAATCATATTGGGGGGGAAAACGTAGTACAAAACAATAGGTGAAAAAGAAATTGTAGCGGCGTTAGGCTAGGAAGAACTTTGTTGGTGACGCGACCGCACCGAACACCACTTTTATGGTCCTATTTTATTTTTTGTTTTTTTTGTGTATTGTTGTGCGAGTCCACACAAAGAGCTATCTTTAACTTCGGCCAGAAGTTCCCAGTTGTAAATGCAGAACTGTTGCTCAACTGCTACCTGCATTAAATAGAAGGTGAAATAAATAAAATAATATTATGTAAACATTTTAAATTTTAAAACTACATTTTTTAATCGCTAACAAGGTAATATTTTAATACGATGTATTAGTTCTCTTGAAAACGTTTGTGCGTGTATTGGTTTGCTGTTATGTCTGAGTTTTTGTTTAATTTGCTTTGTTAGTTTTGGTGTTGTTGTGTTGGGGCAATATATTATACTGAAGAAAAAATATAAAACACCAACATGCAAACAATTCTACTATTTTACTGAGTTACAGTTAATATAGGGAAATCCGCAATTTAAATGAATTCATTAGCCCTTAATCTATGGTTTACACGGCATGACTGGCAATAGCAGATATGCAAAGTCTAAAAATGAGGGGCGTGGATCAGAAAAACAGTCAGTATCTGCTGTGACCACCTTTGCCTCATGCAGCATGACACCTCCTTCACATTGGATGGATCAGGCTGTTGAGTTGCCGTGTGGAATGTGTTCCCACTCCTCTTTCAATGGCTGTGCGAAGTTTCTGGATATTGGCGAACCTGAACACGCGTCGTGTACACGAGATCCAGAGAGCATCCCAAACATGCTCATTTGTTGACATGTGTGTGAGTAGCAGGGGGATGGGAGAAAACATTTTCAGGCCTCCAAAATTGTGTAAGATCCTTCGGACATGGACCGTGCATTATCATGCTGAAACATGAGTGGATGGCGGCGGATGAAGAGGCACAACAATGGGAATCAGGATCTCGTCACGGTATCGTCTGGATTCAAATTTCCATCGACGTAAAACACAATTGTGTTCGTTGCTGATAGCCTGCCCACACGAACCCCACCGCACAAACTGGGGAGCACTCTTTCACAATGACATCAGCTACACCGCGTTGCGCCACTAGTCATGTTCAAAACGAGGTCTGCGTGTGTAGCTGATTGACGTACTTGCCAAATTTTTTAAATATACGTTGGGAGGGACACCGTTTCTTTATTCCTTGATGTTATTCGAATTGAGAAAAACTGGCACCATTTGCTTGATGTTATCTAGGATGAGATGCCACTTAACCATACATGCTGTGTTGAAGGGAAGATTAACATCCAGTCATTGGGAGAGGAGGACATATAAATACCTAGGAACAAGCATCATTCACAACAAAGCTGCTCGCTTCGAAAAGGAACACCGAACACAGCCTTAAATTCAACAATGCTGTGCTTTACAGAAATGAGCAGTATTAATGTAGCACCCTTCCATCCTCCCAAGCATTTGATAATGAGCTTTATGAAAGTCCACCCTGCTTTTAATATTGTGCGGTGGTTTGGTGCTCTATGAAACACTAGTTAGAGCCCATTGTAATAAAAAACAGTGGGAAGGTCATTGGAGACAGCCAGAAACCCCTTAGTGACATCTATTAAAAAAAAACAAGGAAGAAGGGGGAACAAATAGCCTTGAACATTATGCACATACTCCATGACCAGTACAGTCCCTTACCCTCCGGACGCAGATATACTGTAGATCTGTCATACAATTCTAAGAGAGCAGCTTCTCGTTTTAATAGATTTGTTTATATATGTGTATATATAGCCTGTGATTGCATAGATTGCTTCTAATCTAATCTGTTAATGTTTCTGTGTTCTATTTTGCTATGTTGTTGTGTCTTGTATGTATCACCCCATCACCGCTCATGAAGTTCCCTCTTAGGGAATAAACATTTTTTGAATTGAATACTAGGGAAACATGACAGGACTTTTACTGAATATATTTTGTGATAAAAGACTTCAGTATGCATAAGATTTATCTAGTCTTACTATCCACGGCTTGAAGTCACCATGCTTGGTGGAGAAAATCACACTTTTTCTGTCGTTCTGACTAAAGGGAMTACAGCTATGACCGGAAGTTACTTTTTTGTAGCAGGTWAGGATAATTAACGTGMCAGGTTAGGATAATTTACGTGGCAGGTTAGGAGACTTAGGTTAAGGTTAGGAAAAGGGTTAGGGTTAGCTAAAATGCTCTCCTAACCCGCTATGAAAAGTCACTTCCGGTCATGGCTGTACTCTCTCTAGCCACAACCCTTTTCTGTGGCACGTTATATTACAGTAGCTTTATGCGCAAGTGTAACAACAGTGTAATATCATACTGTTACAGATTGGTGAGTAAAGTAGTAAAACAAATAGTGCACTGTGATTGCGAAACCTCATTATTGAAGATTCCCAGCAGTACAAGCTGTTATTCCACAGTAGCATCTCTAGTAGTGTTGAGGCTAAAAGGCCAGCGTCCCAAATGGCACCCTATCCACTATGGGTCCTGGTCAATATCAGTGCACTAGGGGATAGGGTGCCATTTTGGCAAAGTGCAAACTGTCTTATCAATCATTGCAATACTAGAGAATGTTCTCAAAAGAAATCTCTGTGAAAAGTACACCAATACATCACAAAACTGTCTAAAAGGCGATTTTATTGTGTTACATTCATTTAGAACATCTTCAATACCGAATCAACAGCATAACTTTGTAGGTAATTATACATTATAAATAGTATGTGCATTGTCATAACATAAAATAACATTTAAAATCATATAACTTTTAAAAAGAACATACAAATTAAACAGTGTTTATTAGCAACAAATAAACATACTCACACTGGAAAGCAAGACAGTTGTTAAATTAAACCTATCTACAGAAATAAATGTTAAAATAATGACAACACACTGTCAACAACAGGGTCTTACTGTGGTCTCGCTGTGTTGTGGTCATGATGTTACACATTTGTGGGTCACTTATTATTAAGGCATGGGAAAGTTAAGTGAGGTAAAGTAGTACACTTAGTGACTTGTCCATTAACAAGTGCTTGGTGACAGGAAGACTTACACAGTGTGTATACTAACAGAGATGAAGCGGAGTTATACTCTGCCCAAAATCTGTCCATGAAAATAAGCACACAAAGTAAGGAATGTTTGTATGGAGGCCAATCAGAGTGTCTAATTTGGTCATCAAATTTTTTTTTGCTAATTGATGCTTATTTGATTAAATATTTGTTTCTTGATGCTTCGGTTGTTACGAATGCACTGATATAAGTGGATGCACGTGGCATTTCGGGCTACTTTGTGTTGTGCCTGTGTCATAGAGATAGATAGATAGAAGACTCATCACGGATATACGCTTTGGCATATAGTATATGCTTTAGCATGGACATTGCCTTTGAGGGCTTCCACCATTTTAAAGTAGTCAATTGGGTGGGAATTCCTATGAGTTGGGAGTCCATGCTCTGTTGCAGCCGGCCGCGACCGGGAGACCCATGGGGTGGCGCACAATTGGACCAGCGTCGTCCGGGTTAGGGGAGGGTTTGGCCGGCAGAGATGTCCTTGTCCCATCGCGCACCAGGGACTCCTGTAGCGGGCCGGGCCCAGTGCACACTGACACGGTCGCCAGGTGTATGGTGTTTTCTCCGACACATTGGTGCGGCTGGCTTCCGGATTAAGTGGGCATTGTGTCAACAAGCAGTGCGACTTGGTTGGGTTGTGTTTCAGAGGATGCACGGCTCCCGACCTTCGCCTCTCACGAGTCCGTACGGGTGTTGCAGCGATGAGACAAGACTAACTACCAATTGGATACCACGAAATTGGGGAGAAAAAGGCGTAATTTTTTTCAACAAAAAATAATAATAACAAAAAATAAATATATAATAGAACAGATACAAAGATGAGTCCTCTATCTCTTTGGCCTGTTGTTCACACACATATCTGCCCTTTCATTGGCTAGAATGGCCTCACCTGATCTGGCTTCCTCCTTCATCTTTGAGGACATATATTTCCATTGGCACAGCGGTCACTTGTCTATCTTGTCAAATTTAATATACAATCTTTGATACTAATGTGGTTCATAGGGAAATTCCTTCTGCTGCCATTGGTTCCTCTTGCTACTGGACTGTCTATTAATAAACTGCAGGTTGATTGGGGTAGCAGGGACAAAGAGGTCTTGTGATTGGCTTAACTGTGGCTCTGGCAGGATCTGCGCGTATTTCATAGTGTTTATCAACTGGGAGGACAGAGAGAGGAAAACATGTTGACATTAGTATGTTATTGTCCTAGTCTGAGAGAATATCAGCTATCCATGTGTTCAATGGAAAGAATATACTGTACATAATAGATAAAACAAAAAAACTCATGAATTACACAATAACCTAGAAATATGAACTCTCCTAATTGGGAAATTAATGACAATGTTATATCCAATGTGTCTTGACAGTTGAAACATTTACAGTAAATAGATCATGTGAAAGTCATTGTTTTATCCATATTATGAATAAAACATATGAGAACACTATACAGGTCTGAAAGGCTGGAGGTTTGAAAGTACAACTCCTTCCAACAATCCAAGTTAAGTTAATGATACATATTCCTTGCCGGCAGACAGATTCATGGTATCACCATGTATCCAGATGGGATGAATAAGACCAAAGGTGAAGGTCTGGTCTGCCATGTTTTCCTTCCAATGCCAAAGCTAACAGAGGAACACCACAACAAGTTGAACCAGATTCTAAAGACTGTTACTACAAACTAGAGCAACACTAACTAACTTACTCAATGTCCTGTTTTGGGGTAAACAGTAGGTTAAACTTACTGTAGCTTTAACCTCTCACCTCTAGAGTCACTGTCAAATGAAATATGAAAATTGTGTAGGAAATGTATTATAGACAGAGGATGCTGTATTGACCCCTGACCAATACCAGATGCAGAAAATCTAGCTTTGTAACAAGTGGTCAGCATCCCAAGCTACTATTACAGTCCTACATAACAACAGAAGAATGCTGTTTAATGAAGGGTAGTACTGAGCAGACTGAGTATACATGTGACATCTCCAGCTCGGCCACCCTCCGGCCCAGGCAGGGCCGGACCCCGAAACCGAAGGGCACTAGCCGAAGGGGTGCTGGTTCTTCTTGTCTTCCCCCCGGCCCCCACGGAGCCAGCGCTCTGGCAGGAAGGCATAGGGCTCCGGGAACACTGTCTGGTCATAGGGCACGGCATAGTGGCACAGGTGGAACAGGGTCTGGAACAGAGAGATGGAAAGAAAGGAGGAGAGAAGTATGGAGGGAGAGGACAGAAGAGAGGAGAACAGTCAAACATAGTCGCTCTCTAACTCTGATTAGTCGTATACTGTATAAACTGTTTGGTATGAGCGATATTGACAAACCAAAACTCTACCCTGGATTTGAACTAAATAAAATATTGAATGGTGAAAGTGCAGTGATATCTCTGGATAAAACTGAATATACAAGTGTGATCGGATCTCCTCTACATACAGGATGAAAAGAAAAGTAGTTTCAGTTCACCAAGCAACAGCAACCATTTCCAACAGTACAAGATGACAAAAGTAAAACTCACATTTTTGGGGAAGAGGTGGTCTCCCACAACTATCTCATTTTCCACATTGATGCGGGCATTTCCAGGTACTACTGGGTACATCCTGAGGAGGGAGTATACAAGAAAGTCACTAGGAGTGGAGAGTGTAGTGGAGTTTGTTTCGACTGCAGAGTTCATGCTACAATATAGCGCTATGTGGTACATCTTCAGAGAGAAAGGGATTGGCTCCATTTGACTAATTAACAAGAAATAAATCATTAAAAAAAAAACTATACATAAGCACATTGGCGTATAATTAATTAACAACTCATTATAATTCATTATGAAGACCTCTTATGAATATAATAACTTTAATAACCCATTATTAATTTTATTAATTAGTGAATTTACTGAAAATGACCTGAGTGGGGATGACAGATGACTAACAACGTACCGTAGTGTCTCCCTGACAACAGTCTTAAGCCAGGGCATTCTGGCGATGTCATCACTAGTAGGCACCTTGTCCCCCGGGCAGACACTGATCACTTCCTGGTACAGCTTCTCCTGGATCTCTGGCTCCAGCCATGTGGTACAGAGACCACGAGATGGTGTTGGATGTCTGGAGCATCCAAAACAATACATAGGAATAGGTTGTAAGCTAATAATTGTACTGATACTGTTAGTGCTGCTGTAACTGTACATGACGTAGGTGCAATGTGGTTATGTTGCAAAGGTTCAAACAAATCACAACCTAAAGTGGCTGAAATTAAGAAAAAAATGCCCCCACCAGCCATCCCCCTTTCCCACCTGTTCCACCCTACTGTGAAACAGCTCCTCACTGGTATTTTCACGACAAGAACACACACACACACACACACACCCCTCCTCACCGTGTCGACCCCAGCCAGCAGTAGCTCAGTGATGGAGCCCAGTATCTCAGTGACAGACATCTGTTCGCTGACAAGGAGTGTGTGAGGTACTCTCCCTGTACCGGCTGGCCCAGACGCACCCTCTCCTGGATGTCCTCCATCTTCTGACGCACCTGCTTTTCCGCTGCATGGGGAGAGAGCAGAGGTCAGAGGATATAGCAACCAGCACAAAGACAATATAGATGCTTAGGGTGAGTCTCAAGTCTTTTCTCAATTCCTTGTGTAGCAGATAGGGATCTGTGAAACTCACTCCTCAGCCTGAAGTGTCCCACTTGCTTCTGCAGAATAGCTTGCGTTTCGTGGTACAACTGGGTAAGACGCTTCAGGAGGGCAGTTACAGGTGTTTGCAAGTGAAGGTCCTGTGTTCAAGCTCATAATGAGCTGAATCAGGAGAAGTAGGACTCTAAGCAAAGCAGTGTGACATCCTTTACACTTGTATCTCTATCCTCGCCTTCTTCTCAAACCATCAAACAAGAGCAAGGAGGGCATTGGATGTTCTTCTCCCCCCTCACTTCCCTCTGCTGTTCTGAGGAGGAGGCAAGGAGAGGAAGCGAATAATCGAGGAAAGACTTCACCCCTGCTATGGACCTGAGTCATGATGGGATGTTATTTTTGCTCATGTAGGATATCTGCCACTAGATGGCGATATACTACAATGTAATATGACTTAGCCTATCATGCACCCTGAGCTCAACCCAACAAGCCAAGGATTGTCAGTGTGAACTTTGCTTATTGGGGCAAGTCTCTAGCCAGGAGCAGTGCACCTGTTTGATTTGCTTAGAGCTGAAACACAGCCATTGAACTTTTGAAACCTCTGCTGYAACTAAAGGAGACAGTATTGTAGGGTATGTGAGGGCACTCACTCCTTTTACATGAGAAATCAAATCAAATGTTATGTCACATGCTTCGTAAACACGGTGTAGATTAACAGTGAAATGCTTACTTACTGGTCCTTTTTCAACAATGCAGAGTTAAAGATAAAAAAAAATGTAAATAGTGACACAAGGAATAAATAAACAGTGAATAACAATAACGAGTAAAAATGTATTTGGCTATATACAGGGAGTACCAGTACCGAGTCGATGTGCAGGGGTAGCTATGTACAATTAGGTAGGATTAAACTTACTAGGCAACAGGATAGCCAATAGACAGTAGCAGCAGCGGGTAGCCATTTAATTAGCTATTTAGCAGTCTTGTTTAGCAGTCTTATGGCTTGGGGGTATAATGCTGTTCAGGGTCCTGTTGGTTCCAAAGTCAGTGCACTGGTATCGCTTGCTGTGAGGTAGCATCGAGAACAGTCTATGGCTTGGTTGGCTGGAGTCTTTGACCATTTTTTGGGCCTCCCTCTGACACCGCCTGGTATAAAGGTCCTGGATGGCAGGGAGCTTGGCCCCAGTGATGTCACCACCCTCTGTGGCGKCTTACGYTCGGGTGCCTTGCAGTTGCCGTACCAAACGYTGAGGCAGCCAGTCAAGGTGCTCTCAATGGTGCAGCTGTAGAACTTTCTGAGGATCKCTACAGCCCTGTCGATGTGGATGGTGGCGTGCTCGCCCCTCCATTGCCTGTAGTSTACGATAAGCTCCTTTGTCTTGCTGACATTGAGGAAGAGGTTGTTGTCCTGGCACCACATTGCCAGGTCTCTGACCTCCTCCCTATAGGCTGCCTCATCGTTGTCAGTGATCAGTCCTACCACCATTGTGTTGTCAGAAAACTTGATAATGGTGTTGGAGTCGTGCGCAGCCACGCAGTCGTGGGTGGACAGGGAGTACAGGYGGGGACTAAGCACACACCCCTGAGGGGCCTATTTAAAGGTCTTACTCACATCGGCTACAGGAGAGCGAGATCACACAGTCATCTGGAAAGCTCCTGCTTTCTTATGCATGTTTCAGTGTTGCTTTGGATAAGCGAACATATTAAGGCATGTGGCATATCTGGTATGGCTCGCGTCGCTGGGCAGCTCGCAGCTGGTTTCCCTTTTGTAATCGGGATAGTTTGCCAAAGCCCGCGTACAGGTGTAGTAGAATTTCGATCTTAGTCCTGTGATTGTGTTTCCTGTTTGATGGCTTGTCGGAGGGTGGACTAGCGGGAGATGTTCTTATAGCATGCCGGATTAGTGTGTCCCGAATCACCTTGAAAGCCGGACAGCCTCTGTAAGTCTTACCGATCTTAGCGTTAGGCGGATGTTGCCTGTAATGCCATGGCTTCTGGTTGAGGGTATGTACGTTACGCTAGGTCACTGTGGGATATTGTACTATCTGATTTTCTCGAGGGAACTTATTAATGAACGAGGACTTGATGTGGTGAAACTCTCTCAGTTATTGGATAACTCCCAGAGGAAAAAGATATTTCCAGGTTGTTTGCTAGCAAAACAGATCTGTAGCTTTAGCATCCGCCGTCTCAGAACCTGCTTGTATTGAGCGTTGTCACTAGTACTCCTGTTTGAGTTTTTGCTGTGTAAAGTTAGGAAGCCAGCGAGGATAGAGTTATGATCTGTGATTTGCCAAAGGGGGGGAGAGGACTGGTGGTCTCTGTGTACTTTCTATGGTGTGGAGTAATAGGTCATCTAGGAGGTTTGTCACGTAGTAGATTTGCACAGGTGACCATGCTGTGTAAAGCAATGACTTGAAGCACGATTTTGAGTTTCGTCTGCCATTAATTCACTGCGACAGCGAAGAGACATGCCTTCTAATGTGAAACTAGTTTGTGACATTTTCTTGTTGCGCTTAATGGCCACTTTAAGTCTAGCGTTGAGAAGGCTGGCTTCTATCTAGTGCCAAGCATCGGAAAAGTGTGCAATGTGTATGTTGTTGTTAATGATTGTAACATAGACATTCACAACAACATTAACACATTGTACCATTGTGCATTTGTTTCAAATGCGAAACGAGTGAGTGCCCTTCCAAATACCTTACATAGTTGGTAGCTTATAGATACTATCATCCCCCCTCACTTCTGCATATGTCAGTAGAGGTTACTTAAGTTCATGCTATGTGAATGTTTGTGTGTTACGTTGTGAAGGTTTTCTGGTTGTACCTTTTTTAAACTATTTTCTATACGTGCATGGAGCTGTGATGGCACAAATTAATTTCTGCGCAAATGTCGAAACATAGCATGATTCATTCTGGAAATCAAGGCTTCTGGAATCACTCACCACTTTGAAGAGGTGATCCAGACAGCCACAAAATGTTTCCAAACGGAGGTAGGGCCAGGTGGATTGGGGAAAGAGAACGATGATGGGGGGGAGCAGGCGAAACATCTTCTCCTACTGAAACAATGAACTTTCTGGCCGTCTCTTCAGAACCTCCTCATTCAGACAGCCCATACGGCTCAAACAGCACAGAACAGATTCCGCTGGGACCGAGACAACCAACTTCGGTTAGCAGTTTAATTGTATATAGATTAATAGATCTACACTTTTTGATATCCAAGCGCATCAATTCAATGCGTTAAGAAATTAGCAGTGATTTTTACTTAGAAAGTGCATGGTAAAGGGTAATTACACCAGTTATAACCTAGATACTTGTTTGTTCTTTAGACCATTCATGAGTATGATGACATTATGTTGAGGTTAGGTACATTAAAGCATTCAGGGATGGCAGTTTACAGAGTGTATGACGGTGATGATGTCACATCATTTATCTAAATCGCGATTATGCGAGCAAGACCATAGTATGTATCGAGAACAGGGTGTCAACTCCTTCCATGGAAGGGGCCTAGAGTCTGCGGGTTTTTGGGTTTTCCTTCAATTAAATTTCTAGACAACCATGTGAGGGAGTTTCTTCACTATTCATATACCTTAATTTTATTCAATCAAGTACAAGGGGAGAAAACCCACAACAGTTCCTCCGTGGAATTGAGTTTGACTCGTGATCTTAGAACATTCCAGATAGACATGTTTCATCTCTGCTTGCCCTGACCAAATGAATACACTTGTTCCTTTCAAAATTAAATAAGAACTTGCCTACCTTACAAGGTATAGTCAACGATCAAGCTCTCAGTATTCTACTCAACTTCCAAGGCTAAAGAAATCATATGCAATTACTTCTTAGGTCATCAACTTTCTAACAGACTATATGCCGTCCCACACCCTCACAATGCACCTTGTCCTTTCACATTCACACGTTTCTCCAATTCACAGAAACAGATACCAAAGACACAGAGGACACTTGCACCTGCTTGCCAGACGTAGAGTCAATAATTGACTAGATTTTACAGATCATGATTTGAGGACAGCTTTTTTAATACTTCATGAAGCAGATATCAGTTCCTCGATTGTTCTAAGATTTTCCTTTTTAATGCTAGACCAGGGGTTATTCAATCTTACCTACGAGGTCTGGACTACTTCTGGTTTTCTGTTCAAACCCGTATAATTAATTTGACCCACTTGGTGTTCCCAGGTCCCTGATTAGACAGAACAATTATTTAAAAAGCAGTGGAAACTGGCTTTAGAGGTCCAGATTTGAATCTGATGGGGACTAGAAATTATTACAGACAGTCATTCCTCTGTAACCTTCAAAAGGCGAACTTGTAGGAGTTCGTCAGCCAGGTCGTTCACCATGACCCCTTCTTCCCATGGTCTCCCTGGCCATGCCACCTTGTCTTTATTGAAGTCTGTTGACAACGTCATTGATTGGCTGTTGGTGATAGGCTGATGAATGCTTGGCTCAGCATCCGCGAGTTCAGGATACTTCCTGATCCTGCTGCACTGAGCACCCATCTGTGTATAGACAAAAACGAAATCATGCTTTAACATGGAGAAGGAATGTTTTATACTGTATAGTAATTTGAAACAAAAGAACTGTTTCAGAGAGAACATGCAAACAACCCATAGGTAGGCAACCCTCATGTTGTGCTGTTTTCCATTGTTTAACTTTGAGCTCCATTTACACTTTAATCTAACATTTTCTACTTTAAACAACTTGTTATGTACAGAGGTAGGATCTTCATTTTGATCAATCTCTTTGTGCCTAGCATTTTCCCCACCACAGGAAATGCAGATTTGTGATTGTAGAATAAATTCACTGAACAAACCAACACTCTATGCCACTTTACCGTAATTTCAAACTTGTTTTGTGCCAATCTTGTGACAGGTGATTACCACTTGACATATTGTTGTGGTGCAAAAAGTGACACATCGATTTGAGCTGGAGTGTGTCAATTGGTGTTCGTGTTCATGCATAATCTATGACCAGATAACTATTTTACCTCATTTAGCCCACAAAAATCCCTATAGTTTTGTAAAGAAACTGTTTTCTGAAAAGCAATGTGCTGCGCATTTTCCTTTAAATTGTGGTTCCCACGTGGGCCAGCCCCTAGCGAATTTGGAGATTTCTAGCCCACATGGAGCCTTATGCCCTTCGCCATTTGAGTGACAACTAGCAAGATGCACACACAGCAGAGCGGGAGAGAGAGCGATGGACATTGCGTGCGCCATATCTGCCACATTATTGTGATGTAATACGTGTTTTTCCTGGACCACTTTTGGCTTGTGAGCGCTACTTTCAGAACTACTGACTAAAAAAGTATTCAAAGTACCAGAAAAAATCTCTTTAACCTATCCCCCAGATGTAGATACACAATCTTGCTTAGTTACAACCACTGGTTCAAGCACCGACATGATGGGATCATGCTGAGCGTTTTTGTCTAGGTTTTGTGTTTCATGTACAGTCTTTGCTCATCTAGGCTCTGTTATGCCAGGCCCATTGTTTCAAAGTGTTTGTGCTTGTCAAATTCTTGCGCATGTCTTGTGCATGTTCCTACTCTACACAGATATTTCACTGTGGTGTGGGACAAGCAACACAGGAATACACTACATACCAGTGGAGTGACACCCCCCCCCCCCCCCCCCCCCCCCCCCCCCCCCCCCCCCCCCCCCCCCCCCCCCCCCACCCCCCCCCCCCCCCCCCCCCCCCTATTCATACTCCACAAGACTTGCAACCAGAAGAACTCTTCCCAGTCCCTATACCAAAACAAATTCAGGCACGCACATTAATGATATAGGCCATGATAACATTAAACTCCTTGCAATCTCAAAATCACTCAAGCAAGCAGCTGCATGAGTACTTTCTGGTATTTGACCGTGGCTATTCAATTTCGCCGATAGTTTGGAGGCATTTTCAGAACATGCGCCAAATGTTAAACTGATTATTTAAAGCAACATTTGCTTTATTAAAAAACAGTAAAAACAGCACATCACAGCACAACGCCTCTGACCTAAATTGCTTGTAGCATTCTCCTCCTTGACAATATCTGGTATTGGGCTGAAGTTCAAGATAAGGTGTGCCCTGGCATTAGGATATTAGGCCTGTTCAGATGAAGTAATTGTAAGCAAAGCCTCTAGTAGAGAAGGATTTCAGGTCTGGCCCGTATTGATATGATGTCTCGCTCAGCTCATCTGACTAGCTGATGTCTTGAGAATCTCTCAGGTTGTTTAAAGAACATTGGTGCCAGTGACATTAGATTTCAGGGCCTGCCCTCAGTAGAATCAGAGTATTATTGATGCTATGGAATTGTTAGGGCTTAAAGGGTATGAAGTGTGTATTCTTATTTTTAAATGTAGGTAAGATAGTTCTGTCCTGAGTTTTACCTACAGTGCATTTGGATAGTTATTCAGACTCCTTGACTTTTTCCAATTTTTGTTACTGATACAAGCCTTAATTTCTAAAATGTTTGAAAATTGTTTTTTTCCAGTGGCCTAGGTCAAAGTTTACATACACTCAATTAGTATTTTGGTGGCATTACTTTAAATTGTTTTAATCGAGTCAACGCTTCGGTAGCCTTCCACCCTTCCCCATAATAAGTTGGGTGAAATTTGTCCCATTCCTCCTGACAGAGATGGTGTAACTGATGTCAGGTTTGTAGGCCTCCTTGCTCGCCACACGCATTTTTCAGTTCTTGCCCACAAATTGTCTATGGGATTGAGGGTCAAGGATTATGTAGATGGGCCACTTCCATACCTTGACTTTGTTGTCTTAAGCCATTTGCCACAACTTTTGGAAGTATCTGGTCAATGTCCATTGGAAGACCCATTTGCGACCAAAACTTTAACTCTGACTGATGTCTTTGAGATGTTGCCTTCAAATATATCCACATTAATTTCCCCTTCCTCATGAGCCATCTATTTTGTGAAGTGCACCCAGTCCCTCCTGCAGCCAAGAACCCCCACAACATGATCTGCCACCCCGCGCTCACGGTTGGATGGTGTTTTTCAGCTTTGCAAGCATCCCCCTTTTTCCTCCAAACATAATGATGGTCATTATGGCCAAACAGTTCTATTTTTTGTTTCATTCAGACCAGAGGACATTTCTCCAAAAAGTATGATCTTTGTCCCCAGTGGCCAGTTGCAAACCGTAGTCTGCTTTTTATGGTGGTTTTGGGCAGTGGGCTTTCTTCCTTGCCTAGCGGCCTTTTCAGGTTATGTCGAGTATAGGGCTCGTTTTATTGATGTTATATGGATACTTTATGTACCTGTTTCTCCAGCATCTTCACAAGGACTTTTGCAGTTGTTTCTGGGATGATTTGCTTTCGCACCAAAGTATTGTTCATCCTCTAGGAGACAGAACGCGCCTCCTTCCTGAGCGGTTGACGGCTGCGTGGTCCCTGGTGTTTATACTTGCGTACTTTGTATTGTACAGATCGGGTACCTTCAGGGCATTTGGAAATTGCTCCCAAGGATGAATCCAACTGTGGAGGTCCACAATTGTTATTTTCTGATGTCTTGGCTGATTTCATTTTGATTTCCCATGTATGTCCAACAAAGGAGGCACTGAGTTTGAAGGAGGCCTTTAGAAATACATCCACAGGTAACCTCAATTTGATCAAATTATTCCAATTATCCTATCAGAAGCTCATAAGCCATGACATCATTCTTCTGGGAACTTTTCCCAAGTTGTTAACTTCATATGGCTGCAATCCCTGCTAACGGGATTGCAGGCCATTGAAAGTGCAGGGCGCCAATTCAAAGAGCAGAAATCTTCATAATTTAAAAATTCCGCAGGACATGTGTTTTATACCATTTTTAAAGGTAATCTGTTGTTTATCCCACCAAAGTGTCCGATTAAATATGTTTTCAGCGAAAGCACTTACAACGCATTTATGTTTAGGTCACACAAAACCACATAAGCACAGCCATTTTTTTCCAGCGAAAGATAAGCTTTTACAAATAGAGCAGACATATGGAGCTAAATTAATCACTAACCTTTATGATCTTCATCAGATGACACTCATAGGACTTTCATTGTTACACAAATACATGCATGTTTTGTTGATAAAGTTCTATTTGATATAAAAACATCTGGAGTTTCATGGGAGTTACTTCACTTAGTTCCAAAACTTTCCAGTGATGTGCATAGAAACATCGTTTCACAGAAAATCACTCATCATAATTAGATGATAATACAAGTTTAACACCTGAATTATAGATAACTTCCTTAATGCAACCGCTGTGTCAGTTTCAAAAAAACTTGGTACGGAAAAAGAACCATGCTATAACTGAGACGGGAGCTCAGAACATTAGTAAATTAGCACATGTTGGCTGCAAACAGAAACCAGAAAATACATGATAAATGTTTTCCTTACTTTGATGATCTACTCATCAGCAATGCATTTCCCAGGAATCCGGTCCACAATAAATGCTTGATTTGTTCGATAATGTCAGTTATTTATGTTCCAATTAGCTACTTTTGTGTTAGCGCGTTTGGTAACCAATCCAAAGTCACAAAGCGCCCACTATAACGTGACGAATGTCAAAAGTTCCGTAATCAGTAAAAACTGTAAGACGATGTATTGCATCAATCTTTCGAATGTTGTTACATAATCTTGATAGTTCCAACGGAAAATGACATTGACTTTCAAGTTAGCGATGGAACGGAGCTGCTATCACGTGATCTCCCAAGTTGTTCATATGCGTGGTCAGTCATGGCAGTGGTCGACTCATTCCTGTCTCTTCGGCCCCCTTCAAATAGAGTCATCGAAAAGTTCTATTGACTTGTTTGACATTTAGATGGAAGCCGTAGGAAGTGGAAACACTCATCCATATCTTCGGCATGTATATTTCAATGAGACTTGGTTGAAATCTGCCACCTCAGAAAAATCCAAACAGGAATGGCTTAGGTTTTTGCCTTTGCCTATGAGTTCTTTTATACTCAGACATATCACAGACATAATTAAACAGTTTTAGAAACTTCAGAGTGTTTTTCTATCCAATACTAATAATGAATTGCAAATATTAGCACTAGACTGAGGAGCAGGCCGTTTACTCTGGGCCCTCTGTGCCTTTCATCCATGCTACTCAATACTCCCCTGCCAGCCATAGAAGTTAAGGCACAGTCAACTTAGTGTATGTAAACTTTGACCCAGGGAATGTGATCAGTGAATTATAAGTTAAATAATCTGTCTGTAAAACAATTGTTGCGACAAAATTATTTGTCGATGACAAAAGTGATGTCCTAACCGACTTGCCAAAACTTATTTGTTAACAAAGAAATGTGTGAGGGTGTGAAAAACGTAGTCTAATGACTCAAGCTAGTATATATACTTCTCGACTTCAAGATAATGTAGGAAAGAATGTATAAAAACAGATGTAGTTCTCTGTCTGTCTGTCTATTAATGTTATGTATTAATGTCATTTTATGTTTGTTTGGACCCCAGGAAAGTAGCTGAAGCTTTATGGGTAAATAAATACTTTAAATACTAAATAATCCTGGCTGTGCAATGACAGTAGCCTGATCATAGATTGTACTGTATAGCCAGCACCTACACTCTTAAAACAAATAGTTCCAAAATGGTTCTTCTGCAGTCCCCATKGGAGAACCCTTTTTGGTTCCTGGTAGAACCTCTGTGGAAAGGGTTCTACATGGAACCCAAAAGGTTTCTACCTGAAACCAAAAGCGTTCTACATGGAACCAAAAAGGGTTATTCAAAGGATTCTCCTATTGGGACAGCCAAATAACTTTTTGGTTCTAGATAGCACCTTTTTTTCTATGAGTGTATGRCCCTTGTCATGACCATAGGAGTTGGCACGGCCGCACAAACAGATCTGGGATCAGACTACAATGAAAGGGCCTGAGACTGGGTTTCCACTGTCTACTCACTCTGTGAGGGGCCCATAGGCGTGGTTCCTCAGCTCGCGGTAACTCCTCCAGTGGGGCATGTCCATGCGGGTGGGATGGCGGCCCTCCTGTCTCAACACCTGCTCAATCAGCTCAGCACTGGCCACGTTCACTATCACCAAGGGCCCGTACTTTGACTTCCACAGAGGGCCATAAATCTTGCTGTGTTCAATCTGGGGGAGAGGGGAGAAGAGCATAATTGCAGCGTGAGGCCTACAGTAAATGCAAAACAATTTATGGAATGGTTTTGATAAATTAGTGCATGCATGGCACATCTGGCTCTTCTGGAAAGTACAGCAAGACATAATAGTCCAAGATGTGAAGATAATAGGTTGAAAAAGGTATAACTGGCAAGGCTAAATAAGTTCAGGAGTAAAAATGTGCTTAACAAGTCACATAATAAGTTGACTGTGTTTAACATGATTTTTTGAATGACTAMCTTATGACTAACTTAAATTTAAAAAAGCAGACATTGAATATCCCTTTGAGCAWGGTGAAGTTATTAAYTACACTTTGGATGGTGCATCAATACACCCAGTCACTAGAAAGATAATGGCGTCCTTCCTAACTCAGTTGCCGGAGATGAAGGAAACCGCTTAGGATTTTCACAATGAGGCCAATGGGGACTTTAAAACAATTACAGAGTTTAATGGCTGTGATAGGAGAAAACTGAGGATGTATCAACAACATTGTAGTTACTCCACAATACTAACCTAAATGACAGAGTGAAAAGAAGGAAGCCTGCAACAAGGCACAAAAGTAAAACTGCAAWGAATGTAGCAAAGAAATTTGCTTAATGTCCAGAATACAAAGCTTTATGTTTGGGGCAAATCCAACACAACACATCACTGAGTACCACTCTTTGTATTTTAAATCATGGTGATGGCTGCATCATGTTAT
>NC_036839.1:23622170-23630054 GCF_002910315.2 Salvelinus sp. IW2-2015
AAGGGATTTCATGAACGTTCAGAACCACTTGTCAAACAAAGTGTAAAATGTATCAGGGTTTCTTTTTTTAAAGCAATTTATACGGGTACATCTGATATGTACCCTAGAGGTCAAAGGTCAAAGTCTATTGACCTGAACATTGCGAAAATATGCCTAATGGATAGCTGTGAATCTAAGWTTTCCAATTATATATGATTCAACTGTATACATGACAAATAACTTGTTGTATACTGACGTTGTTTGCCAATGGATAAAATACCTATTGGAAAATGTTATGGGATGGAGGGAGGGATGGAGGGATGAAAGCAATCAAACAAAGCTGCCATTGCTACACTGCTATCACACATTTTCTAACTCTATGGACAAAGAGCTTCAAGAAAATCACTATGAAACATCGTCACACCACCCCAAATCAACCTGACCGAAACCCTGGCACATGGACAAGGAGATTAGACATAATAATACGCAAMCAGTGTGGTATAACACTAGCAGCTAGGTTYCGCAATGCACTGTAATAACACTGTACAGCACTTACTTGCATTTGATGTGTTGTCTGAAAATACCCTTTCCCGAAAAGCCAATATAAAGATCTCAGAAAGCTAGGCCCATCCAAATCATCCATAGTTTTCTGCTTATTGTTGTCCCCCACGATAGTGGTAGTGGTCGAGGCATCGCGCCGCCTGTCACTAATGTAGGTTAACGTCGGTGTCACTCTTTTAATCMCGTTCCTATTCTCCTGTGTACAAACACGCAGTCCGATCTGTAATAAAGATCTGCTAAACATGTTGACGCATCAATTGTCCTTCCGACTGCTGGAAAGTGTAGTCTGTTATTCTTATCCGTACGACTGAGCTCTCTCCTGCCTATTGCCTATTAGAATGGCCACTTGTTTTTATTACTGAGTGAGAGCGCAACCAGGTCCATTCCAACTGCCACCTGTTGCTCCTAGTTTTTTCAAGACGTACTGGAAATCTTTGATACCGTTTATTTGTCGGCTATCCATGTGAACTCCGCCTTGTTACCTGCCAGAGGAAACCTTTCCCTACATCCACGGTTACAGTCAGTGGGCTAGAGCTCTATAAATCATCAAGGGCTTTATTTTTTTTTTAATTGAGGATACCCTACCAGAGTAGAACAAAGCGACAATAATGTTTTTTCACATCTCTAATGTCTTCCCATTTTAGAAAATAGTGAGTTGATGTGAAAAAATATTTAACTGCAAAGTGGTTAAAATTGAAGTACGTGTGACACCTTTCACACCTCACAACGCCGTGAGACACAAAGAGACACATTAAACTCATATAACCAATATCAGAAGCTCTGATATTTTCTAACATTTGTAATACAAGTAGTCAAACACAAACAAACAGCGTTAGAGTATTGTATGCATCTTAATGTCCATCTGGAATCTGGCCCCTCTAACTTGCTTCGGTTGTCGGTCGTGGTCGACTCACCGCTTTCTAGTCACCACCATCCATGTTCAATTTTCGTGTTGTTTTGTCTATTGCACGACACCTTGTTGTCAATTCCATATCATGTTTCCTTATTTAACCCTCTGGCATACTTTTTTTCTGTCCGTTGATTTTGGTGTCTTAGTGGTTTGTGTAGGTGGTTAGTTTGTATGTATTTCCTTAACTTTTTTCTTTATTGAGTAAACTCAGGTTGTTTTGCTCTAACCTGTGTCTGGCGCTGACACTAACCCATACATCTCTCACTTCCATCTGCTACCAGAATCAACGGAACCATTTCAAATGGAGTCAGCAGGTGTCAGCCAGCCCTCTCTCCCAGTAAGAGGAGCGGCGGTTCAGCCAGCACCCGACATGTTAAAAGTCCGGGCGCACATGTATGGCGTGCTGGAAACAATGGACAGAAAAGATGAGCTGATTTACACCTGTGACATCGATTTGGTTTGTGGAGAGAAGTCATCCGTGAGAATTTGATATGCACATGTATGGATCTTCAAGACAAGGGGAATCTCATCCCTCCCTTCTACTCGATGTTTTTTTCTTTTCAATCTTGCGCTTTTGTCTTGATTAAAATGCCATGCAGGCAGTTGAGCTCATTAGGTCGTCAAAATGCAAAAGCAAATGCAGGGTTTCCCCAGGTCTTCCTGTTAAGATCTACATCATTCTACACAACCTCCGCCGGCACTTTTCAAAGCCTACAAATTCATAGGTCCACACCATCGTTGCAGAAAATCAACTCAATCATCCCGTCGTTTCAAGGACCCCAGTAGTGATTTCGCTCTTGCTACCCTCGCCGATACAGAGTGGAGCGTATGCGAAAGCATCCGAGCGGTTTATTGCCCCAAGGGGTTCACTACTCCAGCTGGAGCTATAGCTGCAGCTTTCAGCCGGCCCTTCGGGACGCGAGAGACGTACCTCATTCTCCTGCACGACTGGAAAAGCCCTGAGTGGCCAACGCCATCTGGGGAAGAAGGCCCGACTCTGTATGACTACGAGGACTTCTCCAAGTTTTTGATACATCGCACATGAAGGCGGAGACAGCGGCGAGGCGGGATGCCAGAGCATTTCCATGTCATGAGACAGAGGGATGAGAGCGCTCAGGGATTCGCACTGGACTGCTGGTGCGGTGATGAGATGAGCGGCCCTGAGCGAACCCACTACAGTGGGTAGTTACGAGAGGCCAGTTCGTAAGGACGTTTACCTCAGAGGACTATCCACTCATATACCTGACCCATGCTGGTGGACTTGTCATATCCGCTGGATAACCTGTTGCCTCCCCCGGACGTCTGATCGGATCCGTCTTCGCATTTCACACCTTGGATCCAACACCGAGGAGTGGTGGAGGGCTGCTTGAGAGGGCCGATGGGGGACCATTCCCTCACCATGCTGCAGCAAGGGCACACTGTCTGGTCGTGTGGTGGATTTCTCCAGAAGATGAGGTAGCAGGCGGAGCACTGTGGGTCATCCCAGGTGAGTAGCACACAAGTCACCCAGATGCCCCTCTGTTGCACACATGTTTACCTAAGACATTTTTACGTGAGTTTTCCCCCATTTCCCACATAGAGGCGCTAGTAGATTCAGGCGCAGCTGGGAACTTATATCGACCAGCTCCTGGCACACTAGATTAGGATCCTATTGTTCCTGTTGATGCTCCCTTCCCTGTACCATGCCTTATAGAATCAGTCCTTTGGGTCCGGGCTAATTAGGGAGGTCACACTCCATTACACTTGATTAACGCAGGGTCACCGAGAAGAGAAAATTAGTCTCTCTCTGATCGACTCTCCTGCGTTTCCTGTTGTGGTTGGCCTTCCTGTTGCCTCTCAGATCCTATATATTTGTGAACAGAGCTCTCAAGATTGTCTTGCAGTGTTCAGGGAGTTTAGTGTTCCTTACGTCCACACTAATCTCTAAAACCAGGTTCCACCATGCACATTCCCCCGAATATGCCGATTGCACCCCTTCTGTAAAAAAAGAAGCGACTTCAATTACCACCCCATCACAGGGGATGTCGATAAATCTCCAAGTAGCGCTCACTCCCAGCAGTCACGTGTATCCTCTTCACAGGAGAGACGGCGCTATGGAAACATATTGTCGCCGAATCTCTCGCCAAAAGAGAAGCCCGGCGTCACAGGATACATGTCGGCCGTCCACTCGACCTGTCCCTCGAGTTTCTTTTTTGAAGAAAGAAGGATGGAGTTACGCCCCGTGTATGACTATCGACGGTTTAAATTCACATTACGGTTTAAAATACATTGACCGCTACCTCTCACGCCAGGATGACAGATCATTGCACGGCGCGTTCTTCACAAAATTGGACCTCAGCGAGCGCTTACAACCTGGTGCGTATCCTGGGAGGGGATGAGTGGAAGACCACATAGTACCACTTCTGAGCACTATGAGTACTCGTCAGCTGTTAGGGTTAATGAATGCTCCATCTGTCTCCAATTCTTGGATGAAATTTTCAGGACCGCTACGGGCAGGTGTAGTGGTGTATATAGATTACATTTATATCTCCACTTACCCGTTGCCGAGCATGTGCCCTTGTGCGCAATGCTTGGTCGACTTGTTGGCATACCTATACGTCAAGGCGGAGAAATGTCTGTTCTTCCAACATTCCGTCTCCTTCCTAGTTGCGGTACCGCTTTTCCGCGTCAGGGTGGAGATGGAATGACCCGCGATTTCAGCCATGAGTAAATTGGCCGACTCAAACAACCACGGTTAAGAGTTTGCAGCTTGCTTGAGGTTTCCAACTACTACCGGAGTTTTATCCGGGCTTTGTCAGGTATACGGCTCCCATACCCCCCTGCTGAAGGGGACCGGTCGACTGCAAGTGTCACTGGGCGACAGGCTTTGACACCTGAAGCTCTGTTACCTCGGCTCCGGTACTGCTCATCCTACCCTCTTTGGCTTCATAGGTAAGATGGTACGCGTCTGAGGCTGCGATAGGACTGTGCTGTCTCACCCTCGGGTACGCCACCGAAGCTCCGCCCCTGTGCTTCTTCGAAGAAAGCTCAGCCCGCGGAGCGAAACTAGGCGATGTGGGGGACCGGAGCTGTGCTGTAAGCTCTGAGTCTTGGAGCGCATTGGCTGAGGGGCTAAAAACAACCCTTTCCTCATTTGGACTGACCAACCGCAATCTGATACATCCGGGTGCGAGCGAGAGAATGAACCCTTCACGGCAGGGGTGGGCCATGTTTTTCACTCCGCTTTTTTTCACCCTATCCTACAAACCAGTTCCCAAACTTAAGGGCCAGACCACTTCCTGCTTAATGATCACAGAGGACCGGGTCCACGGATCCCACTCCCATAATTCCAGCTTCTCCCTGTGGTATGGATGACGCGACACATCAGGCGTCATTGCGACCACTCCCCCTGAGTGTCCAAGCTGGGCGTCTGTTACGTTCCGTTTTATTCCGCATGTTTACTTTGGGCTCACACGCACCCTCCTCTGGATCCAAACCTGCATCCGGACGGTGCGCGCCTTGCTGAAGTGCTGGTGGCCCACTTTAGCTAAGAAACGTTGGTTTATTTTCCTCCAGGTTCGGTATGTGCACAGTGCAACCCAGACATTGCACAGAAGGGAAATTACAACCCCTTCCCGTTCCACACACCGTGGCACAACATCGTGATTTCACGTCGCGACGGATCTTCGCCCGTGCAGGGTAACACCACGCATCCTTACGTTGTGGATCGTTCTAATCCTGCCTCTCCTCCTTGCCCGTCTTCCCTTACGTCTACAGACTCGGAGGCCAACGTTCACCCACGTATTCCGGCACTTACGGGTGCCTGAGCGTATATTTTCTATTCGGATCGCCCCAAACTAGAGTCTGAGCATTTATGAACGTGTGGTCTCGGTCAGCCTACCTGTGGTTTCACACCCGAATAACGGCAGGTGGACCGGAGTCAACCAGATGTGGTAGTTTCTGCGTCCCGATTGCCGGACCGGCCGAGGGAGTGGGCGGTTTACATCCCCTGGGCGGAATGGCCTCAAAACTCCTCCGCCACTCCTCTACCACCTGTCACCGTCGGCTGTGTGCTGGTTATCAGCCGTCCTGCCCATGACATCAGAGCCAATCGAGGCTCTGCGTGATTGAATGGTTTCGCACTCGGAGGAGACCTGGGAACGCTGCCCATGTCGCTACAACTGGCGCTCAGGAGGCAAAGCGAGTGCCGATCCGCCACCGCAGTGAAGATCGCGTCTGGCTCTCGCCCGAAACCCTGCCCCTTCACCTGCCTGCCGGAAGCAGAGTCCGCGTTTGTGGCCATTTAAAGTCCCTGAGGGAGACTGAACGAGTTTGTTATAGGTTACAACTCCCCCCTGATTATCGTATTAACCCCTCTTCCATCTGTGTCTCTCCCTCAGGCCGGTGTGGCTGTCCGCTCCAGCAGTCTGAGTGCGGAGTTCCTCCGCCCCCTCGACATCGAGGGGGGTCCGCGTATACCGTCGAGCCATCATTACTCAAGCCGTCGGCGACGGGCCTTCAATACCTCATGATGGAGGGTACGGCGGGAGGAAATGCTGAGTACCGATTGGAGACACCTAATCCTTCATTGCTACAGAGTTCTCACCATCTCCACCCGGATCGCCCTGCGTCCCTCTCCGTTCTCCCCAGCCGGTTGCGCGCTGCTGGAGCCGCGCATCAACGAGGGACTGTCACGACTCCGCCGAATCCCCTCTCCTTGTTCGGTGGGCTTTATTCCCGACGGTCGAACTCACCGGCTTTCTATCACCACTATCCATGTTTCAATTTTCGTTTTGTTGTTCTGTATACACAACACCCTGTTCATCCCATATCATTTCCTCATACTGTAACCCCTCTGACATACCTTTCTGTTCTGTCCGTGATTGGTTGGTGTCTTAGTGGTTGTTGTAGTGTTAGTTTTATGTATTTTCCTTATTGAAATCATTGTTGTGTTTTTATAGAGTAAACTCATTGTTTTGCCTATAACCTGTGTCCTGCGCCTGACTCCGCTACATCTCGCACCCAACCTCCGACAGGAAATATAGACCTGTAACACAGAATACAAAGGTTGAAACATCTACCATGAACAGCTATTGTTTACAAATGTGCCAAAATGTCCAATTAAGCATTTTAAAAAAACACTTACCCATCTACCTCACAATAACCATTATAAGTAAAAAAAAAAATGTTTATACATTTTGCAAATTTTACGAAAATGAAATACAGCCAATATCTCATTTAACTAAGTATTCACACCCCTGAGTAATACCATGTGTCAGGTTCCTCTGGAACTCATTACCCACACTGCCCTATCCCACTGATTCATACTTGGTATAAGTTGCCCTTTGTTCACCATGTGCTGATATTATTGTCCGTTTTTGCGTCTCAGGAGTAGCCTTGTGCAGTTGTTTTGGCATTCGTCCCTTCGTGGATTGCGGCAGATGATTACGGGTCTCGTCCCATGGGTTAATCATTGCGCAGTACAACTGTTTATTCATCGATACATCCTCGTTACTTTTTTTGGATTTCAACCCGGGTTTTTGTTTCATGATAGAACATTGTTTCCCCCCGTGTCTTTACACGCATACCGCCTACGTTAATGTGTACAATTAAACGATACCATTCCTGGCCCTGTTCTCCGCCGAATAATTTAACCAGCCACGACGTACAACATTTTAATCAACCTTGGCACAATTACACACAGATCGTGAGTTTCCGGTTAAATGCAGATCTCTAAGATTTTGCCACCTGACTCACAACATTTGGCACATTTCTTAAAAATTGATTCTACTCTTCAAGTGGAATGTTCGTTAACCAGCCATTTTCACAGTCTTGCACTACATTGAGTTGAAGTTTCCATTTTACACTTACCAAATGCATTTAACCTCACATTTCACAATCTCTGACATTTAATCAAAAGTAAATCGCCGACGTCTTGTGTCATTAGGATCACCAGCTTTATTTAAAATGTGAGGAAATGTCAGGAATAATAGCGAGGAAAAATACTTTATTCACTTTTACAGTTGAAGTCGAAAAGGTTTACAGACACTAGCTTGATCATGAAACCAACCCTTCCCCCCTCCTAATACCATATTAAGTTGAAACTGAAAATCTCGTATTCTCGTGAAAATCCTGTTCCCTTCAGATAATCATTTTATAGTCTTCTATGCAACAGTAAATTAATATGACAAAAAATAGCGGCTAAAGCATTTCCGCGTCGCCCACAGGTAGACCACAGGTTATATCACATTTCATTTCATTACAGATACCAACGTTGATGTTTGATCGTAGCTAGCTACATAGCCCGTCTTTATCAAAAATAATTGCGTTAGTTTAGACAGATTTTCTATTTAGCTACCAGCTAATTTTCGTCCCTTCTTAACGTAAGTAACAACACTGCTAGCTAAGCCAGCTAGCCACCGATAGCAGACTGGATTTTTTAACACATGGACATA
>NC_036839.1:23630154-23646221 GCF_002910315.2 Salvelinus sp. IW2-2015
CAATCCAAGTTAAGTTAATGATTACATATTCCTTGCCGGCAGACAGATTCATGGTATCACCATGTATCCAGATGGGATGAATAAGACCAAAGGTGAAGGTCTGGTCTGCCATGTTTTCCTTCCAATGCCAAAGCTAACAGAGGAACACCACAACAAGTTGAACCAGATTCTAYAAGACTGTTACTACARACTAGAGCAACACTAACTAACTTACTCAATGTCCTGGTTTTGGGGMTAAACAGTAGGTTAAACTTACTGTAGCTTTAACCTCTCAACCCTCTAGAGTCACTGTCAAATGAAATATGAAAATTGGTGTAGGAAATGTATTATAGACAGAGGATGCTGTATTGACCCCTGACCATTACCAGATGCAGAAAATCTAGCTTTGTAACAAGTGGTCAGCATCCCAAGCTACTATTACAGTCCTACATAACAACAGAAGAATGCTGTTTAATGAAGGGTAGCTACTGCAGGGGTAGCTGATGCTACAACAGTACTATACAACTACAGAACAGGCCTGGAAGTCTTACCCTTGAGAGGATGAGGTACATCTCCAGCTCGGCCACCCTCCGGCCCAGGCAGGCCCGGACCCCGAAACCGAARGGCACTGAGCCGAAGGGGTGCTGGTTCTTCTTGTCTTCCCCCCGGCCCCCACGGAGCCAGCGCTCTGGCAGGAAGGCATAGGGCTCCGGGAACACTGTCTGGTCATAGGACACGGCATAGTGACACAGGTGGAACAGGGTCTGGAACAGAGAGATGGAAAGAAAGGAGGAGAGAAGTGATGGAGGGAGAGGACAGAAGAGAGGAGAACAGTCAAACATAGAGAGCGACTAACTCTGATTAGTCGTATACTGTATAACTGTTTGGTATGAGCGATATTGACAAACCAAAACTCTACCCTGGATTTGAACTAAATAAAATATTGAATGGTGAAAGTGCATGTATATCTCTGGATAAAACTGAATATACAAGTGTGATCGGATCTCCTCTACATACAGGATGAAAAGAAAAGTAGTTCAGTTCACCAACAGCAACAGCAACCATTTCCAACAGTACAAGATGACAAAAGTAAAACTCACATTTTTGGGGAAGAGGTGGTCTCCCACAACTATCTCATTTTCCACATTGATGCGGGCATTTCCAGGTACTACTGGGTACATCCTGAGGAGGGAGTATACAAGAAAGTCACTAGGAGTGGAGAGTGTAGTGGAGTTTGTTTCGACTGCAGAGTTCATGCTACAATATAGCGCTATGTGGTACATCTTCGAGAGAGAAAGGGATTGGCTCCATTTGACTAATTAACAAGAAATAAATCATTAAAAAAAAAAACTATACATAAGCACATTGGCGTATAATTAATTTAACAACTCATTATAATTCATTATGAAGACCTCATTATGAATATAATAACTTTAATAACCCATTATTAATTTTATTAATTAGTGAATTTACTGAAAATGACCTGAGTGGGGATGACAGATGACTAACAACGTACCGTAGTGTCTCCCTGACAACAGTCTTAAGCCAGGGCATTCTGGCGATGTCATCACAGTAGCACCTTGTCCCCGGGCAACACTGATCACTTCCTGGTACAGCTTCTCCTGGATCTCTGGCTCCAGGGCCATGTGGTACAGAGACCACGAGATGGTGTTGGATGTCTGGAGCATCCAAAACAATTACAATAGGAATAGGTTGTAAGCTAATATATTGTACTGATACTGTGCTGCTGTTGTAACTGTACATGACGTAGGTAGCGAATGTGGTTATGTTGCAAACGGTCATTCAACAAATCACAACCTAAAGTGGCTGAAATTAAGAAAAAAATGCCCCCTTCCCACCTGTTTCCACCCTGTGAAACAGCTCCTCACTGGTATTTTAAGACACACACACCCCTCCTCACCGTGTCGACCCCACCCAGCAGTAGCTCAGTGATGGAGCCCAGTATCTCAGTGACAGACATCTGTTCGCTGACAAGGAGGTGTGTGAGGTACTCTCCCTGTACCGGCTGGCCCAGACGCACCCTCTCCTGGATGTCTCCATCTTCTGACGCACCTGCTTTTCCGCTGCATGGGGAGAGAGCAGAGGTCAGAGATAGCAACCAGCACAAAGACAATATAGATGCTTAGGGTGAGTCTCAAGTCTTTTCTCAATTCCTTGTGTAGCAGATAGGGATCTGTGAAACTCACTCCTCAGCCTGAAGTGTCCCACTTGTTGTGCCACCGAAACGCAAGCTATTCTGCAGAACTTGGTAAGACGCTTCAGGAGGGCAGTTACAGGTGTTTGCAAGTGAGAGGTCCTGTGTTCAAGACTCATAATGAGCTGAATCAGGAGAAAGTAGGACTGGCTAAGCAAGCAGTGTGACATCCTTTACACTTGCATCCTCTATCCTCGCCTTCTTCTCAAACCATCAACAAGAGCGAGGAGGGCATTGGATGTTCTTCTCCCCCTCACTTCCCCTGCTGTTCTGAGGAGGAGGCAAGGAGAGGAAGCGAATAATCGAGGAAAGACTTCACCCCTGCTATGGACCTGAGTCATGATGGGATGTTATTTTTGCTCATGTAGGATATCTGCCACTAGATGGCGATATACTACAATGTAATATGACAGCCTATCATGCACCCTGAGCTCAACCCAACAAGCCAAGGATTGTCAGTGTGAACTTTGCTTATTGGGGCAAGTCTCTAGCCAGGAGCAGTGCACCTGTTTAATTTGCTTAGAGCTGAAACACAGCCATTGAACTTTTGAAACCTCTGCTGGAACAAAGGAGACAGTATTGTAGGGTATGTGAGGGCGCTCACTCCTTTTACATGAGAAATCAATACAAATGTTATGGTCACATGCTTCGTAAACACGGTGTAGATTAACGGTGAAATGCTTACTTATTGGTCCTTTTTCAACAGCGCAGAGTTAAAGATGATTTTTTTAAATAAATAGTGACAAGGAATAAATAAACAGTGAATAACAATAACGAGTAAAAAGTAATATGGCTATATACAGGGAGTACCAGTACCGAGTCGATGTTCAGGGGTAGCTATGTACATTTAGGTAGGGTTAAATTTACTAAGCAACAGGATAGCCAATAGACAGTAGCACAGCCATTTAATAGCTATTTAGCAGCCTTGTTTAGCAGTCATGCTTGGGGTATAATGCTGTTCAGGGTCCTGTTGGTTCCAAAGTCAGTGCACTGGTATCGCTTGCTGTGAGGTAGCATCAAGAACAGTCTATGGCTTGGTTGGCTGGAGTCTAAGACGATTTTTTTGGGCATCGCTCTGACACCGCCTGGTATAAAGGTCCTGGATGGCAGTGAGCTCTACCCTAGTCATGTACTGGCCGTACTCACCACCCCCTGTAGAGCCTTACGGTTGGGTGCCTTGCAGTTGCCGTACAAACGGTGAGGCAGCCAGTCAAAATGCTCTCAATGGTGCAGCCTTAGAAGTTTCTGAGGATCACTACAGCCCTGTCGATGTGGATGGGGCGTGCTTGCGTAGTCCACGATAAGCTCCTTTGTCTTGCTGACATTGAGGAAGAGTTGTTGTCGTCTCTGACCTCCTCCTATAGGCTGTCTCATCGTTGTCAGTGATCAGTCCTACTACCATTGTGTCATCAGAAAACTTGATAATGGTGTTGGAGTCGTGCGCAGCCAAGCAGTCGTGGGTGGACAGGGAGTACAGGAGGGACTAAGCACACACCCCCGAGGGGCCTATTTAAAGGTCTTACTCACATTGGCTACAGAGAGCGAGATCACACAGTCATCTGGAACAGCTCATGCTCTTATGCATGGTTCAGTGTTGCTTGCCATGAAGCGAACATATAAGGCATGTGGCATATCTGGTAGGCTCGCGTCGCTGGGCAGCTCGCAGCTGGGTTCCCTTTGTAATCCGTGATAGTTTGCAAGCCCCGCTACAGGTGTAGTAGAATTCGATCTTAGTCCTGTATTGTTGGTTTTCCTGTTTGATGGCTTGTCGGAGGTGTAGCGAGATTTCTTATAAGCATCCGGATTAGTGTCCCACACCTTGAAAGCCGGCAGCTCTAGTCTTTAGCTTAGTGCGGATGTTGCCTGTAATCCATGGCTTCTGGTTGAGGTATGTACGTACGGTCACTGTGGGGATGATGTTGTCGAGGAACTTATTAATGAAGCCGGTGACTGATGTGGTAAACTCCTCAATGTTATTGGATAAATCCCGGAAAATATTCCAGTTTGTGCTAGCAAAACAGTCCTGTAGTTTAGCATCCGCCTCATCAAACCTTTCTGTATTGAGCGTGTCACTAGTACTTCCTGTTTGAGTTTTTGCTTGTAAGTAGGAAGCAGGAGGATAGAGTTATGATCTGATTTGCCAAAGGGGGGGGCGAGGGAGGGTCTTGTGTACATTTCTATGTGTGGAGTAAAGGTCATCTAGGGTTTTGTCACCTATAGTTGCACAGGTGACATGCTGGTAAAATTTACGTGAAGCAGATTTTAGTTTCCCTGCATTAAATTCACTGGCACGAGAAACAATGCCTCTGAATGTGCATTTTCTTGTTTGCTTATGGCCATTTACAGCTCGTTGAGAGCGGTCTTAGTGCCAACATCGGAAAGTGTGCAATGTGTATATTGTTGTTAATGATGTAACATAACATCAACAACATTAACACATTGTACCATTTGCATTTGTTTCACATGCGAAATGAGTGAGTGCCCTCCAAATATACACCTATAAAATTTGAGCGTATATAAATAAAATTTGATTTGACATCCCACCCTCACTTACTTGCATGTAGTAGAGGTTACTTAAGTTCATGGCTATGTGATGATGTGTTACGTTGTGAAGTTTACTGTGTACCTTTTTAAACTATTTTCTATACGTGATGGAGCATGTGATGCAAAACTAATTTCTGCGCAAATGTGAAACATAGCATGATTCATTCTGGAAATCAAGGCTTCTGGATCACTCACCAACTTTGAAGAGGTGATCCCAGACAGCCACAAATTGTTTCCAGAAGGGAGGTAGGGCCAGGTGGACTTGGGGAAGAGAACGATGATGGGGGTGAGGCAAACATCTCCTACTGAAACAATGAATCTTCTGGGCTCTTCAGGAACCTCCTCATTCAGACAGCCCATACGCGGTCTCAAACAGCACAGAACAGATCCCTGAGGACAGAGACAAACAACGTAGCAGTTTAATTGTATATAGATTAGATAGATCTACACTTTATTGATATCCAAAGGCATCAAATTCAATGCCGTTAGAGAAATTAGCAGTGATTTACTTAGAAAGTGCATGGTAAAAGGGTAATTACACAGTTATAACCTATGAATTACTTGTTTGTTTCTTTAGGACCATATCATGAGTATGATGACATTATGTGAGGTTAAAGGGTACATTAAAGCATCAGGATGGCAGTTTACAGAGTGTATGACGGTGATGATGTCACATCATACAATCGCGATATGCGAGCAAAGACCATAGTATGTATCGAGAACAAGGGTGTCAAACTCCTTCCATGGAGGGCCTAGAGTCTGCGGGTTTTTGGGTTTTCCTTTCAATTAAATTCCTAGACAACCATGTGAGGGGAGTTCTTCACTAATTCATTACCTTAATTCATCAATCAAGTACAAGGGAGGAGAAAAAACCCACAGACACAGTCCTCCGTGGAATGAGTTTGACTCGTGATCTAGAACATCCAGATAGACATGTTTCATCTCTGCTGCCCTTGACCAAATGAATACACTGTCCTTCAAAATTATAATAAGAACTGCCTACCTAACAAGGTAGTCAAACGATCAGCTACTCAGTATCTACTCAACTTCCAAGGCTAAAGATCACTATGCAATTACTTCAAGGTCATCACTTTCTAACAGATATAGCCGTCCACAACCCTCACAATGCACCTTGTCCTTTCACATTCACACGTTTCTCCCAATTCACAGAAAACAGATACCAAAGACACAGAGACACTTGCACCTGTGCCAGAACGTAGAGTCAAAATGACATAATTATAAGATCATGATGAGGACAGCTTTTTAATACTTCATGAAGCAGATATCAGTTCCTCGATTGTTCTAAGATTTTCCTTTTTAATGACTAGACCAGGGGTATTCAAATCTTACCCTACGAGGTCTGGACTACTTCTGGTTTTCTGTTCAACCGTATAATTAATTGCACCCACTTGGTGTCCCAGGTCCCTGATTAGAACAGAATAATTTTAAAAAGCAGTGGAACTGGCTTAGAGGTCCAGATTTGAAACTGATGGGGACTAGAAAATTATTACAGACAGTCATTTCCTCTGTTAACCTTCAAAGGCGAACTTGTAGAGTTCTCCAGCCAGGTCGTTCACCATGACCCCTTCTCCCTTGGTCTCCCTGAGCCATGCCACCTTGTCTATGAAGTCCTGTGTGACAACGTCATTGATGGCGTGTGGTGTAGGCTGAGACATGCTTGGGCATCAGCATCGGAGGGTTCAGGTACTTCTGATCCGCTGCCATGAGCACCCATCCTGTAGTATAGACAAAAACAGAATCATGCTTTAACATGGAGAAGAGATGCACTGTATAGTAATTTGAAACAAAGAAGAACTGTTTCAGAAGAGACATGCAAAACACCCATAGGTAGCAAACCCTCATGTGTGCTGTTTTCCATTGTAATGAGCTCCATTTACATTTAATTAACATTTCTACTTTAGACAACTTGTTATGTACAGAGGTAGGATCTTCATTTGATCAATCTTTTGTTGCCTAGAATTTTCCCCACCACAGGAAATGCAGATTTGTGATTTAGATAAATTCACTGAAAACCAACACTTTATGCCACTTTACCTGTAATTTCAACTTGTTGTGCCAACTTGTGACAGAGTGATGTACCACTGACATATTGTTGTGTGCAAAAAAGACACAATCGATTTGAGCTGGATGTGTCAATGGGTTTGTACATGCATAATCTATGACCAGAATAACTATTTTACCTCATTTAGCCACAAAATCCCTAGTTTGAAAGCAACTGTTTTTCTGAAAGCAGTGCTGCTCCATTTCCTAAAATTGGTCCCACGTGGGCCAGCCCCTAGCGATTTAGTTCTAGCCAATGAGCCTTAGCCCTTCGCCATTTGAGTGACAACTAGCAAGATGCACACACAGCAGAGCGGGGAGAGAGAGCAATGACATGGTGGCAGATCTGAACTATGTGACGTAATACGCTGTTTTTCGGGACACTTTGGCTTGTGAGCGCTACTTTCAGAACTACTGCTAAAAAGTATTCAAAAGTACCAGAAAATCTCTTTAACCTATTCCCAGATGGACACAATCCTTTGCTAGTACAACACTGGTTCAAGCACACGACATGATGGATCATGCTGAGGTTTATGTCCTAGGTTGTGTTTATCTGTACAGTCTGGCTCATCTAGGCTCTGTATGCAGCCCATGGTTCAAGTGTTTGTGCTTTCAAATTCTTGCGCATTGTTTGTGCATGTTCCTACTACTGCATTAGGATATTAGGGCCTGTTCAGAAAGTAATTGTAAGCAAAGCCTCAGTTGAGTAAGGATTTCAGTCATGCTCCGTATGATATGATAGTCTGCTCAGCTCACTGACTAGCTGATGTCTTGAGAATCTCTCAGGTTGTTTAAAGAACATTGGTGCAGTGACATTAGGATTTCAGGGCCTGCCTCAGTAGATCAAAGTATTATTGATGTATGAGGTTTAGGCTTAAGGGTATGAAGTGTGTATTCTTATTTTAAATGTAGGTAAGTAGTTCTGTCCTTGAGTTGTTACCTACAGTGCGATTTGGAAAGTAATCGACTCCTTGACTTTCCACATTTTGTTACGATACAGCCTTATTCTAAAATGTTTAAATCGTTTTTCCCCTACCAATCAACACATAATACCTCATAATGACAAGCGAAAAATAGAAAAGTAGCAAATTTATTGAAATAAAAACTGCAAAATACATTTAAATACAGTTGAAGTCAGAAGTTTACATACACCTTAGCCAAATACATTTAAACTCAGTTTTCACAATTCCTGACATTTAATCCTAGTAAAAATCATTAGGATCATCACTTTATTTTAAGAATGTGAAATGTCAGAAGTAATAGAGAGAGAATGGTTTATTTCAGCTTTCCAGTGGGTCAGAAGTTACATACACTCAATTAGTATTTGTACATTGCCTTTAAATTGTTTAACTTGAGTCAAACGCTTCGGGTAGCCTTCCACAAGCTTCCGCAATAAGTTGGGTGAATCCTGGAACAGAGCGGTGTAACTGAGTCAGGTTTGTAGGCCTCCTTGCTCGCATACGCTTTTCAGTTCTGCCCACAAATTTTCTATAGGATTGAGGTCAAGGCTTCGTGATGCCACATCCATACCTTGACTTTGTTGTCCTTAACCATTTTGCCACAAATTTGGAAGTGTGCTTGGGGTCATTGTCCATTTGGAAGACCCATTTGCGACCAAGCTTTAACTTCCTGACTGATGTGTCTTTAGATGTTGCTTCAATAGAACATCATTTTCCTGCCTCATGATGCCATCTATTTTTGTGAAGTGCACCAGGCCCTCCTGTAGCAAAGACACCCCCACAACATGATGCTGCCACCCCCGCTTCACGGTTGGGATGGTGTTTTCAGCTGCAAGCCACCCCTTTTCTTCCAAACATAATGATGTCATTATGGCCAAACAGTTCTATTTTGTTTCTCAGACCAGAGGACATTTCTCCAAAAATATATACTTTGTCCCCATGTGCAGTTGCAAACCGTAGTCTGGCTTTTTATTGGTGTTTTGGAGCAGTGGCTTCTTCCTGCTGAGCGGCCTTTAGTATGTTGATATAGGACTCATTTTATGTGGATATAGATACTTTTGTACCCGTTTCTCCAGCTCTTCACAAGGTCCTTTGCTGTTGTTCTTGGATTGATTTGCACTTTTCGCACCAACGTACGGTCATCTCTAGGAGACAAAACGCGTCTCCTTCCTGAGCGGATGATGGCCACGTGGTCCATGGTTTTCTACGCTACTATTGTTTGTACAGATGAACGGCTACCTTCAGGCATTTGGAAATTGCTCCAAGGATGAACCGGAGGTACAATTTATTTTCTGATGTCTTAGCTGATTTCTTTTGATTTCCTCTGATGTCAAGCAAAGAGCACTGAGTTGAAGGTAGGCCTTGAAATACATCCACAGGTACACCTCCAAATTGACTAAAATGATGTCAATTAGCTTCAGAAGCTCTACAGCCATGACATCATTTTCTGGAATTTTCCAAGTTGTTTAAAGCAGTTCAACTTAGTGTATGTAAACTTCTGACCCACTGGAATGTGATACAGTGAATTATTAAGTTAATCTGTCTGTAAACACATGTTTGGAAAAATACTTGTGTCATGCACAAAGTAGATGTCCTAACCGACTTGCCAAAACTATGTATGTTGTTAACAAGAATTTGTGAGTGGTTGAAAAACGAGTTCTAATGAAGAAATATGTGTCTGTCCTTGTCTATTAATGTTATGTATTATGTATGTTTTATGTTTTTGGACCTCAGGAAGAGTAGCTGAATTTATGATATAGTAAAATTACTAAATAATCCTGGCTGTGCAATGACAGTAGCTGATCATAGATTGTACTGTATAGCCAGCACCTACACTTAAAAACAATAGTTCCAAAAATGTTCTTCTGCAGTCCCCATGGGAGAACCCTTTTGGTTCCAGGTAGAACTCGTGGAAGAGGTTCTACATGAACCAAAACGTTCACATGAACCAAAAAGGGTTTTCAAAGTTTCCTATTGGGACAGCCAAAATACTTTTTGGTTCTAGATAGCACTTTTTATGAGCCCTTGTTCATGCCATAGGAGTTGCAGCCGCACAAACAGATCTGGGATCAGACTACAATGAAAGGCCCATAGAGTGGGTTCCACGTCTACTCACTCTGTGAGGGGCCCATAGGCGTGGTTCCTCAGCTCGCGGTAAACTCCTCCAGTGGGGCGTCCATGCGAGGGGGATGGCGGCCCTCTGTCTCAACACCTGCCAATCAGCTCAGCACTGGCCACGTTCACATCACCAAGGCCGTACTTTGACTTCCACAGAGGGCCATAGATCTTGCTGTGTTCAATCTGGAGGGGAGAAGAGCATAAATTGCAGCGTGAGGCACAGTAAATGCAAAACAATTTTATGGAATGTTTTGATAAATTAGTGCATGCATGCACATCTGGCTCTTCTGAAAGTACAGCAAGACATAATAGTCCAAGATGTGAAGATAATAGGTTGAAAAAAAATATAACTGCACATTGTTTTGTCCATATAGAGGTCTTGGTCACAGTGCTAATTTTTATGATCTTATACTAGCAAAAACACATCATTGTTCAGACTGGTCGAAACATACATATTTTTCAGGAACCCATGGCATGGCTTTCTACAGTGTGGCAGGAATAATGTGATACAGTGCCTTTCAGAAAGTGTTCACACCCCTTGACTTTTCCCACATTTTTTGAACTCACATTGTTTGTCCAATGGATAAAATACATATTGAAAATGTTATGTGGATGGAGGGAGGAGATGAAAGAACTGCATTGCTACACTGCTATCACACATTTTCCAACTCTATGGACAAAGGCTTCAAGAAAATCACTATGAAACATCGTCACACCACCCCAAATATAACCTGAGCGAAACCCTGGCAATGGACTAGGAGATTAGACATAATACGCAAACCCAGTGGGGTATAACACTAGCAGCTAGGTTTCGCAATGCACTGTAATAACACTGTACACACTACTTGCATTTGGATGTGTTGTCTGAAAAATACCCTTTCCCGAAAAGCCAATATAAAGTCTCAGAAAACTGGCCCATCCAATACATCCATAGTTTTCTGCTTATTGTTGTCCCCACGATAGTGGTTAGTGGTAGGCATCGCGCCGCCTGTATAATGTAGTTAACGTCGGGTGTCATCTTTTAATCCCGTTCCTATTCTCCTGTGTACAAACACAGTCCGATCTGTAATAAAGATCTGCTAAACATGTTGACGCATAATTGTCCTTCCGACTGCTGGAAAGTGTAGTCTGTTATTCTTATCCGTACGACTGAGCTCTCTCCTGCCTATTTTAATGGCCACTTGTTTTTATCTACTGAGTGAGAGGCAGCCACTGCTGTCCTAAAAGTCATTAGAGTCGCTAAATGACGTCATCGCCTAATTTGCATAATTTCCATGTGCATGTAAATGTGATGGAGGCTGTAGGGAGAGACAAAAGTGAGTAAAAAACACCCTAAATATGTTAGAACACAAATGAACTTTGTTCTTGCGATTTTTTTTTTTATGCCACAATTCCAACCCTCCTGCTTTATCCGCGCTTGGGACCGGCAAAAGTGACACAAAAGAGACACTCTGGCAGAGTTACAAGCGTTTTTTGTTTTTGTTTTTTTCAAGTTTCTTAATTTTGGTTTGGTTTTTAACCTTATGGTCACTTAGGAGCCTACAACGAGTCACAGTAAACTGAAACATTTTAACCATAACATTTTTTTATTTTTTTTGTATACAATCTACATTAACAATCAAAAATGGATCAAAAGAACAATAGAAAAACTGTCAATGCAATGTGAGAAAATTATGGTAACTAGAGTAACTGTCTGGCCCTTTAATTCAGGTACATTAAAAAATGTTATGTAAACCAGGGCGGCATTAGCCAGCTGGCGCGATTCATTTGCAGTCTGGGAGGAGGTGAACATCTCCTGCTCTGACTGCAGCTGCGGGCCTGGCCGCCTGTGAGTGCTTTTGGGACATGGGTGGGCCCACGGCAGCACCCGCTGCTTGTTGGAAAGAGTAAGAACGGTATGTGCTTTCACATCAGGTCTCCAAAAGCCTCCAATAACACCAGAAAAAAAGTGCTAGATTTGTCCTAGTCGCTTTTTGAAATTGTGTCGCTAGAGGGGTCTGAATACTCGCTAAATTACAGCGACAATGTCGCTAAGTTGGCACACATGCAGCCACCAACTGCACTGTTGTTCTAGTTTTTCAGAACGCTAGTAAACTTTGATACCGTTTATTGTCGGCTATCCATGTGAACTCCCTTACTCGCCAGAGGAAACCTTTCCCTCAATCCAAGGTTACAGTCAGTGGCTTAGAGCTCTATAAATCATCAAAGGGGTTTTTGTTTTTTTTAGATACCCCTACCGAGGGAGAACAAAGACAATATGTTTTTTCACATATCTAATGTCTCCATTTTGAAATGATGACTGTAGAAAATTTACTGCAAAAGTGGGTTAAATTGACAGATACGTGATACCTACACCCTCCAACCGTGAGACACATAAGACACTAATATAACCAATATCAGAAGCTCTGATATTTCTAACATTGTAATAACAAGTAGTCAATACAAACAAACAGCGTTAGAGTATCTTAATGCATCTTGGAATATAGACTGTAAACACAGAGATACAATAGTTGAAATATCTACCATGACAGGCTATTGTTGTAAGAATGTTGTCAAGGTGTGTACGGGAGGGAAGTCAGGTGCAGAGAGCAGAGTTAGTGAACAGGCGCACTTTAATTCCGTTCCAAAAATGACATCACATAAAAACAATAAATGTGGTATTACATTTTTGCAATTTTACGAAAAGAAATACAGCATATCTCATTTTAAGTATTCCCCTGAGTCAAAATCAAATTATTTGTTACATACACATGGTTAGCAGATTTTATGTGAGCTGTAGGAGAATGCTTGTAATATACAAGCAGTCAATACATGTGTCACGATCCCTCTGGAACTTTCATTACGCACACCTGTCTCCTATTCCACTGATTAGTCCTTGTATATGTTGCCCCTTGTTCAGAGATGTGCTGTCGATATTGTACTATGTCCATTGGTGCGTGTGGTACTGTGCTGTGTGTTTGGGCATTCGTGCCTTGTGGATTGCGCAGATGTACGGGTCACGTCCCGTGGTTAATCATTGTGCAGCGTGTGTATTCATTAGGTACTCCTCGTTCTTTTGTTTGGGTTTCAACCTCTGGTTTTTCATGTTTGCTTGGTGTCTCCCCGTGTCTTTACACGTACGCCGTAATTTTGTACAATTTTTAAAAACATTAGCATTCCTGCGCCTGTCTCCCGAATAATTTTACCAGCGTGACAACATGTTTTAATCACCTTTGGCAGCAATACAGATGTGAGTTTTCTGGGTAAATCTCTAAGAGTTTTGCACACCTGGATTATACATTTGCACATTGTTCTTAGAAAATTCTTCAAGCTCGTTCAAGTTGGTGTATAATTGTTCAACAGCATTTTTCAAGTCTGCATACAGTTGAAGTTGGAAGTTTACACACCTTAGCCAAATGCATTTAAGCTCAGTTTTTCACATTCCTGACATTTAATCCTAGTAAAAATCAGTTGAGATCAACTTTTTTGAAATTGTTAATGTCAGAAAAAAGGGAGGCTTGCAACCAAAGAACATATCCCAACCATGAAGCACGGGGGTGGCATTATCATGTTGTGGGGTGTTTTGCTGCGGAGGAGGTGTGTGTGTCACAATAGATGCTATGAGGAGGCCAAAGTCAAGGTATGTGAGTGGCCATCACAAAGCCTGACCTGAATCCATATAACATTTCGGCAGAACTGACTGTGTGAGGGGCAGGAGGCCTACAACAGTTACACCAGCTCTGTCAGGAGGAATGGGCCAAAATTTCACCCAACTTATTGTGGGAGCTGTGTGAAGGCTACCTGAAAAAATTTGACCCAAGTTAAACAATTTAAAGCAATGCTACCAATACTAATTGAGTGTATGTTAAACTTCTGACCACTGGGAATGTGATGAATGAGAAAATAAAGCTGAAATAAACCATTCCTCTACTATTATTCTGACATTTCACATTCTTAAATAAAGTGGTGATCCTAACTGACCGAAGACAGGGAATGTTTCACTAGGATTAAATTCAGGATTGTAAACTGAGTTTAATGTACAGTTAAAGTCTGAAGTTTACATACCATTTAGCCAAATGCATTGTAAACTCAGTTTTTCACAATTCCTGACATCTAACCTAATAAAATTCCAACGCTACAATACTAATACACTCAATTAGTTTTTTTGTAGGCTTGCATTTAAATTGTTTAACTTGGGGTTAAACATTTCGTGGAGTGGTTGAAATAGTTTAAATGACTTCAATCCTAAGATTAGTAAACTTCACTATAGCTACTTTTGATGCTAGACTGAAGCAAATTGACTAGGAAAGTTATTCATCAGCTACCAAAAAGTAAAGGTTTAATCTCTTCTTGGTAGCTGATTAACAGATAACTTGTCATGGTCAATTTGCTGTAATTCAGGGCTGTACGGTCATGACTGAAAAAACACATTATAGTGACACATGTTTTTTGATGTTTGTGGCTATTGTTATTTATGGGACTCCCAATCACGCCTGATGTGATACAGCACAATAGCCCATATGACAAAGTGAAACATGTTTTCAGACATTTTTGCTATATTGAGAATGAATACAGAAATATATCATCACATAAGTATTCAGATCCTACTTCGTAGAGCACCTTTGGCAGCGATTAGCGCTGTGGTTTCTAGGTAAATCTCTAAGAGCTTATCCACACTGGAATGTTACAATTTGTCTTATTCTTTTAAAAATTCTTCAAGCTCTGTCAAATTGGTTGTTGATCATTGTTAGACAACCATTTTCAGGTCTTGCCATAGATTTGTGGTGAGTGCATAGTTCCGGTGCACTATTATGCTGCTTGGGTTGAGCTGGCACATGTATTTGGTCCAAACAATTATGTCCACCATCCTCCATTTTGCCCTGGAGTTGCCGTACATGTTGACTTGGTGACATTATGGTGAATGGGGTGGATGCAACCACACATGACAAGTACATAAGACAGGTGTTCACTACAATGAACCAACACAACCTGACACTATTTGACAAGAAATGCCATCAACTTAGTGGGCCTTCGYATGTCATAGGAATTGTGCCTATCCAATGTCATCGCCATCCCGAATCTCCCAGTCTGCCCTAGAGTTGACAAACAGTACCAGTCAAAAGTTTGGACCCACCTACTCATTCAAGGGTCTTTCTTTATTTTTACCATCTTCTACATTGTAGAATAATAATGAAGACATCAAAACTATGAAAAAACATATGTGGAATCATGTMGTAAMCAAAAAAGTGTTAAACAAATCAAAATATATTTTATATTTGAGATTCTTCAAAGTAGCCTTCCTTTGCCTTGATGACAGCTTTGCACCCTCCTGGCATWCTCTCAACCAGCTTCACCTGGAATGCAGATGGAGGTGTTTAGTCCCTGGGTCCTTAGCTTCGTGATGAACTTTGTCTGCACTATGGTGTTGAACGCTGAGCTGTAGTCAATGAACAGCATTCTCACATAGGTGTTCCTTTTGTTCAGGTGGGAAAGGGCAGTGTGGAGTGCGGAGTCGATTGAGATTGGGTCATCTGTGGATCTTTTGGGGCATGGATGCAAATTGGAGTGGTCTAGGTTTTCTGGCATGATGGTGTTGATGTGAGCCATGACCAAGCCTTTCAAAGCACTTAATGGCTACCGACGTAGTGCTTACGGGGCAGTAATCATTAGGCAGGTTCTTTGCTTTCTTGGGCACAGGGATTGGTGGTCTGTTTGAAACATGTAGGTATTACAGACTTGGTCAGGGAAGGTTGAAAATGTCAGTGAAGACACTTGCCAGTTGGTCATCGCATGCTTTGGTACACATCCTGGTAATCTGTCTGGCCCCGCGGCTTTGTGAATGTTGACCTGTTTAAAGGCTTGCTCACGTTGGCTATGGAGAGTGCGTGATCACAACAGTCGTCCGAACAGTGTTGCTCTCATGCTGCTTCAGTGTTGCTTCCTCAAAGCAAGCATAAAAAGGCATTTAGCTGTCTGGTAGGCTCGCCTGGGCAAGATGACGCTGGGTTTCCCTTTGTAGTCCGTAATATTTTTCAATCCTGCTACATCCGACAACATCAGAGCCAGTGTAGTAGGATTCAATCTAGTGCTGTATTTTCGAGAACAATGACATACTGATATTGAAGATGGAGGGAACATATAGACGGTAATACAAATGCTGAACATGCTTATTAGTGGCATAATTTCACAGAAAACTAAAACCAGTATAACTT
>NC_036839.1:23647248-23665894 GCF_002910315.2 Salvelinus sp. IW2-2015
AAGAGAGAGATTGTCAGTGAAGACACTTGCCAGTTGGTCATCGCATGCTTTGAGTACACATCCTGGTAATTCTGTCTGGCCCCGCGGCTTTGTGATGTTGACTTGTTTAAAGGTCTGGCTCACGTTGGCTATGGAGAGCGTGATCACAACAGTGAGAGCAGTCTGTTGCTCTCTGCCTGCTTCAGTGTTGCTTCCTCAAAGCAAGCTAAAAGGCATTTAGCTGTCTGGTAGCTCGCTCACTGGGCAGAATCACGGCTGGGTTTCCCTTTGTAGTCCGTTATTTTTCAATCCTGCTACATCCGACAACATCAGAGCCAGTGTAGTAGGATTCAATCTTAGTGCTGTATTGACACTTTGGCGCTGTCTGATGGTTTGTCTGAGGGCATATGACCAATATTCTTCAGGGTCTGGATTATTGTCCGAGAACTTGAAAGCGGCAGCTCATAGCCTTAGCTCTGTGCGGATGTTGCCTTGTTAATCATGGCTTCTTGTATAGATTGTGAAATGTCGTACGGTCAACTGTGGGATGACGTCGCCGAATGTAACTATCTTGATGAAGCCGGTGGCTGAGGTGGTATATCCTCAATGCCATTGTGAAGAATCCAGAACATATTCCGTCAGTGCTGCAAAACAGTCCTGTAGCGTAGCATCCGCGTCATCTGAACACTTCTGTATTGAGTGAGTCACTGGTACTTCCTTATAGAATTATGGTCAGATTTGCCAAATGGAGGGCGAGGGAGAGCTTTGTATGCGGTTCTGTATGTGGTGTAAAGGTGGTCTAGAGTTTTTTTCCTCTGTTTGCACATGTGACATGCTGGTAGAAATTAGGTAAAACAGATTTAAGTTTGCCTGCATTAAAGTCTCCGGCCACTATGACCGCCGCTTCTGGATGAGCATTTTCTTGTTTGCTCATGGCCTTATACAGCTCGTTGAGTGCAGTCTTAGTGCCAGCATCGATTTGTGGTGGTAAATAGACGGCTACGAATAATATAGATGAGAACTCTTGGTAGATATTGTGGTCTACAGCTTATCGTGAGGTATTCTACCTCAGACGAGCAATATCTCGAGACTTCTTTAATATTAGACATTGCACACCAGCAGTTATTGAAAAAACACATAAAAAGAAAAAAATATTATTACCATTTGAACAATATTTATTTGAGCCACTAAGCAGAGCCACATTAGAACACATCACAAACATTGTTTCAAAMATGTATTTAAACCCTGAATACCTGCCTCTAACATGCATCCTTTATCCTGATCTTGTCCACGTAAGATATGATCACAGTCGACCACAATGCGACTTTTAATCATGTACACTTGTCTAAAAATATGGTCACAAACACAATGTGCAGRAAAAAGGATACATGTTAAAACCAGGTATAAGTAAGGGCTTAAGTAACACACCAACATCGATGGTGCTAAACACTTACCCTACGGGACACCAGTACAGAAGATGTGCAGTAAGGTGCAATAAACCCACATATCAGACATGGTATTGCAGTAGGCCTATTMTGAAGCTAGCCTTCTCAGATGATTGAAGGCAGAAATTGCTGTTGTACCGCAGCAAGAAGACATGCTTTAGATGAGCATCAGAGATCCTGTTTCGCTGAGGGGTAAACAGGTTTCCACCATAGCTGAAAAGACGGTCAACTGGCCACTGGAGAGTAGTGTAGTGTTGTACTTTAGAAACAAGTTCTGGACTATGGGGAATGATTTCAAGGAGCCAAAGACTTGTCTTTGTCTTCGAGGTACTTCCTCACCTCCTCCTCTGCAGTGCCACTGGCCCTTGTTGTTGCACCTCCGAACACAGAAAAATTGTCTTCTGACTCATCAGACTCGTTCATCAACCTCTTGGGAGTGTGTGTTCTCCAAAGATGCTGCTTTTTGAACTAATGTGCTCCGCATCTCTCTCTTTCCAGGGTTCAGCGAACACAGTCGAAACTTTGGCACGGTAGCATTTGCCATTTTTGCTTCATGGGTGCTTAGCATAGGTCCAAACCAGCGGCCTATAGCCTCAATGACCTCAGTGATGATGTGTGCATTGAATGTCRCAAGAGGTATATTCTCTGAGAGYTTAGACTYCAAGCTTAGGATTGTTGGGATAWGAAAGCCAAGAAAACACTTCTTCTCTCCCTGAAGAAGATTAATAGAGAATGCGAGTGGCTGTAGGACTGTACTGTACTACTTGAGAAAAGCAATCTCACAAGGATGTAGTTTGCTGCTTCCCAGATTTGCCCCAGCTGGTCATCTGTGAGGGCTATGAGTTTGGAGATGGCACGGTACTCTGAGCTCCATCTTGTCACACATGGCACAGTTACTTTCATGCTTGCAATGTCCTCTATTGCCTCTGAAGCTAATGTGGACCTATGTACTTTGTTCCAAATGCTGGAACATTTTGACATTGCACTTCTGTACAATTTTCGTGACGGACCTTGGGGTTCAGCTTTGTCCACCTCATTGATGGCGATGAGGTTGAGGGTGTGTGCCATACAACGCTGATGTGGAGGGAGAAAAAAGTTMAGTTCTTGCTCAACCTCCTCAAGAATCGCACCCGTATCATCAAACCCCACTCCATCATCCGTCTCATCTTGCTCCTCTTCATTTCCACTGAACTCCTGGAATGCCTTTACAAAGTTTCTTCCATTGTCTGTCACTATGGCCTTCACTTTGTGCTGAATTTTAWRGTCTGCATGTATTTCACTTAACTTGGCAGAAATCACATTGTAGGTATGACGTCCTCTCAGTCTCGCACAAGCCAAAGCAGCTGACTTCCTCTCCAAGGTGTCCTCCTCGAGCCAGTGGCRTCTCATGCCGAAGAAACTTCTRTTATGGGCAGACCAGATGTTTGATGTGGTGCAGACTGACTTTACGCTCTGGAGTTTGGTGGAGAGAGCTTCTTTCATGGACTCAAATTACCTTTMAATTTGTTGCATCAAAGTCTTTCTACACATGACATTTCTCCCACCACTGATTCCTTCTACTAGCTTGCGGAATGAAAGCACCTCTACTCGTGAATATGGTGGTTTATAATGTTTGTCTAGGAATACTGAAATATATTTCTTTCAACTATGGACGAATATAGTATTATACTTTGAGTTATTTATTTGGGTTGAAAAAATTATTGAACAGCAGGAAAACTGCTGTGTGGCTTTATTGATTTGGATACCATGTTACTCTGAAACCATAGCTAGCTAACTTGCTAATTAAGTTAGCAACAACCCTGACAGTGAGCATCTTGTTATGTTGGGTTACAGAGTGCAACTTGCTTTCAAAACATTTTTTATTTTATTTTTTATTTAGCTAGCTAGGCTATGTAGCCCAGTGAATCTCACCCAACTATCTACAACTGATTTATCTTAGTTAAAATATATTTTAATCAGCGAAATTTGTAACAAATTAGCACAATAGCATACTTGCYATGATATCTTCCTAACTRCAGTAGCTAGCAACCGACAGAGCAGCCTTAAGTGAGCAGCATACCACATAGTGTCCGAGAGTTGGCAAGCAAATTAGCAAACYAAACAGGCCAGCTAGCTAGAAATCTGACKAACTAGGTAGCTAGTACTCTCTGAAATCTCYGACTATTGGTAACATTGTGAAGACGGCCTGTCTGTCTCTACAGACTAGCTAGCTAAGCAAGCTAACGCGCCACACCTGCCAATCGCCATCCTTACCTCCAAGTGTTCCCTTCAAGTCGAGTCTCTGGATGTCGACAGCAGCTTTACCGTGGGCAAACATAGTTTGCAATGAACTGTTACATTCCTACCCTTTTCTTCTATAAAAATAAATTGTTCTTTGAAACGCCATCCAAAAAATGCACTGCATTGTTTGATGGCATTTTCTGTTAATAAACCTTAAAGTGTTAAAGTGTGTGTGCATTAATAAGAGGCCTGTTCTAACTGTTCTGTGTGGGTAGTATGACCCCATGATATCTGGGCGCTCAGCCAAAAGCTGACAGATACTAACTGGTTCCTCTTAGCTTAACTGGAGACAGGGCAAAGTGTTATATTCTGCACACAAGTGATAGAGCTATTGTTCTGTTTGGAGCCTGTTTCTGGGCGAAAGATACATGTTTTGTGTGTGTGTGTGTGACCAGTACGACCACACATCATCTGGGCCGACAGTCAAAGGCGCTTGCTTGCCCAACTTGGGGGAACCGTTGAGCTACTGTTATGGGAAGTATGTCTGGAGTGACTACTGTCATTCTGGCCCCTGTTGACCTCACTCAGTTGCGACAGACCGAGGCAACCTTTTCACCCATTTGTCTCCCTTCACCAACACATTCACATACATAGGGTCATGTGTTTTGCAGATGCTTGCATGGGGTAGCTTGACTATATAAATGCTCCTGTACTTTTTGACCAGGATGCTCCTGCTCCATTTCACCTACGTGGGTGGTGTGACCAGCCTCCTTATTATACTATGTTTTTAATAAAAGTAATACCATGATTGATTATTGACTTTGCCTCTCCTCATTATTAGGTAAAGGTATATTTTCCACCACAATTGGTTCGCCATACCTTTTTCTTTTGTAACCAAACATCCCTTCTTTTTCAAAAGTATCTTTAATCTGATCTGGAAAAATGTATGTAATAAATGTATCACTAGCCACTTTAAACAATGCCACTTAATATAATGTTTACATACCCTACAATACTCATCTCATATGTATATACTGTACTCTATACCATCTACTGCATCTTGCCATCTTGATGTAATGTATCACTAGCCACTTTAAACAATGCCACTTTTATATGTTTACATATCCTACATTACTCATCTCATATGTATATACTGTACTCTTGTATATACTGTACTCTTTTTTTATGTACATATTCTTAATCATTCCTTTACCCTTGTGTGTATAAGGTAATTGTTGTGAAATTGTTAGGTTAGATTACTCGTTGGATATTACTGCATTGTCGGAACTAGAAGCACAAGCATTTCGCTACACTCGCATTAACATCTGCTAACCATGTGTATGTGACAAATAACATTTGATTTGATTACAATATTTTTGCTGGTAACGTAACGGATTACAGTTAGTGTTTTTGTAATCCATTACATGTAAGGGATTACATGCAATCCGTTACTACCCAACCTTGCTTGTGACTTAATTTGGACATCAGCTGTATGATTCGTGAGCAGTGGCGACCCGTGATCCTAAATTATAATTAGCCTATTTTGCATGTTATTTTGGCATTTATTCGTGTTACATAACAGTTTGCAAACAAACTATGTCACCGCAGAATCTTCATGGAGAGCTAGGCAGTTCAAGCTCTCTTGGGTGCTGTCATAAATGTACATTAAAAGTGCCCATCCAAGAAGGCTCAAGGTCATTGGCCACAAATAAAATGTCAAGTCACATTATATCTACCATAGTGTTGATTGGACTGATCATGTCAACATCATACTTTCAAAATCTTAGTTAGCTAGACAAGCAGTCGTCATCATGAATCATGTTGACAATTGTCGTGGAAATATTCAGTCAATAATATTTCTCAGATACTGGAGCTTGTGAGTTCAAATATACTTTATTACAAAGTAATATAAGCCGAGCTGGTTCATGAACCAACTCCCTTTCCAGCCTTGGCACACACTTTTTATACAGTTTTCCTCCTTACGTCCTCCTTACGTCCTTTCCTTACGTAACTCCTCTTTATTTGAATGATTCATCCCCTCTGGCATTTAGCCACCATTATMTTTTTGCCTTGCACTAATTTTAGCTTGGTTTCACATTATGGCATAGATTATATTTGTGGCTTAACCATAGCAACAGTAAAAATTTGGCCATAGCAATTGTACAAAAATAAACAGACATGCCCACTCCCAAGACAGGTGCATATCTAATGGTATCTAATGACCTAGACACACATATAGAGTGCACTTATCCTGCTGACTACTCTAAGACGTCACACATGAACTGAAAAATTCCCAATACAATCTACTGGCAAATCCTTTTCAATCCTTGTCATATGAAAATAAATTATAGATAAAAACGTATCGGTGCGTATCTGCCATTGGACATAAACATTACACAACAATGTCGGAAATCGCAAATTCAACAATGAGTGGTTTGGAAGAAATCAGTGGCTATGTGAAGTAATCAGTATTTTGCTTCCCTGCTATTTGGTGGAGAGGGTGTGTGGTCCAAGTCTGGGTTTAAGGATTTAAAACATCTGTCTGAAATGGTCTATTTTTCAAGCTTAAAAGGATAAACATTCACACGCAACACCATGGACAAGAAAAGGTTGAATACATTGGCCATGCTGCCAACCTGTTGTGTTCAAATCAACTGGGAACTCAGAACTGAAAAATATCGGACTTTGGTGATTTCAAGACAACTGGGAACTCTGAAAAAACGACTGGGAAAATAGGTTTTGAACGGTCATACCAAGTCGGGAACTTGTGTTGCTTTCTAGAGCTCCGGCTTTGCTACCAGAAGATCACTGAAGTCTTGAAAATACTATACATATAAAGAATGCCAGACTTTGATGACAAAGTTTGCCCACAAGAGAGACCGCGCGCCACCTTGTGAGCACAGCACAACAATAGTGAGTCGAAAAATAAGCCTATGTCTTGTATGCTGCTGCATAAATAATGTAATATGCCAGGGATATATGTATAATACTAAGTGTATATTGTGTAGTAAGCTGTTAGTAGCCCGTGTGTCTCACCCTAATAATTTGGTCCCCCTCAGAACTTAGCCTACACTGTTCTGACTTGGTGGTGCACATGTAGCCTATATCCAGTTTTAGAGAAATATTGTAAAAGCTTTCATTGTTTGTTTATATGCCCCTGTTATTTATCCTACGTTTCTGACTTGGTGTACAGAGAGAATACTGTAAGAACGGCCCATGTTCTGAATTGTGTCACTGTCCATTTCAAAAGTGCTAAACAAATAGGGTTTTAGCTGGCTCATTATTGTCTTAATCGAAATTACGGCTTGCCTCTTATCCGCTCATCGTTCCCTTATACCATAGTTTGTACATCTCAATTGTTATATTGCTTACATAAGTCTATCTCATTAGTATCTTATTCATAATTTTAGGTAATGTTGTAATGATGCATTTCTTTGTTTTGCTTACTTATAGCTCATGTTCTTTTCTCCACGAAGAGGGAATACTATAATGTTGTTGGGTCTGTAACCATGTTTGCCAGTGAAAGTTCAGTATAAGACCCATGTAATTCCAGTTGATATTGCAAGGATTGTTTTGTTTGCGCAATGCGCTGTCTGTGCATTGGGATAGGCCTATTGTCTATAAAAGTGGATCCTCATGATTCTATTTTCCTTCCTTTTTAGACCACATACAGTTCCTTGGGAAAGTATTCAGACCCCTTGACTTTTCCACATTTTGTTACATTACAGACTTATTCTAAAATTGATTAAATAAAACAATTCTCAGCAATCTACATACAATACCCCATAATGACAAAGCGAAAACAGGTTTTTAGAATTTAGAACAGAAATACCTTATTTACATAAGCATTCAGACCCTTCGCAATGAGAATCGAAATTGAGCTCAGGTGCATCCTGTATCCATTGATCATCCTTGAGATGTTTCTACAACTTGATTGAAATCCATCTGTGGTAAATTCAATTGATTTGGCAGGCTCACACCTGTCTATATAAGGTCCCACGAAAAACAGTGCAAGTCAGAGCAAAAACCAAGCCATGAGGTTGAAGGAATTGTCCGTAAAGCTCCAAGACAGGATTGTGTTGAGGCACAGATCTGGAGAAGGGTACCAAAAAATGTCTACAGCATTGAAGGTCCACAAGAACATCATTCTTAAATGGAAGAAGTTTGAAACCACAAAGATTCTTCCTTGAGGTGGCCGCCCGGCCAAACTGAGCAATCAGCGGGAGAAGGGCCTTGATTAGGGAGGTGACCAAGAACCCGATGGTCACTCTGACAGAGCTCTAGAGTTCCTCTGTGGAGATGGGAGAACCTTCCAGAGGGACAACCATCTCTGCAGCACTCCACCAATCAGGATTTTATGGTAGAGTGGCCACTCCTCAGTAAAAGGCACATGACAGTCCGCTTGGAGTTTGCCAAAAGGCACCTAAAGACTCTCAAACCATGAGAAACAAGATTCTCTGGTCTGACGAAACCAAGAATGAACTCTTTGGCCTGAATCGTAAGCATCATGTCTGGAGGAAACCTGCCATCATCCCTACGGTGAAGCATGGTGGTGGGAGCATCATGCTGTGGGGATGCTTTTCAGCTGCAGGGACTGGGAGACTAGTCAGGATCGAGGGAAAGATGAACAGATCAAAGAGAGATCCCTTGATGAAAATCTGCTCCAGAGCGCTCAGGATCTCAGACTGGAGCGAAGGTTCACCTTCCAACAGGACAATGACCATAAGCACACAGCCAAGACAACGCAGGAGTGGCTTTGGGACAAGTCTCTGAATGTCCTTGAGTGTTCCAGCCAGAGCCCGGACTTGAACCGGATCAAACTTCTCTGGAGAGACCTGAAAATAGCAGTGCAGCAACACTCCCCATCCAATCTAACAGAGCTTGAGAGGATCTGCAGAGAAGAATGGGACAAACTCCCCAAATATAGGTGTGCCAAGCCTGTAGCGTCATACCCAAGAAGACTCGAGGCTGTAATCGCTGCTAAAGTTGCTTCAACAAAGTACTAAGTAAAGTGTCTGAATACTAATCTAAATGTGATATTTCAGGGTTTAAAAAAAAAGAAAATTAGCAAAAAAAAATTAAAACCTGTTTTTACTTTGTCATTATGGGGTATTGTGTGTAGATTGATGAGGGAAAAAAACTAATTTAATTAATACATTTTAAAATATATATATTTTTGAAAAGTCAAGAGGTCTGAATACGGGGCTTAATGCCGCAGTGGTCTAAGGCCGCAATGCCGCAGTGGCCTAATGCCGCAATGCCGCAGTGGTCTAAGGCATTGCATCGCAGTGCTAGCTGTGCCACCAGAGACTCTGGGTTCGAGCCCAGGCTCTGTCGCAGCCGGCCGCGACCGGGAGGTCCATGGGGCGACGCACAATTGGCCGAGCGTTGTCCGGGTTAGGGAGGGTTTGGCCGGTAGGGATATCCTTGTCTCATTGCGCACTAGCGACTCCTGTGGCCGGCCGGGCGCAATGCGTGCTGACCAGGTCGCTAGGTGTACGGTGTTTCCTCCGACACATTGGTGCGGCTGGCTTCCGGGCTGGATGCGCGCTGTGTTAAGAAGCAGTGCGACTTGGTTGGGTTGTGTTTCGGAGGGACGCATGGCTCTCGACCTTCGTCTCTCCCGAGCCCGTACGAGAGTTGTAGCGATGAGACAAAACAGTAACTACTAACAATTGGATACCACGAAATTGGGGAGAAAAAGGGGGTAAAAAAAAAAAGAACAAAAAAAGGTCTGAATACTTTCCGAAGGCACTGTAGGGCAAATAAAATTATTCAAATGGTAAATTAACCGCATCTCTCTCTCTCACTCTGTGGTGACTTAAATAAGAGTCAAGGTAAGTTCTCAACATCTTGCTGAATTTATCTAAACTAATTCCTATCTGAATTTCTGTCGGTGTCCATTTTGAAAGTGCTGAAGGACCTCGTCGCAGCTCGTTTGCTTGCACTTGCTTATACTTAGAGATACTGTAAATGTTAATGATATAAGAACAAACCTCATGAATTTACTGAACAGAAATGTAATAATGTTTGTGTATGGTTCAAAACTCATGTTGGCATTCGTTATTATTGAGGGATAATGCGAGTTACACAAATCCACAAGGAGTCATTAGAAATCATATTTATTTAAGCAAGTCAGCCATATCAGCTATGGTTTTTAAAAGGCAGTTGAATGAAATGTTTCGCTGCCAGACAAGACTCTGCTGATATTCAGGTGTAGCTGTGGTAAGGATTCACTCCATGGTGCTGAAAGGAATGCTCCGCTGTTGGGACAGCTTTATATAGGCCCTAACAGTTTGTGGGCACCGTTTTTTCACCATTATAGTGGAATTAATGTATTATTTAGTGTTGTGGTTTTGCTGGCATGCATCTAAAAAAAATGGTTGAGTTTGCCCCAACAAGATTTACATGCTAAAATCGCCGCTGCTCGTGAGACTTGATTTTCATCTTGCGCACTGCGTAAGCATATCTGTCCTTTATATCAGAGTGCTGCAGGTTATGTGCTTTCTGTTCTGTGTCTAGACCAATCAGATTCCCGGAAATCACAGGTTGTGCAGGCCGGGCACAAAGCACATTAACTAGCAAAACGCTCACCGCTCCACTGTCCTCCGGTAAATATATACTGAACAAAAATATAATGCAACATGTAAAGTGTTGGACCCATGTTTCATGCTCTGAAATAAAAGACCCCAGAAATGTTCCATATGCACAAAAAGCACATTTCTCTCAGATGTTGTGAACAAATTTGTTTAGATCGCTATTAGTGAGCATTTTTCATTTGCCAAGATAATCCATCCACCTGACAGGTGTGGCATATCAAGAAGCTGATTAAACAGCGTGATCATTACACTGGTGCACCGTGTGTTGAGGACAATAAAAGGCCACTCTAAAATGAGCAGTTTTGTCACACAGCACAATGCCACAGATGGCTCAAGTTTTGAGGGAGCATGCAATTGGCATGTTGACTGCATGAATGTCCACCAGAGCTGTTGCCAAAGAATTGAATGTTCATTTCTCTACCATAAGCCACCTCCAATGTCATTTTAGAGAATTTGGCAGTACGACCAACAGGCCTCACAACTGCAGACCACATGTAACCACGCCAGCCCAGGACTTCTGTATCCGGCTTCTTCACCTGCGGGATTAGCTGAGACCAGCCACCAGGACAGCTGATGAAACTGTGGGTTTGCACATCCTAATTATTTCTGCACAAACTGTCAGAAAACGTCCCAGGGAAGCTCATCTGCGTGCTTGACCTGACTGCAGTTTGGGTCGTAACCGAATTCAGTGGGCAAATGCTCACCTTCGATTGCCAGAACTGTGCTCTTATAGGATTAATCCCAGTTTCAACTGTACCAGGCAGATGGCAGTCAGCGTGTATGGCGTTGTGTGGATGAGCGGTTTGCTGATTTCAACGTTGTGAACAAGTGCCCCATGGTGGCAGTGGGTTATTGTATGGGAAGCCATACACAACGGACAGAAAACACAATTGCGTTTTATTCGATGGCAATTTGAATGCACAGAGATACTGTGACAAGATCCTGAGGCCCATTGTCGTGCAATTCATCTGCCGCCATCACCTCATGATGCACGGTCCCATGTCGCAAGGATCTGTACAACACAATTCCTGGAAGCTGAAAATGTCCCAGTTCTTTCATGGCCTGCATACTCACCAGACATGTCACCCATTGAGTATGTTTGGGATGCTCTGGATCGACATGTACGACAGCATGTTCTATTTCCCACCAATATCCAGCAACTTCGCAATGCCATCGAAGAGGAGTGGGACAAGATTCCACAGGCCCCAATCAACAGCCTGATCAACTCTATGCTAAGGAGATGTGTCGCGCTGGATGAGGCAAATGGTGGTCACACTAGATACTGACTGGTTTTCTGATCCACACCCCTACCTTTATTTTTTCTTCAGGTATCTGTGACCAACATATGCATATCTGTATTCCTAGTCATGTGAAATCCATAGATTAGGACCTAATGAATTTATTCCCTTATATGAACTGTAACTATATTTATATAGCCTGACAACACATCACTCCTGACATACAGAAGCAAGAACCCTTTACAGAAATGTATGTGAAGAAAACAAGATGATTTCTCAGTCTGCTCAACTGAGCTGGTAATTGTTAAAAGATTTTATATAGGGTTAAGATGAATGATTAAATAATTCTACCCGGAAACTTAACCATTAGGGATTAGAGGTTATGTAGCATCGACAAGGAGTAATTAAAAAGAATAAACACAGGTCCAACTAGGTTGGACTGGGAAGAGAGGAATGTATGTGTGTGCCGAAAGAAAACAAAGAGGATCCTTAACCTATGTTTGAACCGACCCAGCTATAACTCTGGGGAGATAAGATAGGACAGGGAGAGCCCCTCCAGGTTTCCCGTATCTGGGGGGGACTGGAACTGTCAGCTGAGTGGTAATAAACTGTGGTGAGACTCCAGGAGNAGATAGGACAGGGAGAGCCCCTCCAGGTTTCCCGTATCTGGGGGGGACTGGAACTGTCAGCTGAGTGGTAATAAACTGTGGTGAGACTCCAGGAGAAAAAGAGAGAATCCAAATGTTAGTGTGTATKTATGTGCGTAGGTTAAGAGAAGGTTATAAAAGGAACGTMTTTGTATATGCACAGCAGCGCTCTCGTAAATACATTTTCTGACTATCGTAGCTGGGCCTCTGTCTGATTCATTTCAACCAGTTTCCTACAAATTCTGGGTTTCAGGCTGAGTAGTTAATTGAATTGGGTTTATGAACATCGAGAACATAATTTTCATGACAGTAATGTAATGTGGTAATGTAATGTAGCCTATGTATAGCCCATTTATTTGTGTTTGGATAAAATGTGAATGTGATCAAATTTGGCTAAATTCCACCTATTGTATCTCTGTGTTTACATGTCTATATTTCCACCTTTTGTATCTCTGTGTTTACATGTCTATATTTCCACCTATTGTATCTCTGTGTTTACATGTCTATATTTCCAAGATATCCTAATGATGTTTGTTTGTGTATATAGGGCAGACGACTACTTGTATTCCACATTTTAGCAATGTCAGAGCTTGCGATATTGGGTTAAATTAGTTTGTGGCCCACCCCAAGCCAGACATTATTCTGTACTTTTAGAGTTTAGGGGGTATGTCCCAATATCTATCAATTTAACCACTTTTGCAGTAAAATATTTTTACACAAACATCCGTTTCATAAACGGGAGACGGAGATGTGAAAAAACATGGTTGTTTTGTTCTACCTTCGGTAGAGGTATCTAAAAAAGATGGGGCCTTGCCAAATGCATCCCTCTGATAGCAAATCACAATATGTTTCTATATTTGGTAACATTTCAATTTACATCTAGGAATATCTCTGGCAGAATTTCTCATTTGCAAAGTTTTAATTACATTAGTATTGCACAGCAGCTGGTTCCCCCCCAACTTGAGTAAGAGAATAGTGCATAATAAAGCAATCCAACATTTAAGATAAATAAAAGAGACCTAACACAAACGCTGACAATAACGTTTTATTTATCGAAAAAGAAAAAAAAGTCAAAATAGATACTTATTCATGACCACCTACTGAATCCACAATTCTTCAAACATATTACTATTATTATTACAATTTATTGTTATTTATCCAGTCAGAGGCTGTTTCCTCACTCTCTGCCCTTCTTTCCCAGTTGCCCGAGGTTGTTATTAGAGGTCATGGTTGTTACATCCCAATAATCTCTCCTTTCTCCTGAAGTGTGCACTCATTCACAACTCCCCACAAATATAAAKGCATTGGATTGGTGGAGGCATGGGCTAGGAGTTTCCATATGCCAGTGATTTCCTTTCGAATCYATGAAGSGAAGTGAACAAGTGCACACTTCGGGAGAAAGGAGAGATTATTGCGACGCAATAATATATCCTGCGGTAGCAGGATATGACCTGGGCTCTTTCTAAGAAGTCTTTCCTGGATTCCTCACGTGTCTCATGAATTCCTTGATGAATCACCTCTTTCTTAAAATGCAATGGAGAAGATCCAAGCTTAATACCCTCAAGCCTTCTCCTCCAATGCATTTTTTTTTTTTTAGAACGATGAATGAAATCAGCAAAGAAACCCTTTTGAGACTCGCCCCTGTAACAATAGCAACAGAAGAGATGGTAGTAAACGGAAAGGCAGTTCTAAAGGCAGCGCTGAAGACTCACTGGCATCAGGCTCTAGTTTACCTACACTCCCATTGCTCTGACGCCCATACAATATATTAAGCTGTTGGTCTTTGAGTAAATATGTTAAATATAAATATTCATTAGTCAGATTCAAGTATTGAAGGTTTAAAGCTACAAAGCCAARTAATCTTTCAAATACATTAAGTAGCAACACTGAGCAAAATCGTTAAGTTGCGTTTASCCCACGCTAGGCTAAATCAATCCATTTCAAGTAGTGCACTAGTTTCCTCAAATACCCCCACCTTGATATGTTGCTAGGCCATATATATATTAAACAAAAAAAGTAACATGAAGATAAATCCTAATAAACTAAATGATATGACTGCTTCAACCTATTCCCTATACTTTAAGAGTAATTATTTCACAGCAGAAAGGCTAAGTACTACAACTAATGAAACACTGACGCTATCCTTGATAACAGCAGTACCTTGTCTGTTCAAATCAGGAGTATGGTTCCCAGTTCACTTTGGCCAACTAGTAGTAACACTAAACTAGTAGTAACTAGTAAATACTCAAATGAACAGTGAAAATAATCCAGTTCAAATGTGTAGATAAGAGAATTGATCACAACTATTGGCCCATGTCTGTCAAAAAGGCACTAACAGACAGACAACTCAGACTATTGATAGAATTATTAAGACACATTAAACTGAAATGCTGGTGCTGAGCGGTGTTGCCTCCGGAGGTGTAGGAGTGCAGTCTTGTTTGGCATTAAGAAGATCACATCCATATTCCATCGTCTTATTCCACTTCTGTTGTGACCGTAAAGGACGCCCATCCATCTGGAGGTCCGTGCAGCTGTCCACAGACTGACCTCTTGAACACACCCACAGTATTATAGTGGTCACTCACTGGTCAGTCATCGTCACTTTCACTGCCAGACTCACTTAATTGCAGGTCATTCTCTGCAAAAAGGTGGAAGTGGGAAAGTTATAAATCCATTGAGTTCAAGTGGTGCATTTAACATCAACACCCCCATACCATGTCACAATATAGAAAATAGGAAATACACGCTTCTAGCCTGACTAGGTTCTGTATAGGTCTTACAAGTACAGTAGAGTACAGTCTTACACGTACAGCATACATTAGGGTTGGGCGATATTATGGTATAAATCAACAATGTTTGACAGATATCATGATGTCATCGCCATTGATGATATGTCAGACAATAGTACAGTTGTGGCCAAAAAGTTTTGAGAATGACAAATATTCATTTCCACAAAGGTTGCTGCTTCAGTGTCTTTAGATATTTTTGTCAGATGTTACTATGGAATACTGAAGTATAATTAGAAGCATTTCATAAGTGTCAAAGGCTTTTATTGACAATTACATGAAGTTGATGCAAAGAGTCAATATTTGCAGTGTTGACCCCTTCTTTCAAGACCTCTGCAATCCACCCTGGCATGCGGTCAATTAACTTCTGGGCCACATCCTGACTGATGGCAGCCCATTCTTGCATAATCAATGCTTGGAGTTTGTCAGAATTGTGGGTTTTGTTTGTCTACCCACCTCTTGAGGATAGACCAAGTTCTCAATGGGATTAAGGTCTGGGGAGTTTCCTGGCCATGGACCCAAAATATCAATGTTTTGTTCCCCGACGACTTAGTTATCACTTTTGCCTTATGGCAAGGTGCTCCATCATGGTGGAAAAGGCATAGTTCGTCACCAAACTGTTCCTGGATGGTTGGGAGAAGTTGCTCTCGGAGGATGTGTTGGTACCATTCTTTATTCATGGCTGTGTTCTTAGGCAAAATTGTGAGTGAGCCCACTCCTTGGCTGAGAAGCAACCCCACACATGAATGGTCTCAGGATGCTTTACTGTTGGCATGACACAGGACTGATGGTAGCGCTCACCTTGTCTTCTCCGGACAAGCTTTTTTCCGGATGCCCCAAACAATCGGAAAGGGATTCATAAGAGAAAATGACTTTACCCCAGTCATCAGCAGTCCAATCCCTGTACGTTTTGCAGAATATTAGTCTGTCCCTGATGTTTTTCCTGGAGAAAAGTGGCTTCTTTGCTGCCTTTCTTGACACCAGGCCATCCTCCAAAAGTCTTCGCCTCACTGTGCGTGCAGATGCACTCACACCTGCGTGCTGCCATTCCTGAGCAAGCTCTGTACTGGTGGTGCCCCGATCCCGCAGCTGAATCAACTTTAGGAGACGCCCTGAAGCCTTCTTCACAACAATTGAACCACTCGCCTTGAAGTTCTTGATGATCCAATAAATGGTTACTGGCAGCAATATCCTTGCCTGTGAAGCCCTTTTTGTGCAAAGCAATTATGACGGAAGAAGAACCGAAGAACAATGATTCCAAGCAGCACCCTCCTTTTGAAGCTTCCAGTCTGTTATTTGAACTCAATCAGCATGACAGAGTGATCTCCAGCCTTGTCCTCACCAACACTCACACCGGTGCTAACGAGAGAATCACTGACATGATGTCAGCTGGTCCTTTTGTGGCAGGGCTGAAATGCAGTGGAAATGTTTTTGGGGGATTCAGTTCATTTGCATGGCAAAGAGGGACTTTGCAATTCATCTGATCACTCTTCACAACATTCTGGAGTATATGCAAATTGCCATCACACAAACTGAGGCAGCAGACTTTGTGAAAATTAATGTGTCATTCAAAACTTTTRGCCACGACTGTATATATACACACACACTCAAAAGTTTGGGGTCASTTAGCTTTTCTTTCAAAAACAAGGAAATTTCATTTTTTTTGTCCATTAAAATAACATCAAATTGATCAGAAATACAGTGTAGATATTGTTAATGTTGTAAATGACTATTGTAGCTGGAAACGGCAGAATTTTTATGTAATATCTACATAGGCTTACATAAGCCCATTATCATCAACCATAAACCCTGTGTTCCAATGGCACGTTGTGTTTGCTAATCCAAGTTGATAATTTTAAAAGTCTAATTGACCATTCGAAAACCATTTTGCACAGCTGAAAAGGGTTGTGCTGATTAAAGCAGCAATAAAACTGGCCTTTAGACTAGTTGAGTATCTGGAGCGTCAGCATTTGTGGGATTACAGGCTCAAAATGGCCAGAAACAAAGTACTTCTGAAACTCGTCAGTCTATTCTTGTTCTGAGAAATGAAGGCTATTCCTTGCGAGAAACTGCCAAGAAACTGAAKATCTCATTCAATGCTGTGTACTACTCCCTTCAYAGAACAGCGCAAACTGGTGTCTACATTAGTGTCAAGTTTGAGAAACAAACGCCTCAAGTCCTCAACTGGCAGCTTCATTAAATAGTACACGCAAAACACCAGTCTCAAAGTCAACAATGAAGTGGCGACTCTGGGATGCTGACCTTAACCTTGAATTGAAATGCATTCCAGGTGCATGAAACTGGTTGAGAGAATGCCAAGAGTGTGCAATGTTGTCAACAAGGCAAAAGATGGCTACTTTGAAGAATCTTAAATATATTTGATTTGTTTAACACTTTTTGGTTAAATGATTCATATGTGTTATTTCATAGTTTAAGGCTTCACTATTATTCTAAATGTAGAAAATGTAAAAATAAAGAAAACCCTTGATGAGTAGGTGTGTCCAAACTATTGACTGGTACTATATACACTGCTCAAAAAAATAAAGGGAACACTAAAATAACACATCCTAGATCTGAATGAATGAAATATTCTTATTAAATACTTTTTTCTTTACATAGTTGAATGTGCTGACAACGAAATCACACAAATGATCAATGGAAATCAAATTTATCACCCATGGAGGTCTGGATTTGGAGTCACACTCAAAATTAAAGTGGAAAAACCACACTACAGGCTGATCCAACTTTGATGTAATGTCCTTAAAACAAGTCAAATGAGGCTCAGTAGTGTGTGTGGCCTCCACGTGCCTGTATGACCTCCCTACAACGCCTGGCATGCTCCTGATGAGGTGGCGGATGGTCTCCTGAGGGATCTCTTCCAGACCTGGACTAAAGCATCCGCCAACTCCTGGACAGTCTGTGGTGCAATGTGGCGTTGGTGGATGGAGCGAGACATGATGTCCCAGATGTGCTCAATTGGATTCAGGTCTGGGGAACGGGCGGGCCAGTCCATAGCATCAATGCCTTCCTCTTGCAGGAACTGCTGACACACTCCAGCCACATGAGGTCTAGCATTGTCTTGCATTAGTAGGAACCCAGGGCCAACCGCACCAGCATATGGTCTCACAAGGGGTCTGAGGATCTCATCTCGGTACGTAATGGCAGTCAGGCTACCTCTGGCGAGCACATGGAGGGCTGTGCGGCCCCCAAAGAAATGCCACCCCACACCATGACTGACCCACCGCCAAACGGTCATGCTGGGAGGATGTTGCAGGCAGCAAGAACGTTCTCCACGGCGTCTCCAGACTCTGTCACGTCTGTCACATGTGCTCAGTGTGAAACCTGCTTTCATCTGTGAAGAGCACAGGGCGCCAGTGGCGAATTTGCCAATCTTGGTGTTCTCTGGCAAATGCCAAACGTCCTGCACGGTGTTGGGCTGTAAGCACAACCCCCACCTGTGGACGTCGGGCCCTCATACCACCCTCATGGAGTCTGTTTCTGACCGTTTGAGCAGACACATGCACATTTGTGGCCTGCTGGAGGTCATTTTGCAGGCTCTGGCAGTGCTCTCCTTGCACAAAGGCGGAGGTAGCGGTCCTGCTGCTGGGTTGTTGCCTCCTACGGCCTCCTCCACGTCTCCTGATGTACTGGCCTGTCTCCTGGTAGCGCCTCCATGCTCTGGACACTACGCTGACAGACACAGCAAACCTTCTTGCCACAGCTCGCATTGAT
>NC_036839.1:23665919-23713211 GCF_002910315.2 Salvelinus sp. IW2-2015
CAGTAACGACCAACAGGCCTCACAACTGCAGACCACATGTAACACGCCAGCCCAGGACTTCTGTATCCGGCTTCTTCACCTGCGGGATTAGCTGAGACCAGCACCAGGACAGCTGATGAAACTGTGGGTTTGCACATCCTAATTATTTCTGCACAAACTGTCAGAAAACGTCCCAGGGAAGCTCATCTGCGTGCTTGACCTGACTGCAGTTTGGGTCGTAACCGAATTCAGTGGGCAAATGCTCACCTTCGATTGCCAGAACTGTGCTCTTATAGGATTAATCCCAGTTTCAACTGTACCAGGCGATGGCAGTCAGCGTGTATGGCGTTGTGTGGATGAGCGGTTTGCTGATTTCAACGTTGTGAACAAGTGCCCCATGGTGGCAGTGGGTTTATTGTATGGGAAGCCAATACACAACGGACAGAAACACAATTGCGTTTATTCGATGGCAATTTGAATGCACAGAGATACTGTGACAAGATCCTGAGGCCCATTGTCGTGCAATTCATCTGCCGCCATCACCTCATGATGCACGGTCCCATGTCGCAAGGATCTGTACAACACAATTCCTGGAAGCTGAAAATGTCCCAGTTCTTTCATGGCTGCATACTCACCAGACATGTCAACATTGAGTATGTTTTGGGATGCTCTGGGACGACATGTACGACAGCATGTTCTATTTCCCACCAATATCCAGCAACTTCGCAATGCCATCGAAGAGGAGTGGGACAAGATTCCACAGGCCCCAATAAACAGCCTGATCAACTCTATGTGAAGGAGATGTGTTGTTCTGCATGAGGCAAATGGTGTGTCACACTAGATACTGACTGGTTTTTCTGATCCACCCCCTACCTTTATTTTTTCTTCAGGTATCTGTGACCAACATATGCATATCTGTATTCCTAGTCATGTGAAATCCATAGATTAGGACCTAATGAATTTATTCCCTATATGAACTGTAACTATTATTTTATAGCCTGACAACACATCACTCCGTGACATACAGAAGCAAGAACCCTTTACAGAAATGTATGTGAAGAAAACAAGATGATTTCTCAGTCTGCTCAACTGAGCTGGTAATTGTTAAAAGATTTTATATAGGGTTAAGATGAATGATTAAATAATTCTACCCGGAAACTTAACCATTAGGGATTAGAGGTTATGTAGCATCGACAAGGAGTAATTAAAAAGAATAAACACAGGTCCACAGGTTGACGGAAGAGAGGAATGTATGTGTGTGTGCCGAAAGAAAACAAAGAGGACCTTACCCTATGTTTGAACCGACCCAGCTATAACTCTGGGAGATAAGATAGGACAGGGAGAGCCCCTCCAGGTTTCCCGTATCTGGGGGGACTGGAACTGTCAGCTGAGTGGTAATAAACTGTGGTGAGACTCCAGGAGAAAAAGAGAGATCCAAATGTTAGTGTGTATTATGTGCGTAGGTTAAGAGAAGGTTATAAAAGGAACGTTTTGTATATGCACAGCAGCGCTCTCGTAAATACATTTTCTGACTATCGTAGCTGGGCCTCTGTCTGATTCATTTCAACCAGTTTCCTACAAATTTGGGTTTCAGGCTGAGTAGTTAATTAATTGGGTTTATGAACATCGAGAACATAATTTTCATGACAGTAATGTAATGTAATGTAATGTAGCCTATGTATAGCCCATTTATTTGTGTTTGGATAAAATGTGAATGTGATCAAATTTGGCTAAATTCCACCTATTGTATCTCTGTGTTTACATGTCTATATTTCCACTTTTATCTCTGTGTTTACTTCTATATTTCAAGTATCTCTGTGTTTACATGTCTATATTTCCAAGATATCCTAATGATGTTGTTTTGTGTATATAGGGCAGACGACTACTTGTATTCCACATTTTAGCAATGTCAGAGCTTGCGATATTGGGTTAAATTAGTTTGTGGCCCACCCCAAGCCAGACATTATTCTGTCTTTTAGAGTTTAGGGGGTATGTCCCAATATCTATCAATTTAACCACTTTTGCAGTAAAATATTTTTACACAAACATCCGTTTCATAAACGGGAGACGGAGATGTGAAAAACATGGTTGTTTTGTTCTACCTTCGGTAGAGGTATCTAAAAAAGATGGGGCCTTGCCAAATGCATCCCCTTGATAGCAAATCACAATATGTTTCTATATTTGGTAACATTTCAATTTACATCTAGGAATATCTCTGGCAGAATTTCTCATTTGCAAAGTTTTAATTACATTAGTATTGCACAGCAGCTGGTTCCCCCCCAACTTGAGTAAGAGAATAGTGCATAATAAAGCATTCCAACATAAGATAAATAAAGGACCTAACACAAAACGCTGACAACAATTAACGTTTTATTTATCGAAAAAGAAAAAAAGTCAAATAGTTACTTATTCATGACCACCTACTGAATCCACAATTCTTCAACATATTACTTTATTATTACAATTTATTGTTATTTATCCAGTCAGAGGCTGTTTCCTCACTCTCTGCCCTTCTTTCCGTTGCCCGAGGTTGTTATAGAGGTCATGGTTGTTACATCCCAATAATCTCTCCTTTCTCCTGAAGTGTGCACTCATTCACAACTCCCCACAAATATAAAGGCATTGGATTGGTGGAGGCATGGGCTAGGAGTTTCCATATGCCAGTGATTTCCTTTCGAATCATGAAGGGAAGTGAACAAGTGCACACTTCGGGAGAAAGGAGAGATTATTCGCACGCAATAATAATATCCTGCGGTAGCAGGATATGACCTGGGCTCTTTCTAAGAAGTCTTTCCTGGATTCCTCACGTGTCTCATGAATTCCTTGATGAATCACCTCTTTCTTAAAATGCAATGGAGAAGATCCAAGCTTAATACCCTCAAGCCTTCTCCTCCAATGCATTTTTTTTTTTTAGAATGAGTAGATGAATGAAATCAGCAAAGAAACCCTTTTGAGACTCGCCCCTGTAACAATAGCAACAGAAAGATGGTAGTAAACGGAAAGGCAGTTCTAAAGGCAGCGCTGAGACTCACTGGCATCAGGCTCTAGTTTACCTACACTCCCATTGCTGTTATAAGCTGTTGGTCTTTGAGTAAATATGTTAAATATAAATATTCATTAGTCAGATTCAAGTATTGAAGGTTTAAAGCTACAAAGCCAATAATCTTTCAAATACATTAAGTAGCAACACTGAGCAAAATCGTTAAGTTGCGTTTAGCCCACGCTAGGCTAAATCATCCATTTCAAGTAGTGCACTAGTTTCCTCAAATACCCCCACCTTGATATGTTGCTAGGCCATATATATATTAAACAAAAAAAGTAACATGAAGATAAATCCTAATAACTAAATGATATGACTGCTTCAACCTATTCCCTATACTTTAAGAGTAATTATTTCACAGCAGAAAGGCTAAGTACTACAACTAATGAAACACTGACGCTATCCTTGATAACAGCAGTACCTTGTCTGTTCAAATCAGGAGTATGGTTCCCAGTTCACTTTGGCCAACTAGTAGTAACACTAAACTAGTAGTAACTAGTAAATACTCAAATGAACAGTGAAAATAATCCAGTTCAAATGTGTAGATAAGAGAATTGATCACAACTATTGGCCCATGTCTGTCAAAAAGGCACTAACAGACAGACAACTCAGACTATTGATAGAATTATTAAGACACATTAAACTGAAATGCTGGTGCTGAGCGTGTTGCTTCCGGAGGTGTAGGAGTGCAGTCTTGTTTGGCATTAAGAAGATCACATCCATATTCCATCGTCTTATTCCACTTCTGTTGTGACCGTAAAGGACGCCCATCCATCTGGAGGTCCGTGCCTGTCCACAGACTGACCTCTTGAACACACCCACAGTATTATAGTGTCACTCACTGGTCAGTCATCGTCACTTTCACTGCCAGACTCACTTAATTGCAGGTCATTCTCTGCAAAAAGGTGGAAGTGGGAAAGTTATAAATCCATTGAGTTAAGTGGTGCATTTAACATCAACACCCCCATACCATGTCACAATATAGAAAATAGGAAATACACGCTTCTAGCCTGACTAGGTTCTGTATAGGTCTTACAGTACAGTAGAGTACAGTCTTACACGTACAGCATACATTAGGGTTGGGCGATATTATGGTATAAATCAACAATGTTGACAGATATCATGATGTCATCGCCATTGATGATATGTCAGACAATAGTACAGTTGTGGCCAAAAAGTTTTGAGAATGACAAATATTCATTTCCACAAAGGTTGCTGCTTCAGTGTCTTTAGATATTTTTGTCAGATGTTACTTGGAATACTGAAGTATATTAGAAGCATTTCATAAGTGTCAAAGGCTTTTATTGACAATTACATGAAGTTGATGCAAAGAGTCAATATTTGCAGTGTTGACCCTTCTTTTTCAAGACCTCTGCAATCACACTGGCATGCAGTCAATTAACTTCTGGGCCACATCCTGACTGATGGCAGCCCATTCTTGCATAATCAATGCTTGGAGTTTGTCAGAATTTGTGGGTTTTTGTTTGTCTACCCACTCTTGAGGATTGACCAAGTTTCCATGGGATTAAGGTCTGGGGAGTTTCCTGGCCATGGACCCAAAATATCATGTTTTGTTCCCCGAGCCACTTAGTTATCACTTTTGCCTTATGGCAAGGTGCTCCATCATGGTGGAAAAGGCATTGTTCGTCACCAAACTGTTCCTGGATGGTTGGGAGAAGTTGCTCTCGGAGGATGTGTTGGTACATTCTTTATTCATGGCTGTGTTCTTAGGCAAAATTGTGAGTGAGCCCACTCCTTGGCTGAGAAGCAACCCCACACATGAATGGTCTCAGGATGCTTTACTGTTGGCATGACACAGGACTGATGGTAGCGCTCACCTTGTCTTCTCCGGACAAGCTTTTTTCCGGATGCCCCAAACAATCGGAAAGGGGATTCATCAGAGAAATGACTTTACCCCAGTCCTCAGCAGTCCAATCCCTGTACGTTTTGCAGAAATTTAGTCTGTCCCTGATGTTTTTCCTGGAGAAAAGTGGCTTCTTTGCTGCCTTTCTTGACACCAGGCCATCCTCCAAAAGTCTTCGCCTCACACCTTGCGTGCTGCCATTCCTGAGCAAGCTCTGTACTGGTGGTGCCCCGATCCCGCAGCTGAATCAACTTTAGGAGACGCCCTGAAGCCTTCTTCACAACAATTAAACCACTCGCCTTGAAGTTCTTGATGATCCAATAAATGGTTACTGGCAGCAATATCCTTGCCTGTGAAGCCCTTTTTGTGCAAAGCAATTATGACGGTAAGAAGAACGAAGAACAATGATTCCAAGCAGCACCCTCCTTTTGAAGCTTCCAGTCTGTTATTTGAACTCAATCAGCATGACAGAGTGATCTCCAGCCTTGTCCTCACCAACACTCACACCGGTGCTAACGAGAGAATCACTGACATGTCAGCTGGTCCTTTTGTGGCAGGGCTGAAATGCAGTGGAAATGTTTTTGGGGGATTCAGTTCATTTGCATGGCAAAGAGGGACTTGCAATTCATCTGATCACTCTTCACAAATTCTGGAGTATATGCAAATTGCCATCACACAAACTGAGGCAGCAGACTTTGTGAAAATTAATGTGTCATTCAAAACTTTTGGCCACGACTGTATATATACACACACACTCAAAAGTTTGGGGTCAGTTAGCTTTTCTTTCAAAAACAAGGAAATTTCATTTTTTTTGTCCATTAAAATAACATCAAATTGATCAGAAATACAGTGTAGATATTGTTAATGTTGTAAATGACTATTGTAGCTGGAAACGGCAGAATTTTTATGTAATATCTACATAGGCTTACATAAGCCCATTATCATCAACCATAAACCCTGTGTTCCAATGGCACGTTGTGTTTGCTAATCCAAGTTGATAATTTTAAAAGTCTAATTGACCATTCGAAAACCATTTTGCACAGCTGAAAAGGGTTGTGCTGATTAAAGCAGCAATAAAACTGGCCTTTAGACTAGTTGAGTATCTGGAGCGTCAGCATTTGTGGGATTACAGGCTCAAAATGGCCAGAAACAAAGTACTTCTGAAACTCGTCAGTCTATTCTTGTTCTGAGAAATGAGGCTATTCCTTGCGAGAAACTGCCAAGAAACTGAAATCTCATTCAATGCTGTGTACTACTCCCTTCAAGAACAGCGCAAACTGGTGTCTACATTAGTGTCAAGTTTGAGAAACAAACGCCTCAAGTCCTCAACTGGCAGCTTCATTAAATAGTACACGCAAAACACCAGTCTCAAAGTCAACAATGAAGTGGCGACTCTGGGATGCTGACCTTGAATTGAAATGCATTCCAGGTGCATGAAACTGGTTGAGAGAATGCCAAGAGTGTGCAATGTTGTCAACAAGGCAAAAGATGGCTACTTTGAAGAATCTTAAATATATTTGATTTGTTTAACACTTTTTTGGTTACTACATGATTACATATGTGTTATTTCAGTTTAAGTCTTCACTATTACTTCTACAATGTAGAAGATTGTAAAAATAAAGAAAAACCCTTGAATGAGTAGGTGTGTCCAAACTATTGACTGGTACTATATACACTGCTCAAAAAAATAAAGGGAACACTAAAATAACACACCTAGATCTGAATGAATGAATATTCTTATTAAATACTTTTTTCTTTACATAGTTGAATGTGCTGACAACGAAATCACACAAATGATCAATGGAAATCAAATTTATCAACCCATGGAGGTCTGGATTTGGAGTCACACTCAAAATTAAGTGGAAAACCACACTACAGGCTGATCCAACTTTGATGTAATGTCCTTAAAACAAGTCAAAATGAGGCTCAGTAGTGTGTGTGGCCTCCACGTGCCTGTATGACCTCCCACAACGCCTGGGCATGCTCCTGATGAGGTGGCGGATGGTCTCCTGAGGGATCTCTTCCAGACCTGGACTAAAGCATCCGCCAACTCCTGGACAGTCTGTGGTGCAATGTGGCGTTGGTGGATGGAGCGAGACATGATGTCCCAGATGTGCTCAATTGGATTCAGGTCTGGGGGAACGGGCGGGCCAGTCCATAGCATCAATGCCTTCCTCTTGCAGGAACTGCTGACACACTCCAGCCACATGAGGTCTAGCATTGTCTTGCATAGTAGGAACCCAGGGCCAACCGCACCAGCATATGGTCTCACAAGGGGTCTGAGGATCTCATCTCGGTACGTAATGGCAGTCAGGCTACCTCTGGCGAGCACATGGAGGGCTGTGCGGCCCCCAAAGAAATGCCACCCACACCATGACTGACCCACCGCCAAACCGGTCATGCTGGAGGATGTTGCAGGCAGCAGAACGTTCTCCACGGCGTCTCCAGACTCTGTCACGTCTGTCACATGTGCTCAGTGTGAACCTGCTTTCATCTGTGAAGAGCACAGGGCGCCAGTGGCGAATTTGCCAATCTTGTGTTTCTGGCAAATGCCAAACGTCCTGCACGGTGTTGGGCTGTAAGCACAACCCCCACCTGTGGACGTCGGGCCCTCATACCACCCTCATGGAGTCTGTTTCTGACCGTTTGAGCAGACACATGCACATTTGTGGCCTGCTGGAGGTCATTTTGCAGGGCTCTGGCAGTGCTCCTCCTTGCACAAAGGCGGAGGTAGCGGTCCTGCTGCTGGGTTGTTGCCCTCCTACGGCCTCCTCCACGTCTCCTGATGTACTGGCCTGTCTCCTGGTAGCGCCTCATGCTCTCCATGCTCTGGACACTACGCTGACAGACACAGCAAACCTTCTTGCCACAGCTCGCATTGATGTGCCATCCTGGATGAGCTGCACTACCTGAGCCATTTGTGTGGGTTGTAGACTCCGTCTCATGCTACCACTAGAGTGAAAGCACCGCCAGCATTCAAAAGTGACCAAAACATCAGCCAGGAAGCAAAGGAACTGAGAAGTGGTCTGTGGTCACCAACTGCAGAACAACTCCATTATTGGGGGGTGTCTTGCTAATTGCCTATAATTTCCACCTGTTGTCTATTCCATTTGCACAACAGCATGTGAAATTTATTGTCAATCAGTGTTGCTTCCTAAGTGGACAGTTTGATTTCACAGAAGTGTAATTGACTTGGAGTTACATTGTGTTGTTTAAGTGTTCCCTTTATTTTTTTGAGCAGTGTATAGATATATATATATCCTTTTTTATTTTTTTTTACAGACATGCCAAATTACCTACCTATTCCAATTTGCCATAGCCTTTTTCAATAAATATGTGGTAGGTAGGTAGACTTAGCCTACTATTCACATAATGCAATAGTATGTCTACAATGTACATTGTAGACGGAGCGCAGCGCGCCAAAATGTCATGATCAACTTTCAAATCAATCTWGGAGGCCAGTAACAGAGTTCGATCTCAGAAAGTTGTTGTTGAATAGCCTACATAAAAACATGATATGGTAATAATGAGAAAGAGAGAACCAACAATTGCCAGATAGAATAATAAAATGGGAAGTTTAAAGAAACCTTAATTTTCTGGCCTCCACCTGACCAAAGCTTCAGGAAAAACAAATGGTGTGCAGCTGGACAAACCTTGCAAACCAAACAGCCAATATTACAGGCCTACACTAGGCTTCTGTCAATGAAGTAAACATTACCTGTACAAGTTAAACTTAGAAATTAATATTTCTGTTATTGTGGAAGTGTTTATTCACGTCCTTGAATTGCGCAACTGGCATTACATAAGCTCCAAAAGCAGGAACAAAAAAAAAGACTAAAGACTAAGCCACCTTTGGATAGGCTACACAACTAAATAAATAAGAATTAAATTACCCCAAAAAATTACACTGCAAATAAGTATGTTAAGGCACAACATTTTGGCTACATTTTGAATAAGACGCATGTGTGAATACAGGCTTTGAAAATTCAACAAATAGAAAGTGCAATGAATAACCATTCTGACTATTTTTCTTGTCATTATATATTAGCTGACAAAGTTCTGGCAAGGAACACAAGCATGTTCACCTTTTCTAGTTTTAATAGACTGCGGAGCAGGGTAACAATATTGCATGCTGTTGGCCTACTGAAAACACATTCAGACAGAACGCTTTTTGCAGGCGAAGTTGGTCAAGAGCGKWAAGCGACCCTCATTCCCTCTCCACCAAGCCAGAGGGTCATCATCTCCTCTGATTACATCTTTGACTACAGTGCCTTGCGAAAGTATTCACCCCCCTTGGCATTTTTTCTATTTTGTTGCCTTACAACCTGGAATTAAAATAGATTTTTTGGGGTGTTTGTGTTATTTGATTTACACAACATGCCTACCACTTTGAAGMTGCTAAATATTTTTTCTTGAGAAACAAATAAGACAAAAAAAACTGAACTTGAGCGTGCATAACTATTCAACCCCYCAAAGTCAATACTTTGTAGAGCCACCTTTAACAGCAATTGCAGCTGCAAGTCTCTTGGGGTATGTCTCTATAAGCTTGGTACATCTAGCCACTGGGATTTTTGCTCATTCTTCAAGGCAAAACTGCTCCAGCTCCTTCAAGTTGGATGGGTTCCACTGGTGTACAGCAACCTTTAAGTCATACCACAGATTCTCAATTGGATTAAGGTCTGGGCTTTGACTAGGTCATTCCAAGAAATGTAAATGTTTCTCCTTAAACCACTCGAATGTTGCTTAGCAGTATGCTTAGGGTCATTGTCCTGCTGGAAGGTGAACCTCCGTCCCCGTCTCAAAATCTCTGGAAGACAAACAGGTTCCCTCAAGAATTTCCCTGTATTTAGCGCTATCCATCATTCCTTCAATTCTGACAAGTTTCCCAGTCCCTGCCGATGATGGTGTCCCGGGGTATGTGGGATGGTGTTCCCGGGTAATGTGAGGTGTTGGGTTTGCGCCAGAACATAGCGTTTTTCTTTGATGGCCAAAAAAGCTCAGTTTTAGTCTCATCTAACCAGAGTACCTTCTTCCATATGTTTGGGGGAGTCCCCCACATGCTCTTTGGGCGACCTCAAATGTGTTCGCTTATTTTTTCTTTAAGCAATGGCTTTTTTTCTGGCAACTGTTCCGTAAGCCCAGCTCTGTGGAGTGTACGGTTTAAAAGGTCCTATGGACAGATACTCCCAATCTCCGCTGTGGAGCTTTGCAGCTCCTTCAGGGTTATCTTTGGTCTCTTTGTTGCTCTCTGATTAATGCCCTCCTTGCCTGCGGTCGTGAGTTTTTGGTGTGCAGCCAGCTCTTGACAGGTTTGTTGTGTTGCCATATTCTTTTCTATTTTTAATAATGGATTTAAATGGTGCTCCGTGGGATGTTCAAGGTTTCTGATCTTTTTTATTAAACCCAAAACCTGATCTGTACTTCTCCACAACTTTGTCCCTGACTTGTTTGGAGGTGTTCTTGGTCTTCATGGTGCCGCTTGTTTGGTGGTGTCCCTTGCTTAGTGATGTTGCAGACCCTGGGGCCTTTCAGAACAGGTGTACATATACTGAAATCATGTGACAGATCATGTAACACTTAATTTGTTCAAGTTCACCTGTGTGCAATCTGTGTGACTTCTGAACGTAATTGGTTGCACCAGCTCTTATTTAGGGGCTTCATAGCAAAGGGGGTRAATACATATGCATGCATCACTTCCGTTTGGAATGTTTTTTTGTTTTTTTTTAACAGGTAATTGTTTTCATTTCACTTCACCAATTTGGACTATTTAGTGTATGTCCATTACATGAAATCCAAATAAAAATCTATTTAAATTACAGGTTGCAATGTAACAAAATAGGAAAAACGCACAACGTTTGGTTCCAAATCACCATTCAAAGTTATCAGTACCACACACACCATATGATTGATTTATATTTATCAAATGTATTTGCACACAAGAAAATACAATATTGGTAAGATGATTTCCACATTTTAGAGTCTAATCATTAGACTCTAAATCGGGTGATTTGTGCATGACAGAGGCTTCATATTACAGATCGTTTACGCGTTGCTATGCAACGCAACGACACGCTCCCCCAGCCCTGGGAAAAATAAATAGATAGACAATACAATTGTATATCAACGATGTTTGATCAGGTCGATGAGATGATGTGTCATCCCAGACATCGCCCAATCCTAGCCTACATCCACAGTAATGCAAAAATAAATTCTGATATGGCAATGCAAATATAAAATGGTTCTATACAAGTATTTAAAGCTGCGATGTGTAACTTTTTGGGCAACAAACCAAGCTCTCATTGAAAGCAAGTCTAAGATGCTATGCTTCCTGTTCTTAASTTTCTTTTACTTTCTGTTTTGTACACCAGCTTCAAACAGCTGAAAATACAATATTTTTGTTTATTTAAATTATATTTCAGAGCGGTTTAGATGGTATAATGATTCTTGTTTTGTCACCAACTGAAATTAAGTGAACTATTAGAGTTTTACAGGAGAGGAGAGAGACTGACACAGAGAGTAAGTGAGAGAGAGAACAGAAGAGATAGGGATGAACTTACTTAATGTGCTCAATAGGTGTCCTCCACTGCGAGTTGGTGATGGTGGGGAGGTGGTGGTGGTGACAGTGGTGAGGACAGGCATGCCCTGGTGGGGTGGTGGCCCTGTGGGGGGACCCCCAGGGGGTCTAGGGGGGGGGGGGTGCCGGGACTCATCCTCAGAGTCACTACCGCTGGAACTGTCCCCACTACTGGAGGATGAGGAGCTGTGGGAGTCTGAGGACGAGTCCCCACTACTCATCTGGTCCATGACCCGCGCCTCTGCCATTAGCTCTGTAGCACGCACACACACAGAGAGAGAGAGAAAACAATGATGTCACCTCTGACCTTGAATCACAACACAAGAGGATTTACAAACATAGCAATTGTTTCATTTATATGACCATGGACTAGAATCTATACAGAGCAAAAATATAAAACCCAACATGCAACAATTTCAAAGATTTTACTGAGTTACAGGTCATACCAGGAAATCAGTCAATTGAAATAAATAAATGATGCCCTAATCTATGGATTTCACACGACTGGGAATACAGATATGCATCTGTTGGTCACAGATAACTTTTAAAAAAACACAAATGCCCCCAGCACAAGGTGCACCTGTGTAATTATCGTGCTGTTTAATCAGTTTCTTGCTATGCCACACCTGTCAGATGGATGGATTATCTTGGCAAAGGAGAAATTCTCACTAACAGTTATGTAAACACATTTGTACACAACATTTGAGAGTAATATGATTTTTGTGCAAATGCCAAATTACTGGTATCTTTTATTTCAGCTCATTKAACATGGGACCAACACTTTACATGTGTACATGGGTTTATATTTTTGTTCGGTGTAGATGGTTTGAGAGAAGGATAGCTTTTACACATGATGCTCTACTGGTGATCTACATACCTCTCTCAATGTCATCCATGGGGGAGGCAGGGGACATATTCTCTTTGGGAGGAGAACTCTTGGAGCCTGCTGGGGTCTTGCTGCTGCTGCCATTACCACTAGTCTTCATCTGCTGGCTCAGACGACTGGTCTGCTGCTCTATACGAGACTGGATCTTACTGCTGCCTTCAGCCCTGACAACCCAAACACACGAGATTATAGTTAACAACTAAATATGGAATGCAAATCAGAATGACAAGATAATCTAGAAAGGAAGCARTTCAAAATGGAGAGTTAGTGTCCAATAAGAAATGCTTATTGTTTTTCCATTGCAAAAATGTTTTGTTACAGTTTGCCCAAATAAACAAGTCGACCGTAGTCTGTCCACCCACCTGGTCTTCTTGACAGCAATGTTGCTGTTGAGTTTCTCCAGACGGTACTCTCYAGTATCGTGGTTTACGATGAGAATACATTCCTTCATATAAGGCCTCTTGGATCCTTTGAAGACTGTTACAGGGGCAGTGGATCCCTAGGTAAAAGGGGAACATCAAGGTAATCAGTTGATCACTGGATATAGAGATTAAAAAGGGGGGGGGTCATTTATGTGCTTAATTCTTACCTCCAGATTGGGCAGTGTGATAGTAACTTGTTCTCCTTTTCCCACCTCCAGCTCCCCCACACAGGCGGTGTCAATGGAGGCTGGTTTAAAGTCATCTGGATCAAAGAGATAAAAGAACAGCCTGAGTTCCAAACTACTGAATTACACARCAAAGCATATGGGCAGACTGAAGGCTACGCACAAAATCATCATTGGTTTGGTCCATTCTGATATAATGAAGTTGAAGTTACCACTGTTCATCAACAGATGGAGCCACAAGGCCACCACTATTGTTGTAGCTGCTCAAACGGATCAATGGATGCCAGAAGCAAGTGCGGCTAGCCAAAAGCCCAATTAAAWGTACAAACATGTAATAGTACAGTTTAAACTAAGGACTCTAAATGGATAACTAGATCACTTTTAATAAAGTGACATCGACATCGAAGTAACTAGCTAGCTATTTAATTTGAATAGTATGTTTTGGGGCTTAACGTTAACTAGCTAGCTAATATTATCATAGCAAGTTAGCTAGCAAGTATGATCAAAATGCCACTTACATCTCACCGTGTGGTAAGCGCCTTTGGGTTGTTTCTCAAATGTTTCGCCTAATTTCAAAACATGTTCTTGATTATCAAAGTTTGAGTATGTTATTGCATTCATATTCTAATAAAGGTKTCAACCATATGTTAACAAACATGATACTTTCCACCTCCATTCGATACCATCTATGACCGAATTATGGACTTCAAAAGCTAAGTTCTGCCCTTTCTTCGTTGTGATTGGTCAGACTGGTCTATTTTCGTTTTTTGATTCGTTCAAAGACCTGTCAATCACCAATTGGATAATTTCAGGCGGAAGTAGCTTCAGTGGTAATGTCACATGACATGGGTTTGCTTAAAACAGTACAGTACAGTATGAAGATAGGCTAAAACTGCTTCTCCAATAGAAATCCCCGATCACACTTATAGGCGATGTCATGGCGACGTTGGCTAGCTAAGCTCATGCGCAGAAACACGTCATCAGGTCGTTCTTATGTCAGAAGATTTYGTTGTGAGTTAGATTTTATTTTAAAATAAACTACTATTAATGTTAATTTGAGAGACTGATATTTTKTTTTATTTTGATCCAAATGATATTGACGCTGATTTAACTTTCATTGTTAATTAGTTTATTTTTCATGGAAGATTCTTTATCCATAAAATGAAGTGGGCGGAGAACAAACCCCTCTTCACATTATTGAAGATAGAATTAAAATATTATTTTGTAATTATCAGTAAATGTAAAAACAAAAAGCAATACGCACCATAAAACYTTTATACAAATTGAAAATGTATCTTGATATGTAGGTTAGGTTAACAAACGGTCGTCTCGCGCCTAACCGCGCATGTGCAGGCCGTCAAATCAAAGACACTCCTTCAATATAAAGTAGATTTTTACGAAAATGAAACGTTTCATATTGTCACTTTCGCGATGTTGGAGTAATAACATGTTCAACTACTTAAGACATTGTGTGAAGTCTAAGTTGTGCGTTTAGATTTTGAGAAAATTCACAACTAATGAAGAATCTTTCACTTCTCTCATTGACTTATCAAATACCGGTCTCGTCTGTTTTGTAAACATTCCCGGGAGTCTCGCGATGTTGCGCCTCTGTGTTTTGAAACTCTGTGTTATAACCGTACAAGTGTTTTATATTTATGGAGCTTCTACACTATATATACAAAATATATATACTATATATTYAACATGGCACCGTCATAGGAGGCYGCCTTTCCAACAAATCAATTTTGTCAAATTTCTGCCCTGCTTGAGCTGCCCCATCAACTGAAAGTGCTGTTATTGTGAAGTGGAAACATCTGCGAAGTGGTAGGCCACACAAGCTCACAGAACAGGACTGACGAGTGCTGAAGCGTGTAGAGCGTAAAAATCATCTGTCCTCGGTTGCAACACTCAATATCGAGTTCCAAACTGCCTTTGGCAGCAAGGTCAGCACAAGAACTGTTCATAGGAAGCTTCATGAAATGGGTTTCCTTGGCAGAGCAGCTGCACACAAGCCTAAGATCACCATGCGAAATGCCAAGCGTCAGCTGAACTGGTGTAAAGCTCGCCGCCATTGGACTCTGGAGCAGTGGAAACGCATTCTCTGGAGTGATCAATCCTCGCTTCACCATCTGGCAGTCCGACAAACGAAACTGGGTTTGGCGGATGCCTGGAGAACGCTACCTGCCCCAATGCATAGTGCCAACGGTAAAGTTTGGTGGAGGAGGAATAATGGTCTGGGACTTTTTTTCATGGTTCGGGCTAGGCCCCTTAGTTCCAGTGATGGGAAATCTTAACGCTACAGGATACAATGACATTCTAGACAATTTTGTGTTTCCAACTTTGTGGCAACAGTTAGGGGAAGTCCCTTTCCTGTTTCAGCATGAGAATGTCCCTGTGCACAAAGCGAGGTCCAATGCTTTGTCGAGATCGGTGTGGAAGAACTTGACTGGCCTGCACAGAGCCCTCACCTCAACCCCATCGAACCCCTTTGGAATGTATTGGAATGCTGACTGCGAGCCAGGCGAGGTCCAATTGCTTAACATCAGCGCCCAACCTTACTTAATGCTCTTGTGGCTGAAAGGAAGCAAGTCCCCGCAGCAATGTTCCAACATCTATTGGAACATTTTTGCAKAAGAGTGGAGGCTGTTATAGCAGCAAAGGGGGGGACCAACTCCATATTAATGCCCATGATTTTGGAATGAGATGTATAACGAGCAGGTGTCCAACATACYTTTGGTCATGTAGTGTATATGACAACATCACACAGAACAGAGTGTGATGGAGAGGAGTCGTCGATGGCCTGCTCCAAAGTAGCGATGGGCCTATAATAAGTAGACAAACAAACACAGCCAAACACTTAAAGGCCCAATTCAGACGTTTTTATATCAATATCAAATTATTTCTGGGTAACAATTAAGTACCTTAATGTAATAGATTTCCATTCAAATGGGCAAAATACCTGTTTAGCAAAAGACTCTGAAAACTAGCTGTTATTGGMAGAGAGGTTTGGAACTCTTTGTTATTAGTCTATTAACCAATTTACCGCATGGTGATGCCATGGAAAGCCAAAACTATTCAAACTTTCTGATTAGAAAGTGTAGAAGGTTTTTCTGTGTRGATTGTATTTTCAACATGCAACTATCAGAAAATAACACTGCACAATGTTTTTCATACTTTTACAGTGTTAGTTTCATCAGCTGTTGTAATATGAAATAAAACACAGAAAAAAATAATGTTTTTGACTGCACTGGGCCTTTAACCATTTTCAACTCTTAGAGCTTTTAATGTTATTAAAGACAACATACAGTATTAGCCCAGTATTTCATAATACAGAACAGCATTGTTTGCATTGTTAAAAATAATTGTGATTCTTAAGACAATGAGAGAGAGAGAGAGAGAGACTGCACTGGGCCTTTAACCATTTTCAACTCTTAGAGCTTTTAATGTTATTAAAGACAACATACAGTATTAGCCCAGTATTTCATAATACAGAACAGCATTGTTTGCATTGTTAAAAATAATTGTGATTCTTAAGACAATGAGAGAGAGAGAGAGAGTAGCCTAGTAGGCCAATACTTTGAACAGGTGGTCTAAGTAATTAATTAGTTACAGTCATTTGCTACTATGACGATGGAATAGCTGAGCCTACGGTGCCGGGCTCTAACCCCAAAGCCTTGTTGTGGTAATAATAAGCTCTTTTCCTTTCCTAAACTGTTAATGAATCCTAATCCTTTAATGCCTGCTGTGTCTGTACTTTTGCTGTCTGCACAAGCAATAGCCTATGTACCCCATTTAAACAGTAGGCTAGCTAGAGGATCAATTGTAGAGAAAGAGAATGTGAAGATTCTGAAAGTCAAGACCACATTCATATGACAACATTGGTCACTGTAACTGTATATGCCCGAATCACCTCAAAGAGCTGAAAAGGTTGAAGTGCCAATCCCATCAGCTTCGTCTGGACCCTGTTGTTGGAGAATGACGTCAAGTGTGGTGTGTTACTGTAAATGACAACCAGGTAGAGAGGGAGGGAGGGAGAGGGAGGGAGGGAGGGAATGAGAGAGACAATTGGCAATATAATGAAAGAGAAAGGATGAGGCGAGGTAGAAGGGTAAAAGGCCAATAGAGATATAATGATAGGGTGGAGTGGAGAACACTGAAACGTAAATTAAAGGGGAGGTAAAGAAAGAGAGATTCTTTGCTAATTTATGGTGCAAATGTGTACAGTGCAGTACTTTTTGTAGACCCAACCAAAAACTTGGCATAGGCCTACTGCATCTTTACCATAGCAGTGTATGGTATCCATGACGAGAGCCCCATCCATGTGAAAGGAAAGCAGTAGGGCTTCTGTCAACATGAATGGAAGGAAACAAAGGCAATCCTATGGTGATATCAGTTGCCAAGGATTGCCTTTGAACTATCCTAGCAGCAATGTTGAACTTTCCCTAATGATATTGGTGGGCCACAAAGGAGGATCCTCCATGTGCAGTAAGTTAATAGCCAGGCAGGGAGACAGAATACCCCTGCCCTTTTTTTCACCATAGGATCCAGTGTCAGGCTGTGTAACAGGATATTGCAGGCTGAGTGGCTGACTTTACAACTAAGATATGTCCATTCATGACCAGGTTTCATCCACTATTAAGAGCTGAATGGAGCATAACCTGCTTATAGGCCTGGTGACAATAGTGTCAGTGTGATACATTTAACAAAGCAACAACACAATGTAACAGTGTGATATACAGTATACCACATTTTTAATTGCCACTGGGACATTAATCTTGAAATGTGTTATATTTTTGTGTAGAATATGCAAATCCCCCCCCCCCCCCCCGTCCTGTTTCCAAGGAGACTTCGTTTGTGAAGCGTGCTGTTTTACAGCGTTATACATTGGGGACACGAGTGTTCCCCAAATGCTCGCCAACAAAGATACAAATACACCTATTATATTCCGTGAATTTGAAGAAGAAAAAAATAAAGCGTTAAACGTCAGCAAATCGATGAAAGCCAAAGCGCAGACAAGCGAGTTTGGCTGCAAGTGACACTGTTGGTGGGATTCGACCATTTGAATGGAAATCTGCTCGTGATGCGATTCCTGAGGGGTGCTACTTTGAAAAGTAGACTACTACTATCATGTAAGTAGGCCTATCAAATATACATACTTCTTTGACTGTAGCAATTTGGCGAGATGATGTCCATGCTGATTATAGTAGCGGTTTCTGTTGGAGGGATACGGAACAGCGAGCTGTGATTGTAGTAATGTCGAAGTAAACGATAGGCTTTGTATTATATTGTTTTGTGACTGAATGGTCACCTATTTGGGATGATTTTATTGCACTATATTATTATTCTTTGTTGGGAGGGCAACAATTACATAGCCGTTAGCAGACAGTGCAGTAGAGTAGCCTCACCTTTCCACTCATTAGTGCTCATTCCGAAAAAAGGTGACAACCGGAACAGTTTGCCTTTGTCCATGCCAAGATGAGAGTATAGGCTCATTGGGCTGCTGACCAGTACTCTGTCTTGAATATTTCTATCAGATGAGTATCATTTGACTGGGGAGCTGTAGGACCATTTATAGGCTACTTTAATCGGCCTGTGTGGTCTCCGTATTGTGTCTACGACCTATCTATCTCGCACACCCTCTAGGTGAGGGAGAAGTGAGAGCTGCAGGAAAGGTCATAAACAATCAGCATTTATGCTGCCCGTGCGTTGCCCTTGTACAATAACCTTAACCGCATTACCTGAAATAAAAGGTCAGGGATGGAAACAGCTGCCCCACTGAGCTGTAATTCACCTGGGGAGTTCTGCTTTAAAGCAGGCTACAGTCTGTCATCAATCACTTTAACAATGCCACTTATATATATGTATATGTATATACTGTACTCTATATCATCTACTGCATCTTGCCATCTTTGTGTAATAATAGTATCACTAGCCACTTTTAAACTATGCCACTTTTATGTTTACATACCCTACATTACTCATCTCATATATCTTTATGTACATATTCTTTATCCTTTACACTTGTGTGTATAAGGTAGTAGTTTGTGAATTGTTAGTTAGATTACTCGTGGTTATACTGCAGTTGTCGGAACTAGAAGCACAAGCATTTCGCTACACTCGCATTAACATCTGCTAACCATGTGTATGTGACAAATAACATTTGATTTGATTTGATTTGAAATGTACCAGGGCCGGTGTTGTGCCGAAAATCTCCCACCTGCCAGAATCCCCCCCCCCCTTCCAATTTCCTTAATTTTGTGGCTGGAGTCAAATACTTTCTGTGTCACACATCAGAGTCAAATACTTTCTATAGAACAAACTTCACGTCAGGATAGGCAACCGAAATTAATAATGTATGTGTGTTATATTAAACATAGAGGAGGGAGTTTTCGGCACAACACCGGCTCTAGCTTTTTGGGTGCTCATTCACGATTGAGTGATGATGGCCTATTTTGAAATTCGGTATGCCTAACTTGGGTTCGAGGGTATTAAAAATATAACATTTTCTTGAGACAATATGTGTGGACATAGGCAGCCGTTGCAATTGAAGGATRCATTTTATGCATATTCTACTGAATGCAAATATAAACGCAGCATGTAAAGTGTTAGTCCCATTTTTCACGAGCTGAAATTAAAGCTCCCAGAAATGTACCATCTGCACAAAACGCTTWTTTCTCTCAAATTTTGTACACAAATTAGTTTACATCCCTGTTAGTGAGCATTTCTATTTTGCCAAGACAATACATCCACCTGACAGGTRTGGCATATCAGGAAGCTGATTAAACAGCATAATCATTACAGAGGTACACCTTGTGCTGGGGACAATAAAAGGCCACTCTAAAATGTGCAGTTTTGTCACAYAACACAATGCCACAGATGTTTCAAGTTTTGAGGGAGCGTGCAATTGGCATGCTGACTGCAGGAATGTAACCAGAGCTGTTGCCAGATAAATGAATGTTCCTTTCTCTACCATAAGCCACCTCCAATGTTGTTTTAGAGAATTTGGCWGTACGTCCAACCGGCCTCACAACCGCAGACCACATGTAACCACACCAGCCCAGGACCTCCACATCCAGCTTCTTCGTCTAAGACCAGCCACTTGTACAGCTGATGAAACTGATGAGTGTTTCTGTCTTAAACTCATTCTGACTGGCTGTGCCCGGCTCCCCAGTGGGTGGGCCTGACCCCCTATGCCATTCCAGGCCCACCCATGGCTGCGCCCCTGCCAATTCATGTGAAATCCATAGATTAAGGCCTAATCAAACAGGCAAAAAGTGGAGTCGCAATTCAACGGCTCAGACACGAGACATACTGTATGTGGCAGGGTCTACAGACAATCACAGATTACAAAGGGAAAACCAGCCAAGTCGCGGACACCGACGTCTTGCTCCCAGACAAGCCAAACACCTTCTTTGTCCACTTTGAGGATAACACAGTGCCTTCGATGTGGCTCGCTCCCAAGGACTGTGAGCGCTCGTTCTCCGTGGCCGATGTGAGTAAGACATTTAAGGATGTTAACCCTCTCAAGGCTGCCGGCCCAGACGGCATCCCTAGCCGCATCCTCAGAGCATGCGCAGACCAGCTGGCTGGAGTGTTTACGGACATATTCAATCTCTTCCAACCCAGTCTGCTGTCCCCACTTGCTTCAATATGTCCACCATTGTTCCTGTACCCAAGAAAGAAAAGGTAACTGAACTAAATGACTATCGCTCCGTAGCATTTATTTCTGTCATCATGAAGTGCTTTGAGAGGCTAGTTAAGGATAATATCACCTCAACCTTACTTGACACGCTAGACCCACTTCAATTTGCTTACCGCCCCAATAGATCCACAGACCATGCAATCGCCATTGCACTGCACATTGCCCTATCCCACCTGGACAAGGGGAATACCTATGTAAGAATGCTGTTCATTGACTATAGCTCAGCCTTCAACACTATAGTACCCTCCAAGCTCATCATCAAGCTCGGAGCCCTGGGTCTGAACCCCGCCCTGTGCAAYTGGGTCCTGGACTTCCTGACGGGCCACCCCCAGGYGGTGAAGGTAGGAAACAACACTTCCACTTCACTGATCCTCAACACAAGKGCCCATCAAGGGTGYGTACTCAGACCCTCCTGTACTCCCTGTTCACCCATGACTGTGTRGCCACACACRCCTCCAACTCAATCATCAAGTTTGCAGACAACACAACCATAGTAGGCCTGATTACCAACAATGACGAGACAGCCTACAGGGAGGAGCTGAGGGCCYTGGCAGAGTGGTGCCAGGAAWATAACCTCAGGAGGCTGAAGAAATTTGGCTTGGCCCCTAAGACCCTCACAAACTTTTACAGATGCACAATTGAGAGTATCCTGTCTGGCTGTATCACCACCTGGTACGGCAACTGCACCGGCCGCAACCGCAGGGCTCTCCAGAGGGTGGTGCGGTCTGYCCAACGCATTACCGGAGGCACACTACCTGCCCTCGATGATACCTACATTACCCGATGTCACATGAGGACATCAAAACTATGAAATAACACATATGRAATCATGTAGTAACCAAAAAAGTGTTAAACAAATCAAAATATACTTTATAGTTGAGATTCTTCAAWGTAGGCTTCCTTTGCCTTGATGACAGCTTTGCACACTCTTGGCATTCTCACAACCAGCTTTCATTATGTAGTCACCTGGGATGCATTCACTTAACAGGTGTGCATTGTTAAAAGTAMATTTGTGGAATTTCTTTCCTTAATGCGTTTCATCCAATCAGTTGTGTTGTGACAAGGTAAGGGTGGTATACAGAAGATAGCCCTATTTGGTAAAATACCAAGTCCATATTATRSCAAGAACACCTCAAATAASAAAAGAGAAACAACAGTCCATCATTACTTTAAGACATGAAGGTCAGTCAATCCGGAAAATTTCAAGAACTTTTAAAGTTTCTTCAAGTGTATTCGCAAAAACCATCAAGCGCTATGATGAATCTGTGGCTATGAGTACCGCCACAGGAAAGGAAAACCCAGAGTTGCCTCTGCTGCAGAGGATATGTTCATTAGWGTTACCAGCCCAAATAAATGCTTTACAGAGTTCAAGTAACAGACACATCTCAACATCAACTGTTCAGAGGAGACTGCGTGAATCAGGCCTTCATGGTCGAATTGCTGCAAAGAACCACTACTAAAGGACACCAATAAGAAGAGAGACTTGCTTGGCCAAGAAACATGAGCAATGGACATTAGACTGGTGGAAATCTGTCCTTTGGTCTGATGAGTCCAAATTTGAGATTTTGGTTCCAACCGCCGTGTCTTTGTAAGACGCAGAGTAGGTGAAGAATGATCTCCGCATGTGTGGTTCCACCGTGAAGCATGGAGGAAGAGGTGTGTTGGTGCTTTGCTGGTGACACCGTCAGTGATTTATTTAGAATTCAAGGCACACTTCCAAGGATGGTACAACGTCATTCTACAGCGATACGCCATCCCATCTGGTTTGCGCTTAGTGGGACTATCCTTTGTTTCTCAATAGGACAATGACCCAACACACCTCCAGGCTGTGTAAGGGCTATTTGACCAAGAAGGAGAGTGATGGAGTGCTGCATCGGATGACCTGGCCTCCACAATCACCTGACCTCAACCCAATTGAGATGGTTGGGAGGAGTTTGTTGGGATAAGTTGGGCAGAGTGAAGGAAAAGCAGCCAACAAGTGCTCAGCATATTTGGGAACTCCTGCAAGACTGTTGAAAAAGCATTCCAGGTGAAGCTGGTTGAGAGAATTCAAGAGTGTGCAAAGCTGTCATCAAAAGGCAAATGGTGGCTACTTTGAAGAATCTAAAATTTAATCTAAATCTAGAATCTAAAATTGTTCTGGGATTGATTTGCACTTTTCGCACCAAAGTACGTCCATCTCCAGAAGACAGAACGCGTCTCCTTCCTGAGCGGTATGACGGCTGCGTGGTCCCATAGTGTTTATACTCGCGTACCATTGTTTGTACAGATGAACGTGGTACATTCAGGCGTTTTGAAATAGCTCCAAGATGAACCAGATTTGTGAGGTCTACAATTTACTTCTGGTTTGGCTGATTATTTTTGATTTTTCCCATGATGTCAAGCAAAGAGGCACTGAACTTTGAAGGTAGGCCTTGAAATACATCCACAGGTACAACCCTCAATTGACTCAAATTGATGTCAATTAGCCTATCAGAAGCTTCTAAAGCCATGACATCATTTTCTGTAATTTCCCAAGCTGTTTAGAGCACAGTCAATTTATGTATGTAAATTCTGACCACTGGAATTGTGATAGAGTGAATTATAAGTGAAATAATCTGTCTGTAAACAATTGTTGGAAAAGTACTTGTGTCATGCACAAAGTAGATGTCCTAACCGACTTGCCAAAACTATAGCTTGTTAACAAGAAATTGTGTGGAGTGGTTGAAAAACGAGTTTTTAATGACTCCAACCTAAGTGTATGTAAACTTCTGACTTCAACTGTATATATTTCTTTTTTGCTGGAGAACAGAGCCCCACCTGCCCTGAGTGACAGGTCACCACTGCATATAGCCTATAGTCAGTCCCAGGTGACTCACTACTCACAACACTTGATGGGACGGACATCTTAGTTTATCATCGGTAATTTATGCTGTATAGATGAGGTAGGCGGCCGGTAGCCTAGTGGTTAGAGCATTGGGCCACTAACCGAAAGTTAGCTGGTTTGATTACCTGAGCCGACAAGGTGAAAATCTATKGACTTGCCCTTGAGCAAGGCATTTAACCATAATTTGCTCCAGGGGTGCCAGATTACCATRGCTGAGCCTGTAAAACAACACATTTCCCTGAAGCTCACCGGTGTATGTCACAATAAAAAGCATCTATGTGAAGACCATATCTCTTCCGTGCGTGATGGAAGGATTGCAAAGGAAGTCATGCAAGGGCACTCTCATTCCATGCTTCCATGATTTTCTTTGCACAACTGGATTTATATAGAATTCCCCCTGGTTCATGTGATTATAGAACTCACTCTGCACTACTAAAGCATGAAACACACCGAGAATATCACTGCTGATAGAYTGCCGATAGGTAATTATCACAGTGAGAGGCCGTTCCTTCTCTTGCTAAAACAAAAGCGGTACCTGCTACATGCCGACCCGGTAGCGACGAACCTAACATTTCTACTTGCAGAATCGCAATGCTCGTTAGTAGCCAACAACTTGACTTTGAGCAAATCAGAGAGCACGAACACCCACTTGGGGGAGCCAACGAGAGAGACAATAAAAAGGGGGAAAAAAATGAATTTTCTCTGTACATTCACAGATGAGCCAATAACACTTCATATGCAATGTTGGCTATGGGATGGTAGCTAGCTAAATGCACAGACGCAACACAAACAACACTAAATACTTCCTCCAAGCTAGCTAACCACTGCAGCTAGTATTGATATTATAATTAAATCACAATGGATTAGCTGGTTTCCATGAAACAGCTGCCTGTGTTAGCCGCTGAGTTAGTGCAGAGTCCTTAGCTAGCTATCTATCTATGTTGTGCTAACATTAGCTAGCTAGTATGGGATTATGGAGCGTGAATTCAATTGTTTCTTCGTCATCTTGCTAGGTAATTATCTAGCTGTGGCCATCTGGCTAGTATCAACAAGGGGTTTCTACAAAATAGTAACATTAGCGCAGCTAGCTAGCTAACATTAGAATCTAGACTCACACAGACATGCATTGCCAAACAACAGCACTGCCACCTTCTGGTTTGGAGTATTTTATCAAGGCTGAGTGGCTGACTACTTCAAGGTCTTTGTGTGAACATAMAAGAGATTGACTGGCAGGCAAACTTTTGAAAACCTACTGRTGTGTCTGAGCTTTAAGACACAAGCTTGACATTGAACAACAAGAGTGATCATAGCCTTAACAGGTGGATTATTCACGCTGTGCCTCTCAGAGCTTAACAGGGATTTAATCAAGCGATGTGCTGTGGACAAAGGTCAGGAAATGTTGCTGTGGGTTCCTACACTACAGTATGTCTCTAGCTGGCCACACACACACACACACCACACACACACACACACACCACACACACACACACACACACACACACACACACACAACACCACACACACACACACACACACCACACACACACACACACACACACACACACACACACACACACACACACACACAACCCACACAGTGTAGCTCACTAAAAAGAGTCAATAGCACTAGATGTAATTAGACAGACAGGCAGTTTACTCAGGCTGAAGCAGCAGATATCCCTGGCAGGCAGGTAGGTGAGGGGTCTTATGCTGATGTACACTTGAGACAGCCATCCTAATGCCTATTGCTGATACCTACTTGAGACAGTCATCGTACCGTAATGCAATCTATTTTCATTTGGAGCATGTTGGCATTACTTTTCTCCTCTGAATGTAATTGTGTTCATTCCATTAAGCTATTGGCTGAGATCAGGACTTTTAGGTCCAATGACTTCCAAATAGTTAAGTAAAAGCCATTAGAGAACAGTCATTAGGTGATTACGGTAGTAACTCATATTCTACTTTTGCGTAGTATACCAATCAAGATGCAGTTACACCCCCATATTCACTGCATAACCGAGCAGACTCATGTACTGAAGTTTACCGTAAGGTTTGAGGCTCCTTAATCTGCGTCCTTCTCAAAATGCTTAGGTTAAGCCTATTTACTGTAGAAACACAGCTGGTGTTGCTGAGTGGATCTCTAACATACTGGCCTTTGGATTTCGGTATGAGTCATCAATTGGCTTCTTATTTGCACCATCTCCACTGCTGCTGTCCAACATAGTTGTGAGATATTATATTTTCATACTTGGATGAAAATCATAGGGCGCCATAAATATTGCTTCATGTGTATCTTATTTGGAGATTGTCGGTGTCCCTTGTTCCCAGTGCAGCAGCTCAGGTAGCTCTGACTGGACTGATGGAAGGGAGGGTCTACCGTGTACCCCCCTGCGCCTTGAAAGCGCTGACATCAAATCAGTTGCTTGGCACTTGCCCTTGATCAGAGGAATGCTGCCTTCTTTCAAGAGCACCATTATCTCTCTAATGTAAAAATAATGTGGAAAATGACAACCTGATTAAATAACTCAATCTCCACTATCAAACTCCCTCGATACGGCTGCCACATAGCGTGAATTCGGAATAAGTGGGACACTTTTAGCATTTCTGTCTTCTGTAACCTCTTTTGACATTTATCCAACATATTAGCACAACACATGATACATTTCTGAAATCCTCAAGATGTTTCCTAATCACAAAAAGAACAACAACAATGTTGATATCGTATTCACAGGAGGCATGACACACCTATTTGTCAAAACCATATTTTCAGTTTGCATTTGGTAGACTGGGACAGTAGGTTAGATAAATTGGGACACCATTATTAAAGTCCTAATTGTACCCCAGTGACAATTCCATTTTTTGTGATTAGGAAACATCTTAGGATTTCAGAAATGGACTAATATGCTGGATAGATCCCTGAAGAGGTTACAGAAGACGGAAATGCAAAAAGTGCTACAATAAAAAATGTAAAGGATGTAGGACTAGAAAAACTAGAGCCCTGCCTAACCTATGTACTGTACAGGTGGTGGCTARTGTAAACTGGATCGCTTTCMTCCATTGGAAAAGCCTATATAAGGCTGTCCCACTTTACCTACTCCATGCCTTCCTACTTTAGCTAGCAAACAACCATGTTTTTTATTTATTACAAAATTTWAACATAATATTGGCAACTTATATGTATTTTAATGCACCAGTACATAGTATGCACATTTACATCACAATAGGGCACAGTGCATTATTTATGAAAGTTTTATAACTTTACCATCAAAACAGAAAAAAGCTATGTCACTGATCTTACTGTGTGCWTTGTGGGGTGAGCTTCCTGTTTGAAGCTTGCTCTGCCCTCTTCTATGATGTCACATCATTGAAGTGATGTGATTTTGATCAYGTGGTTTCTCTGCAAGGGCTTAGTAACAATAGTTTAGATTTTCTCTTGTCWAACCAAGATAAAAACGTGTCAGGATTAAGCTGTCCCAGTTTATATGATGTCCCACTCTTTCCAAATTCACTATTGCTATAAYTGATTGGTTACAGGTCAARGTTCTAATGKAAAAACAGAACAATACAATGGCAATTTGATAGTGTCAGCCAGGTAAATAACGACTGCAGAAAGCCTGTTCATTTTAGAGGGCACCCCCACTCCTGCCCCCCTTCTCCACCACAGTAACCTCTTCCCCAGGGACCTAGGAGCAACCTTTTTTCCTGGCTTGTGGCTAAACAGATCCTATTGTGTCTTGTTAAAACATCAGTCACAGCTGCATGAAGAGAGGGAGAGAGAAAGAGCGAGAAGGAAAGGGAGATGAGAGGGAGAGGGGGATGAAAGAGAGGGAGAGAGAGAGAGATATAAAGGCAGAGGAGGATCCCCCTCCCAGACAGACAATCAACAAAAGCGCATCAGRCTAGGCAGGCCCGGGGCGGTGGTGCAGAGGGCGCAGCAGAGCACACACAAACACACACACACATGGCTGTTGTGGAGAGCCAATAATTACCATCACTGGGGTATTTAAAGACTATACAGCTGGGGCAACAACACACCACTAATGACTCACTGCACGCTGATCTATAGCTGTTTAGGATAGTGAAATGGTTCATTAACACACATGTACACACACACACAGGCCCGCCCTCACGCACACTCACACACGCATAAGGCTTATTTTCAGCTGTCATCAGTTGTCAGGGTTTCCATCCGCGAACAAGGAGAATAAAAAGCCAAGTGGAAAATAAATGGCACTTAGTCAAAGAGGAAAGCAGCAAGGTCACCAGTCAGTCAACACTAAATAACATGCTAATACCCCTGCACTTACTGTACTACCCATGTTCTGCTGTGTCAAACAAAACATACCAGGCCTGTTGGGGCTTAGAGTGTCATTTGGTTCTGGGTTGCTGAGATTAGTTGGGGGTTAAACCTCTTAAAATGGGAATGTGCCTTTGACTACTGGTATGTATGAACTATACCGAGCGAAAAATATAAACGCAACATTTAAAGGGTCTGTCCCATGTTTCATGAGCTGAAATAAAAGATCCCGGAAATRTTCCATATGCACAAAAAGCTTATTTCTCTCAAATGTTGTACACACATTTCTTTACATCCCTGTTAGTGAGCATTTCTCCTGTGCCAAGATAATCCATCCACCTGACAGGTGTGGCATATCAAGAAGCTGATTGAACAGCATGATCATTTCACAGGAGCACCTTGTGCTGGGGACAATAAAAGGCCACTCTAAAATGTGCAGTTTTATCACACAACACAGTGCTACAGATGCAGTTGGCATGCTGACTKCAGGAATGTCCACCAGAACTGTTGCCAGAGAATTTAATGTTAATTTCTCTACCATAAGCTGCCTCCAATATTGTTTTAGAGAATTTGGCAGTACGTCCAACCGGCCTCACAACCACGCCAGCCCAGGATCTCCACATGCGGCTTCTTCTGGGGGGCCAAGTGGCGCAGCGGTCTAAGGCACTGCATCGCAGTGYTAGAGGCGTCACTACAGACTCGGGTTTGATCCCGGCTGTATCACAACCGGCTGTGATCTGGAGTCCCATAGGGCAGTGCACAATTGGCCCAGCGTCATCCGGGTYAGTGGAGGGTTTGGCCAGGGTAGGCCATCATTGTAATACATTATTTGTTCTTAACTGACTTGCCTAGTTAAATAAAGGTCAAATTAAATAAAAATGTACATTTACCTGCGGGATCGTCTGAGACCAGCCACCCGGACAGCTGATGACACGGAGGAGTATTTCATTCTTTAATAAAGCCCTTTTGTGGGGAAAACATTCTGATTGGCTGGGCCTGGCTCCACCCATGGCTGTGCCYCTGCGACATGAACTGTAACTCAGTAAAATCATTGAAATTGTTGCATGTTGCGCTTATATTTYTGTTCAGTATAGTTACCTGTCATGTTGTATGTTGTTTCACCGTCCATCGGAATTCCACTATGGCATTCYCATGCACATGCTACAGATTATTTTGTCATCACATGATGCCCCTGGTCCACTGACAGCCTTTGAAATGATGTCAATACCTTTTTTCCACAAGATTCAACCTAGCCTACAGTGCTAGGACCTGTTTGCATTTATAACACGCTATTAGTAAGATAGCTTGCAGACCAGCGGGAAAATATGACTGCTAAAATATTAGCTCCCATTAATTATCTCCCATTAATAAACCTGCGATTAGCCGTTGTGCTTTGTTCAATGCATGATTTAGCTRTTTTCTTTGTTTCTTAAAGAACATTCAAGGTGGATGAAATCTATGGGTTTAGGCCTRTACCTATTTTGCGATACCTGTGGTAGCCTTTAGCTGTTCTGTCATAATGAAAGTCCCCCTTGTGCTAAAAGGCAGACATATCACAGTTCACACCTCACTGCTTGGTAAAAGCTCCCCCTGTGTGCTCTCTCTGTGTGCACACATCATTGGACTAGCCATGAGTAAATATATAGAGAGGCTCCAGCTGTGCTCTTTCCCACCCCTGTGCCTCAGCCCTCTTACCCCCCCCACCTCAGCCCTGCCTGCCTGCCTGCCTGCCTGGCTGGTCCTTCTCCCTGTCTATGGACTGGCTGTGGTTGAGTGGCTGGAAGGCTGAAAGGTAATGGCTGATCACTCTTCTCTGTGGGGTGCCCGTGCTAGCAGCCTAGTACACAAGACCCAGCCTACAGACTACAGCCAGCCACATAACAGCAGTTCCAGTCCACAGCACTCTCTTATTTTAGGACAGTAGCTCACCAGGAATTCCCATCAGCTCCTCTGGTGGAATTAGCCGCTAGCCACCATTCACTGTACCATTATGACTGAGTGGTTTGAGGTTTGGCCTTAAGAACATTTTAGAGGAAAGAACAAAGAAARAAATCTCATACAAAGAGCTATTGTTATTWTATGCCTATACTCCATATTCTTCAACTGTTGTAGAATATCTCCACAGTTTCTAAATGGCTCCGAAAGGTATTCCTCACAGAGGGAGATGCATGTAAGCATGCCGAGAGAGCAATCAGCACACAGATGTGGAATGGTAATGACTGTAAAGGCATGCAGCATATCTTATTTACCTGCRCGGTTGAAGGCAGGCAGTGTGTAACCTACAAGCAAAGGAATACGTTTCATGGCAAAGGAATAGATTGTTGACTCCCAGTACAACAGGAGAACTATTGAGATTCAGGCCAGGCTTCAGACTCTGTCCATTTGTTGTTGAGGTGGGAGGATTATCCTCAAACGAGCTGAATCGTCATGCTTCTGGTTCTGAATCTCCACTGACTGTGTTTAGGTAAAAGGGTCAGTCTCAGTCGGTCAACGTCCCTCCCAATGATAAGAGAARCATTCTGATTAAAGAATTCTAAGGCTCTGTCTGGTTTAATAGCATCCCTTGATAGTTGCAACTAACTGCATATGATCATTTTAAGGGACTGGTGAAGCAGTATAATCAAACGGCTGGTCTGACAGACTGTAATCTCRGTTAACCCAGAACTAAAGTCTCACATAATTGGTCAGCTGCTCGATTAAGTTCTGGGTCCATACATGTTAATAGAAGACATCAAGMAATGCTAGAATGAGGAGCGAAACCGGAACGAGRAGCTCCACCCTTTCTCTTTGCAAGTTATGGGCGAATGTCCCCTCTCCTTCCGAAATATGAAAGATGTGCCTAACACCTGCAAAATCATGATTTTTCCAAATAACCAGAGACAAAAAACACCAGAACTACTGCTGGTCTTATCCTACACATCCCATTTAGTACCGACAGATTGTCTTGGTTTACACGCAGAATCTTTCCACAAGAGATTAGACAGACTGAAACAATGTCATTTTCTTTCTTTCTCTGTGGCTCCCTGAGGCTACAGTGGCTTCTCTAGGACGGTAAATGACTATGCAACCTCTCAGAGTGGGGCGTCCATGTTGCGTCTCTCTCWCCAAAACAGAAATGGAGCCATTCTGTCATGAAAAACAATAGAAATTCTCTCCTTATCTGGGGCTGAACGGATAGAGATAAAGGCTGTAAGCATGAAGCTCTCCAGTGTGTCTGTGTGTGTCTTGTGTTCAGAAAAATGAAACCCCATAGGCACAATATAATTCTGTGATAATGTACTGCCTGTAAGCTCTCCCTGCCGTAACAAAGGAATATTTGTCTAATGGTGTTGTATTGTTTCTGCATATTAACATCATCACTTTTAAAACAATCATGGTTTTTATTCAGTTCATAGCGGCTTCTACCCTCATGAATRCTGCTCTTAGTTTGAGCTGTCTGAGTTGGAATACATTGTTGGTTTTCAGTAGTCAAGATCTGTTTCTCAGSAATGGCCTTTTTKTCTCAGGTGCATTTCCTAGTAAACATCCATGTGTGTCCTTGACGGTTTTTTACTGTAATACTGAGTGTTCTGTGTTGAGTTCTAGAAGCAGGATGCTAGAGAGGTATGATCAAGTCATCAATGATACTTGTTGTCCTSTTTAGTATGACACATCATTTAGGGCTGAGATTATGGTTTCAAAAGCAATAGGATGGACATGGACCACAGTGCAGGTTTTTTTCTGGATTAAAATGGGGTTTAGGTGGTGGGCGTGGCAGGGCGTGGGAGTGGGCKTGGCCAATGGCGCGGTTGGCAACCAGAACTTTTAGATGCCCTCCTCTTGGCCGCAGAGACAAAATGATGCTGTTTTAAATCTAATTTCCTGCAAWTATACACATTTTGTGATGAGGCACAGAGAAAATTGTACAGTTTTAAATATGGTTTTAGCAGTTTAAGGTTACACTGAAAACGTTTTACCATCCCGGCTTAGGCGGACCGAGATAAAACGTAGGCGGCCCGCCCAAGACTTTTCTTTGCAGAAAAGTAATGGACTCATCCTTGCCCGTTGCCTTCATCAAACCGTTGTGAGCCCAGCACAATATCACTCAGGAGCCTTGAGCACACTGAATATTCTGCATCATAATACTCCCATCTCGGTGGCTGGATCTGTGATGARAGGACTTCTCAAGGCTCCCCTGACTTTGTTGTGCTAATATTGATGGTGCTTCCTTACTATTACCATAAAGATTATTGGGTTGGTTTGAGTTCCACCCCCTCAACACACACACGCACGCACTCACGCACCACTCACACACGCATGCAACACAGCCACACGCACGCACACGCACACACACACACACACACATCACACACACACACCACACACACACACACACACACACACACACACACACACACAGACACACACACACACACACACACACACACACACACACACACACACACACACACACATACAGATGCACCATTCCAATCGTAGACATCATCAGTGGCTTGGGGCCAGTATTTAATATATATCTGGTGAGACAGTTGATTAGGCTTCCCAATGTAATTGTCAGCCAATTTGCAGATGAGTGAAACTCAATCATAATATTGTGCCCTGTAGAGAGGATTAACCATACCATGTAATTTCCCTGTAGAGATTGTCAGGTCTGGTTATTTTCAGTATTCCTAGTCGTAGTAATAACAGCACTTCTAGCCACCAGAGGATATGTATTTGTATACAGATATAAGCCACTGGTAGCCACTAGCCTAGCCACTAGCCTATAATTACCTTACAGCAGTGGTATTACCTGACTSTGGTGTCAGCCAGCTACTGATTACTAGTGTAGTGAAAGGTAAGCCATGAATGCTTCCTTTAGCGGGATCATCTTCCCAGACAGTGTACTGCAGAGAGATAGAGACGATGGATAGATAGGGAAATTGGATTTCATGGGTTCCCATCAGGAGAGTTGCTGATTTGATGTACTCTACTGCTGCTGTTGCTAGCAGCGTGATTGTGTTAGCATGCTCCCTCGACATGCATAACATTTAATCAGGACCCCAGACCTGGCCGTGCTAGGGATTTGCTGTAGCTACAGTATGCAGGGAGCCAGAGAGTCACATTATGTACAGACAGACTCAGAGGCTGTGTGTCCCAAATGCCACCCTATTCCCTACATAGTGCACTACTTTTGACCAGGGCACTATAGGGAATAGGGTGCCATTTGGGATTAAGCCAGAGAGCTACAGTATGACCACTAGAGCCACCATGTTGCCAGGGGATATAGGTTACAATACTGTCTGTGGCTCTATGCAATGGATGGCATGTCCCTCTCTCCTAGTAAATTGTGTGGTGTTGTTAGTGAAAGCCATCATCACCCACAGTAAGAGTAAAATGGAAAACGCTAACCTAACCTAGCCTTTATTCTTATATTGACCTGTGTCAATAGATCATTTGAAGAGCACAACCARTAATGTGACTATATAAATGTCTGAGCCTGTCCTGTTTTGTATCTATGTGTGTCACTGTGTTCATTGTGCATTGTGTCTGTTCATCACTCAATCGATTGTCTCTCTCTCTAATTGACTGATCATAAAATACTCTAGCGGGTTGCCAAGCACCAAGCCCCTGTTATCCCTGTCCTTCTCCACAAAACAAATCAGTAGAGGACATWTTTTACGACGTCCGGTGGTCCTGTATTTAGGTATCCCCCTCAGTAAACAAACATTTAGCTTCAACGAGGCTACAAACAATGCATTGTTCCTCTCTAGGGGGTATCACACAAGTAGCCATTGTGTGGTCCTGAAAGTAGCAGAATGCAGCGGAAGGGATGCTCTGTTAATTTACACAATGTGACTGTAAACACAGTGCCTGTAAAATGGTTCCTCTTCCTCTCTGTAGTACAGAAAACGTTTATAGACGGTGGTGGTCTTAAGGAGACTCTTATATCCTGTGTGTGTGGTGGAATGAATGTATTTCCTGATGTGCTCATTGGTATTGTGTTGGAGGGAAATCCCTTTTTCCATGCTGCATTCTCACAGCATCATGGGCTGCTGACGTCATCCACCTGAGAAAGAGATGGGCCACCCATAATTCAGTATTGTTCTCACACTGTGCCAGTCCCTCCTTCACCCCCTGAGTCATGAACCACACTAAATGTAGTATCCCTAAAGAAAGTGACAGCGGCACACTGTTATTTTCTTTCTTTCTTGCGCACTCTCTCTATCCCTCCCTCCCTCCCTCCCTCCCTCCCTCCCTAAAAGACTGCCCGTGACTCAAGGCCCCATGCATCATTGAGTCCGGTGGTGGAGCCCTCATAAATGATATATCTCTGAGTCGCTGGCCGGAGTGGGGCAGCGGACGCAACGTCCCTGGACTCAGCCAAGAGACCACATTCAGCCACCCAGCTAGCCAGCCAGCCAGCCAGCCACCTAACCAGCCATACAGGCAGTCAGACAGCCACCTAACTAGCCATATGGGCAGTCAGCCAGCCAGCTAGCCAGCCAGCCAGCCAGCCAGCCAGACCAGAGAAGATAAATCTTTCTCACCCCAAAGCTGAAGGCCACAAACGGGCATGTCGCCCTGCCAACCTTTCTCCTTTAGTGTCATGTACAGTGATGTGTTTGGATTTAGTGGGCAGATCAATAGGCATTTTATACACATTTTTCAATGTCAAGCTTTTACACTGTATTGGCTATGCAAATGTTCACTGTGAATCATTTTTCATGCAATACACTTTGAGGTATGGGACTACTGTGTGTTGATGGTTGGTTGTGTTAAGTGGTTTTTGATAGTATGAATCTCAGGTGATTATTTGCAATACATAATCCCTCTCCTCCTCCTCCATGCCACCATCGATCCCCTGACCTGTGACCTCGCCGAGCCCCATAAGCCGTTACACCAGTTCTGCATTTTTGTGTGTGTGTGTGTGTGTGTGGTGTGCTGTTGTGTGTGTGTGTGGTGGTGTGTGTGTGTGTGTGTTGTGTGTGTGCGCTCCCAGCCTGGCTTGGAACAACCGACAGAGGAGGGAGTATTTTGTGTATGCAGCACCCCCTGGGGAGATAGAGGGTGGCCTGACCCTGTAGCTGTGTTGAGTGCTGATAATGGATAGGCTGGAGGCCGAAGCCAAGGCTTCTCCTTTCTACATCACTAATGTATTACTGAGAGACCAAACCAAAACAAGGAAGCAGAGTAATTGGTGTTTTAAAACGGTCCGATGGTATTGAAGAGGGCTAGTTCAGTAGAGATGCTCTTTTGTTGCTGAGAATTTGCAAMCTTGTAGTGTATTTGAGGTTTAAAAAGGCTTCTAAAGTTTGTAATTTCCACTTTAAAATRTCAAACTTGATTTGCCYGGACAAAAAAATKATCAACGCCTACAGAACATGTCTATCATTTTCCCCCACATATAATTCACATTTCCTGTTGCTGCAGGATTATTTTCCTGCTGTAACAAACTGGCTCAAATKAAGGTCCTACATCTGGAGATTGGCATTGATTGGTAGGCAAGGGGGGCAGGGGCACTACTGTTTCTCAAATAGGTGTTGTGGTACCCCAAACACACACACACACCCCCACACACACAGTCCCCCACCCCCTGGCTATCACCCATTTGACCTTATGGCTGCTGTCTTTAACTGTTCAGTTTCACTGCAGGCTCTGGGAGCTGTTGTTCCCATAGGAAACAGGGCAGGTGCTTGGGTCATAGCTGCTGGAGGATTATCCCTGTGGTCCATATGCCCTGTAACTGTAATAGGCTGTAAATACCAAGCATCATCATAGAGTAATTACTAGAGCAACCTGCAGGTTAAATACCCCCAGTGAGCTGACGCTGRCCCCTGGGAATGCATCAGAATGCTGTAGCAACATCCCTTGATGTTGTATATTTTCATCTGAAAAGAGCAGTGAATTTATCCCTTCTGGACATATGAGAGGAATTCTAGTACATAACATTGGTCATCTGTGGCTCAGTGGGTAGAGGCATGGCATTTGCAATGGCAGGATTGTAGGTTCAATTCCTGGGACCACCCATATGTAAAATGAGGATAAGAAACCCTGCTGGGGGGCATGTATTTGATCAGTTCTAACTTCACCAATGTCATATTTGTATTATTAAGATAATAAYTTATTTCAGAACAAACGTCCATGTCATTTATATAATAAATGCTATTTATTACATTCATTTGTTTAGAKTAATTTAATTCCATTTTGGTTAATGGGACAGATTAGTGCTATTCAGGACACATTGTGAATGAATGGCCAGCTTTTATTTAGCAACGGTCATCAAAATTGTCAAAATGTTTTCAAAACAATTCTAATAAATGCAACAGTTCGACAATGGATGAAGATACTCCAAACTTTTWGAATTTTGAAAATCGATCAGATCTGGACTGAATTATAGTACATAAATATTTTACTGGCACAGACAAATAATTAATGGRTTTCAGAGATTTTGGTGGAAATTCATGTATTCAATTTATTGTGAAATATTACTTTCCTTTTCTTAGAATTCATTCATATATACATTTTGTGTTAAAATAAAGAAAATTACAGACCAGGGTCCCAGGCTGTGTCACAACCGGCCGTAACCAGGAGTCCCATAGGGTGGCGCACAATTGGMCCAGTGTCGTCCGGGTTAGGGGAGGGTTTGTGGCGGGCCGGGCGCCTGCAGGCTGACTTTGGTCATCAGTTGAAGRGTGTTTCCTCCGACACATTGGTGCAACTGGCTTCCGGCTTAAGCGGGCAGGYGTTAAGAAGCACKGYTTGGCGGGTCATGTTTCGGAGGATGCATGAATCGACCTTCGCACTCCTGAGCCCGTTGGGGAGTTGCAGCGATGAGACAAGATCATAATTGGATATCACCCCTTTGTTAAATTGGGGAGGAAAAGAGGGTAAAATCCCCCCCCACACAATTATTTTAAACTTATTTTTTATATGTGCCTAATTTGCGTAAACACACTGGGTGTACTTATGTATATGAATAAATGAATGCTTGCTGTGTCTAGGCCTACCTGCACTCACCTGCGCTGTCAGTACTGTTGTTGTCACGTTCTGTTGCATAATTCAACAAGTGTGTCAATAGCAGGATACCCTCGGATTAAAAATGAACAAGCTTGGGTCTAGATTACACCCATCTATACATACTTTACATTGCTTGACAGGTCAGTGTACTGTTTAAAGTGTTTGACAGGTCATTACAAATATTTCCGCAGTCGTAACATTAACAGGAAAAAGCGACAGGCGCAAGCAAGGGTATGAAAGAGTCGCAGGAATAAAATSWAAGCAATCAATCCATTGAGATTTAATATTGCACCTCTCAAACACAGGAAATAGATGGCTGAAAAATACACATCCTCAGATGGGCGGGGCATGTGTGATGCTACTTTATAAGTCAGGTCCTTGTTACATCACCGTCAGGCTGTGTGATTAAGGAGAATGAATAACAAAATTAAAGGACCATGACACAGCGCCCCTGCCTTAGGGGGAGTGATGTGCTGGTGTATGTGTGTGTGTGTGTGTGTGTGTGTGTGTGTGTGTGTGTGTGTGTGTGTGTGTGTGTGTGTGTGTGTGTGTGTGTGTGTGTGTGTGTGTGTGTGTGTGTGTGGTGTGTGTGTGGTGGGAGAGAGTGGCGGGCACACAGGGGAATAGAGAAGAGAAGATACCCTTTTAGCCCCCCCCAGTGAGTTGGACATGGTGTGTTTCGGAGAGAAACCGAGAGAAAGAGAGACAGATAGAGAGAGAGGAGTAACAGAGAGGATAAAGAGGTTGAGTAGAAAGCACCTCGGCACTTGAACAGGGCTGCTGCCTGCCCCGCTTCCCGGTTTCCATGCCGACGGGGAGGGTTGTTCAGTTGGAGCATGCTCAGTAGGGCTCCCTTCCCTTGCCTGTGACAATAGCCAGGCAGAGAGAGGGCTGGAGTATTCACACACACACACACGCTGCTAGAGGAGAGAGCAGAGCAGAGGGTGTCTGCCTACCTGCTGTACTAAACTGAGCTCATAGGGACGACTACACGCACTTACAACAAAGGTGGGTCGGCAGAGCGTCATGTCTCTCATGTTTTATGCATGTTTACAATTTTGTTGTGTAGTATTTTTCTCTTTCATGGGAAAAGGACTGGAGAGAACTGATGACAGTTGTTGCTGATGAAAGGGCATTTTGTGAATACTCTGTCATGGTTAATGATTTGAGGAATGATTGTGTGTACTCATCATGTAGTAAAAAAARATATATGCTTTTTTGTGAGCAATCTGACTGTGAGACAGTCAGACTTCTGCATCAGTAGGCTGTTGATCGTCTGTAGGGGCTGTACGAACATGCAGCTATGTGGAATATCCAGAGTGTTATTGTTGGCGTGAAGTACACATTTTGATTTTATTCTGAATGGCTATAGTAAGCATAGCTTAGGGAAAGCATATCCTGCAAGGTGTTGTGTTTTTAAGGCTGTATGTATTTGAGAGCTACTTTAAATCAATTATTCATCAAGTAACGTTGAATAGGAAACTCCTCGGATGACACATGGTGAATTGTCTGCTCTGCATGTAACACAGTGCAACCTCTGTATTCTGTACTGTACACACTTCTGACAGGGCTGGAGATAAACACGATTTACATGTTTGCTTATTCAGAACAGACATCAGATGTCAGCCTTTAGCCCTGTGTTAGCTGTGTGATTGTTGTGTGTGTGTGTGTTGTGGTTGTGTGTTTGTGTGTATTTGTGTGGTGTGTGGTGTGTGTGGTGTGTGTGTGTGTGTGTGTGTGTGTGTGTGTGTGTGGTGTGGTGTGGGTGTGTGTGTGGTGTATGCTGTGGTGGTGTATGTGTTTTCATGTCCTTCCACTCTGGTGAGCAGAAAAATGCTGAATATGAGGATCTTCATCCGACACCCCTGTCACATGACTGGTGAAGGGTTGGGGATATTTGGGGAGATCTCTTGCTACTCCAAATATCCTGATATTCCATAGAATCGTTTTGCGCTGTTAATGACTAGATCATTCTAGACTGCTTATTTACGCTATTATAGTTGCAATCTTATTAAATCATCTTAGTATGCTGAAAAACTAAGGCTTTGTTAATTCATTTAGACTTCATTTTAAACATATTGATACAGCCTAGCAGATAAAACGACACCGTTTTTTATTTGTGAAGTTCAAATAGAGTATCATCTTGCACATCACAATATATCGTCAATGTCAAATATCACAATATTCACTGACCCTCTCTGACCCTCTGATGCTTATGTTGTGGCGGAGCAAGGCAGAGGCAGGGCCCAGGGTCATAACCATAGACATAGCAATAKAATTACCAGTCATTCAGTGTACCCAGGAGTCACATTCCTGGGGTCTGAGGGGCATTTTCCATTCTAGTAATTCTATGTTTATGGTCATAACACTGGAGGGCTGGTCTGTTATTCCATTATACTGTATGTAATCTCTCATCTCGCTCCATTTCTGTCTGGCMCACATGGATTGGGATTAGTCACCCGGCCTCCCACCAGATGAATTGGGCAAGCTCGATGGGAGGATCGATGGTGTGTTCCTGTGCACTGGATTGTATCATGGTCTCATCTGGTCTGGGCTGCAGCCTGCAGAGGAGACAATGCTGTGTCTATGGGCGCTGGTCAAAAGTAGTGCACTACATAGGGGAATAGGGTGCCATTTGGGATGCAGAAATTGACTGGCTCTGTCTTCTGACCTCAGTCGCACCAGGACGGCCAGGGAGTAGGGAGCAGCCAGAGGAGAGGAGGGGAGAGGGAGGAGGAGGTAGCAGAGCTGCAGCAGTCAGAAGCGATAGGTGTCAGCTACCAGCCATGTGGGTGGAAACAGCACAGCATGCCGGCTCCCCTGAATATTTCATCTGCTGAAAGAGAGACAGAGAGCAGGAGAGAGACAGAGAGAGACTGGGAGCAAGAGAGAGAGAGAGAGAGAGGGGAGCGAGAGATCGGTAGAGATAGAGAGAAAGTAGGAGAGAGGTAGAGATAGATGGAGAAGATGAGATGGGGAGTGGGGGTGAAAAATAGAGGGGAGAGTCACCTCCCAGGAAATTGGAAAATATTTCTTTGACTTGTCCAGGTTTGTACAGTTTCCGTCAGAGCGAAGAAAATGTAGGTTGTGTAAAGGGTTCGGGACCAACCAGGTTCAGATGGGGGGTAATCATTTTGATTGCCACCAGTCAAGACTACTAACAAGAGGATATCCTAGGGTCTTTCACAAAATATGACTCCCCCACTCACTACACTCACTGTAAAAGCAAAAATGGCACTTGTGCTACCTGCTAAAAAGGTTGATTTTTCAGTTGGCATAATATGTTTTTTATTCAATTATAATGGAAAACCCCTCTGATGTTAGCTACAATTGAAGAAATCAGACTCACTAATGCTGAACATGCTTCCAGGATGAGAAGGAGTTGTCACAGCTCCCAGGTAAAAATACTGTACTGCTATTTTTGGCTCAGTAGAATTAAAATAGTAGTAGACAGTTCAGGCTGCCAAATGTCATTCCTAAACAGTACAGCATGTTGTGTAGGACTTTATGTGGCTCTGAACTGGCAGATAGTGTGACTGTCTGTCTCCCTGCAACCCAGATATGACAGCAGCTCCATATCCCTCCTGTGCTCTGCTGTGCTGGGTCTGTCTGAATGATAGTGATTGTAGAGCTGTGAGGAGTGATAGACAGCTATGTGTTCATCACACCAGCATGAGTGAGAGAGAAAGAAAGAGACCGAAAGAGAGAGAGGAGAGAGAGAGAGAGAGTTATACCCTTTACAGACAGACTTTACGGTATGTTGCCTGTAAAAAAAAAAAAATTCTTCCAATGTTTTTTAGAGACCAATTGATACAATCCAATTTACCACATTCTTGCTAGTGTAAGTCTTTTTTTTSTCCCGTGCACATGCTGGCACGTTTAGGATTGGAAGTAGATAAATCTATTGAATAATCCATTGGGCTCCCAAGTGGCGCAGCGGTCTAAGGCACTGCATCTCAGTGTAAGAGGCGTCACTACAGTCCCTGGTTTGAATTCAGGCTGCATGACATCCGGCCATGATTGGGAGTCCCATAGGGCGATTGGCAGGCCGTCGTTGTAAATAAGAATTTGTTCTTAACTGACTTGCCTAGTTAAATAAAGGCTTCCAAAAATCCAAATACACCATCACAAAGAAATCCATTATTCATTTGTTTTAGGCASGTCCTAAGAAACATTACAAGACAAATAAAATATGTTTTCCAAAGAATAGAATTGCATATTTTGAATGTGATTATGTTACTGGTCTGTGCAGCCTATATRCTAAATGGCTRTGCCATGCACATGAAATCAATACTTATTTTGTTCATTAAACATACAAGACACATAAGATCACAGTCAACACACATACAGACTATTTAATAGTAGGCTAAGAATATAAGGAAATATACAGAATATATTACAAATAATATTTTTCTCACACAACTTGCGTCATGGCAACAGGTGGAACCACTGTCATATAAAAAAAGCAAGCCCATGTTTTTTTTTAATCCTCATTTCATATTTTTCCTACCTTCACTCCGCTTTGTTAGGGAGCTGGGGTAGGTCTTGCATTGAGAGTAGGCCTTTCTTCACCATGATAATGATAGAGAATAATAGCAATCCATTTTTTCAAAAGCATGTGAGTCTCGTGTTCATGTTTCACAACCTCCGCGGGCTTTTGCAGTTGCCTATACGCGTGATCGAGCAAAATAATAGGCCTTCACTTGATTTAGGCTACATTATTGCATGCTAAATGTTTCTRATCATTGATCGATGAGCAAACGAATAGATGAGCTATACCTATACYACCTCCACTTATTTGCCCAGMCAGAAACCAGTTAACCAAATAGCCTACAGACAGAGATTCAGTGAAACAAAATCACATTGATTGACTAAGTAAAGTCACAGGTTTTGGTTGGGAGTAGACCTAGGATACTAAACCACTGTGAGTGAAGAGCAAAATAATGCACTTGTTAAGCTAAATAACATTCTGGCTAAATGTTCGGATAACTAGCTAGGTTTCTATTCAATTGGCAACAGATTTTCATGTGACTATTCAAAAATCAGCATAAAGACAATATGAATATTTCCCCACTCATGTGTTTCCTTCCATCAAGTGGACTTGTTGCGGATAAAAGGCTGTGCGTGGTGACATAGTGCACATAGAAATAACTTTTGCGGTTAAATTCCCATGTACTGAATWAAAAAACACAAGTTTAATGGGTTTCCATTGCATTTTTAACTCTACTGATGGTTGTCTCACAACAAAATGGCGTTATGTAGTGAGTGGCCTACTCTGGTATTGGAACATAACTTACTTCATCTTTAATAAACTGCATGCTTTCTGGACAAGTCGTAGTGGGAGGMCCACACAACATGTCATCACGTGACTCCAAGTTTACTTCGAAATGATGGTTATTATATAAATATTTGCGCATAAATGTACAGTGCATTCGGAAAGTATTCAGACCCCTTCACTTTTTCCACATTTTGTTACATTACAGCCTTATTCTAAAATGTATAAAAAAAAATTTTTACCCTAATCAATCTACACAGAATACCCCATAGTGACAAAGCGAAAACAGGTAAAACATTTTTTTTTGCAAATTTATATAACATAAAAAACTGAAATATAACATTTACATAAGTATTCAGACCCTTTACTCAGTACTTTGTTGAAGCACCTTTGGCAGTGATTACAGCCTCGAGTCTTCTTGGATATGATGCTGCAAGCTTGGCACACCTGTATTTGGGGAGTTTCTCCCATTCTTCTCTGCAGATCCTCTCAAGCTCTGTCAGGTTGGATGGGCAGCGCCGCTGCACATCTATTGTCAGGTCTCTCCAGAGATGTTCGATCGGGTTCTGGCTGGGCCAATCAAGGACATTCAGAAACTTGTCCCGAAGCCACTCCTGCGTTGTCTTGGCTGTGTGTTTAGGGTYATTGTCCTGTTGGAAGGTGAACCTTCGCCCCAGCCTGAGGAACCTGGAGCATGTTTTCATCAAGGATCTCTCTGTACTTTGCTCTGTTCGTCTTTCCCTCAATCCTAACTAGTCTCCAAGTCCCTGCCACTGAAAAACATCCCCACAGCATGATGCTGCCGCCACCATGCTTCACCGTAGGGATGGTGCCAGGATTCCTCCAGACGTGACGCTTGGCATTCAGGCCAAAAAATTCAAMCTGGTTTCATCAGACCAGAGAATCTTGTTTATCATGGTCTGAGAGTTTTAAGAATGATGGAGGCCAGTGTGTTCTTGGGGACCTTCGATGCTGCAGAAATGTTTTAGTACCCTTCCCCAGATCTGTGCCTCGACACAATCCTGTCTCGGAGCTCTACGGACAATTCCTTCCACCTCATGGCTTGGTTTTTATTCTGACATGCACTGCCAACTGTGGAACCAAAACCAAAACACTGTATATAGACAGTTGTGGGCCTTTCCCAATCATGTCCAATCAATTGATTTTACTACAGATGGACTCCAATCAAGTTGTAGAAACATCTCAAGGATGATCAATGGAAACAGGATGCACCTGAGCTCAATTTCCAGTCTCATAGCAAAGTGTCTGAATACTTATGTACCTTTTTTTATTTATACATTTGTAAAAATGTCTAAAACCCAGTTTTTCGCTTTGTCAATATGGGGTATTGTGTTTAGATTAATGAGGAAATATTTTTATTTAATACATTTTAGAATAAGGCTGTAACATAACAAAATGCAGAAAAACGGAAAAATGTCTTGGTTTGAAAGGTGTAAAAGAGACGGGGGTGGGGATACCTAGTCAGTTGTACATCTGAATGCCTTCAACTGAAATGTGTCTTCCGCATTTAACCCTGAATCTGAATCAGAGAGGTGCGAGGGGCTGCCACAATCGACATCCACGTCTCCGGTGCCCAGGGAACAGTGGGTTAACTGCCTTGCTCAGGGGCAGAATGACAGATTTTTAACTTGTCAGCTTGGGGATTCGATCCGGCAACCTTTCGAGAGAGAGAGAGAGAGAGAGAGAGAGATAGAGCGAGATGGTGTTTAGCTCCTCAGCAAACAGATGACAGCTGATCAATGACTCTCCTCCCCTTTTATTCCAAATCACCTCCCCTGACCTCTCCTCATCCCCTCCTTCTCTCCCCTCCTCCCGCATGTAAGCCCATTACGAGCCTGGCCTTGGCTTAGGGAGACTAGGAGACCCAGGGAGCCCACCACTCCCCCGCTTTGATCTCTCCTCTCCCCCCTTTCCTCTCCTCTCTCTGTGTTGGTTGTCACAGTTAGCTGTGTGATCCCTGTTCTGACACCAGAGCCCAGRGCAATGAATGAAGGGCTCTGGGGGAGCGATCCTCTTTAGGTRTATGCCAATACTTTGATCAGCTCCTCATGGGGAACAGCTACTACTGACATGACATTCTCAGGCAGCAGGGTGAAAGGGCCTCATTGATCTGTTCTTTAAAAAGACAAAACCACGAGAGCATGTGGTTGCCTGATTGAATGTTTTGAATGCAAGTATTGGTTTGAAGTCTTATTTTGTATGCATTTTTTATTACGATGGGATGTCTAATCATTTTCTATTGTAAARGTTCTCATGATCTTCTTTGGTGTTCCGTCCCACTTTAACAGWGTGATTTCTCTGAGAAGCCTTTGAAACAGGAGGTTTATATTCATAAGCAGACTAACATGGGTAGAATTTTCTATTCGTTTTTTTTTCTTGTGAGAAGTCAAGGACAGAGCAGTCAGATACAGGGTGGTGATGTGATGGAAGACATGACTGATATCAATCACTCTAGACAGGCGCTACTGATGGTCCCCCTTCTCCCTCCTCTCCTTCTCCCTCACTGCCCCGATCTCTCCATCTTTCTCTCCTTTCTCCACTCTCTCTCCATTCCCCTGTCAGTGATATGAATGAGTCATTCTGCCATCTGTTCCTGAGTAAATTCTCCCTTATTACCCTCTCTTTGTTTATCGACAACACTCCTGGGATTAACTCCCTCATTCTCTCTCCTGTCTCTCTCAATCTCTCTCTCTCTCTCACACTCTTGCTGTGTCTCTCTGTCTTGCTCTCTCCATCTCACTCTCTGTTCACCCTGTCTCTCTCTCTCGATCTCTCCCCGCCCTCCCTCTCTCCCTCTATCGCTCTCTCTTTCTCTCTCTTTCATGCTTCCTCTCCCATGCTACCTACCGTCTTTAAATCATGCGCCATCATTATTTGTTAGTATCTCTCTCTCTACCTCTCTCGCTTTCCCTCTTATCTCATTTCCCATGTCGCTCTCCTGCTCCTCCTCCTTCTCTCTGTTTCCTCAACACATATTCTTTCCCCAAAGCTTTTATGTTTCCCAGCCTCTCTCTCCACCTCTCTCTCTATCACTCTACCCCAGCCCCTCTCTCCACCTCTCTCTCTATCACTCGTACCCCAGCCTCTCTCTCCACCTCTCTCTCTAACACTCTAACCCCAGCCTCTCTCTCCACCTCTCTCTCTATCATCTCTACCCCAGCCTCTCTCTCACTCTCTCTCTATCACTCTACCCCAGCCTCTCTCCACCTCTCTCTATCACTCTACCCAGCTCTCTCTCCACTCTCCTCTATCACTCTACCCAGCCTCTCTCCACCTCTCTCTCTACACTCTACCCCAGCCTCTCTCTCACCTCCTCTCTATCCTCTTCCCAGCCTCTCTCCACCTCTCTCTCTATCACTCTACCCAGCCTCTCTCTCCACCTTCTCTCTCTACACTCTTCCCCAGCTCTCTCTCCAACCTCTCTCTCTACCATTACCCCAGCCTCTCTCTCACCTCTCTCTCTATCACTCTACCCCAGCCTCTCTCTTCTATACTCTCTCTCTACCATCACTTACCCCAGCCTCTCTCTCCACCTCTCTCTCTATCCTCTACCCCCAGCCTCTCCACCTCCTTCTCTATCCCTACCGCTCTCTCTCTCTCATCTCTCTCTCTCTCTCTGAGGAGCTTTATATGTAAATGAGGTCCACTATCTCACAGAGGTCCCTAGATTGTTTTTGTTATTGTTACCGTTGCCGCGGTGGTGGCGGTGGTGGCGGTGTTGATGTCATTACCCCCTGCAGCAGTAACAACAACAAAAATAGGAAACACTGTAAAGGCGACAGCCGAGCCAGGAAGCCTCACTACTAGACTACACTGCCTGGGCTTACAGAGACCTCTACTTGAACCCAAATACTGTACTCTACTGGATCAGATCAGGTTGTTTTGTTTCCATCAGCCTGAAAAACAACAATGTTTTGTTTCCATTGCATTATGCATTTCTATAAGGCATAAGGCGTATTTAAATGAGACAGTAAACATACATATTTGATTTCAAGTAGTTTATCAACAACAAGAAACATACAGATGTAGGATCGTATTTGATCACCCTGTTGCAGGAGAACTATCCTGCAATGCAGTGTATTTTAGGTTTAAAAAGGCCTCTGAAGTTTGTAATTTCCACTTTGAAATTTCAAACTTGATTTTCCCTATCAACCCCTACAAAAATGGCCATTCATTATAATTCACATATAATTCACATTTCCTGTAGCTGCAGGATTATGTTCCTGCTGTAGCAAACTGGCTCAAATKAATTCCAAACACCGGTTCCTGTTGGGGGTACTTGAGGACTGGAGTTGGGAGCCACTGTGTGTAGCCTACAATTCGATTTAAAGTAGTAGTAATCAGACCTCTAAATGATATTTTTTACAGGGGTCTGCTGTCGGAACCCACGTTGTTTTGTATCCATTGCATTAAACATTTCTGTAGGGCTAATTATTTAAATGAGACAGGAAACATATTTGATTTGAGGTAGTTATCAACAATCAGGTCCTGTGTTTATACAAGGAGCCATTGAATTGAGAGAAACCTCTTGTGATACTCTTGTGTATAAACTAGGAATGAAATGCCTAATTGACAGAGCGCCACAAACACTGAGCTAGCATAGCTTGCTTCATTTTAAAAATAGTGCAGCTCTTTGTCACAGAAATGCCAAAARTGGGGACGGGAGCGCGACCACCATCTCTGCCTCCTGTTGTCCATGCAGCTGAACAGACCTTGGTCCAAAAAGTGAACACTATCCGAAATCGTTCAAATACTTTGAGCGATTGGTTTAGCCTGTCTGGAATGCCTGATAGGCGGGTTAATCATTTCGTGACGATTCTATTGTTTCCATTTTGCCAGGCAAGCTCAATAAAACACAGCTGAAGCTTTTGAAATGCTGTAAAATAGTATTTGAACCCAGGTGTGCAGCRGACAGAGCTCAGGGTTTCATATTATGTTGGAAGGAGAAGAAGAAYGGCCTTCAGGGATGGAAGAGAGAAAGGACTGCTGCCTGCATGGCCAACATTGATTCATAAGTCTAAAAGAGAATTAGGATGCTGCTTCGTTTTCATTCAGAGTCCCGATAGGGAAATCAGCTTACTATTGGGTTACGTTACATGATATACTGTACAGCAGCCATTCTCCCTCCATGCCTACTGTACTTTATTCATCAGATCAAATTATGCACTGTCACATGTGGAT
>NC_036839.1:23713781-23714667 GCF_002910315.2 Salvelinus sp. IW2-2015
GGAATTATTATATTATCAACAATACAGTAGCATCTTCATCTCACTCAGGGCTGTCTGCATGCCTCTCTCCAGGCCTACTGTACTGTATTCATCAGTTTATGCACTGTCACATGTGGATAGCAATTATTAGGCTACTGTACAGTACAGTACCATGTCATTCAGGTCTGGCTGGCACTCAATGGACTGTTTGATTGCGTAAGAGGGGAGAGCAGTCTGAAAACGGAAAAAAGTCACTCTGGGAACTCACCCATGTAAAGTCCTTTAATTCACAATAAAAAACTAGGAACCCAGATTCCCTGTGTTCCCCCTATTTCCAACCCTGAGAGTCTGCTTTATTTTGGGCTGTGTCCAGAGAAACTGGTGGTAGTGACAGATCCATGATGGATCTATAACCCTCCATGAGTCAATACCAGAGCCGGAATGGAGTGACAGATATCCACTCCTCTGATTGGCTCTATTACACTGTATGTGTTCCAAATGGCATCCAATTCCCAAATAGTGCATTATTTTTGACCAGGGCCCATAGTGCTCTGGTCAAAAGTAGTGCACTATATACAGAATAGGGTGCCATTCGGGACACAGTCACTGTTATTGGGTTGGCTGCTATTTACATCATACCCTCACCTCTAGTGCATGTGTGATCATTGGGTGATTACTTTATGTGGTGATTCTACAGAAGTTGTGCAAATTGCAGTACCACAAATATATACATATATATATATTTTTTAAACTGTTAAGTCGCCAAACGTTGGATATTTATTTACTATTTTCTAGTATTGAGATGCATAGCCAGCAAGGGGGCTCCAACCCTCCAAGATCCCAAGCATTGACATCTAGTTGGCCAAAACATAGACGTCTATAATGTGCTCTACTGTACTGTACTCTA
>NC_036839.1:23719112-23733331 GCF_002910315.2 Salvelinus sp. IW2-2015
ATATCCATCTACAGTATATACTAAAACGAGTTATATCCATCTACAGTATATACTAAAACGAATTATACCCATCTACAGTCTATACTAAAACGAGTGTTACGCTCGTCGTATGAAGTAGAAGGAGACCAAGGTGCAGCATGGTAAGCGTTCATGATATTTAATCAAACTGAACACTGAAACAAAATAACAAAGTAGAACAAAAYGAAACAGTTCTGTCAGGTGYAGACACAAAACAGAAAACAACTACCCACAAAACACAGGTGGGAAAAGGCTGCCTAAGTATGATTCCCAATCAGAGACAACGATAGACAGCTGCCTCTGATTGGGAACCACACTCTGCCAAAAACAAAGAAATATAACACATAGAATGCCCACCCTAATCACACCCTGGCCTAACCAAAATAGAGACTAAAACCCTCTCTATGGCCAGGGAGTGACAACGAGTTATATCCATTTACAGTTCTATTGATCTCTATGATTGACACTTCACACAGGTCAAGCAGTTTAAATATCTAACAACATAATGAATTGGATGCATACGTAATTCAATCAATCAACAAGTTTCAGATTCGTACAGTCAACATTGAACATTGTACAGAGAACAATGGAGAATTCTCTAATGTCAAGGTTTTGAAAATCAGGTTAAAAAGCATGTTTTTACTATTTTGTTMATTTGATATGCAAATACAATTTCTGTGCATGGTTCACTACCAATTTTACRGTAGTGACAAATTGTGTGGGTTGGTAAGGAGTTCAGGTAAATATTTAAAATATGCAATACTAACAAAGTGTGCTAGTAGTATATACAGTTGAAGTCGGAAGTTTACATACACCTTAGCCAAATACATTTAAACTCAGTTTTTCACAATTCTTGACATTTAATCCTAATAAAAATTCCGTTTTAGGTCAGTTAGGATCACCACTTTATTTTAAGAATGTGAAATGTCAGAATAATAGGTTTTGAGCAAATGAATTTAATTTCAAAGATTTTATTTATTTTCATCACATTCCCAGTGGGTGAGAAGTTTACATACACTCAATTAGTATTTGGTAGCATTGCCCTTAAATTGTTAAACTTGGGTCAAACGTTTTGGGTAGCCTTCCACAAGCTTCCACAATAGGTTTGTGCATTTTGGCCCATTCCTCCTGACAGAGCTGGTGTAGCTGAGTCAGGTTTGTAGGCCGTCCTTGCTCGTACACGCTTTTTCATTTCTGCCCACACATTTCTATAGGATTGAGGTCAGGGCTCGTGATGGCCACTCCAATACCTTGACTTTGTTGTCCTTAAGCCATTTTGCCAACAACTTTGGAAGGAGGGGGTCATTGTCCATGTTGGAAGACCATTTGCGACCAAGCTTTAACTTCCTGACTGATGTCTTGAGATGTTGCTTCAATATATCCACATAATAATGATGCCATTTTTTTTGTGTAGTGCACCCAGTCCCTCTGCAGCAAAGCACCCCACAACATGATGCTGCCAGCCCCGTTCTCACGGCTTGCAAGCGATTCTTCAGCTTACAAGCCTCCCCCTTTTTCTTCAAACATAACGATGGTCATTATGGCCAAACAGTTCTATTTTTGTTTCATCAGACCAGAGGAAAGTTCTCCAAAAAGTACGATCTTTTGTCCCATGTGCAGTTGCAAACCGGTAGTCTGGCTTTTTTTATGGCGGTTTTGGAGCAGTGGCTTCTTCCTTGCTGAGCGGTCTTTCAGGTTATGTCAAATATAGGACTCGTTTTACTGTGGATATAGATTACTTTTGTACCTGTTTCCACCAGCATCTTCACAAGGTCCTTTGCTGTTGTTTGTGGGATTGATTTGCACTTTTCGCACCAAAGTACGTTCATCTCTAGGAGACAAGAACGCGTCTCCTTCCTGAGCGGTATGATGGCTGCGTGGTCCCATGGTGTTGATACTTGCGCACTATTGTTTGTACAACATGAACGTGGTACCTTCAGGCATTTGGAATGGGCTCCCAAGGAGAATCAGACTTGTGGAGGTCTACGAATTGTTGTTCTGAGGTCTTGGCTGATTTCTTTTGATTTCCTCATGATGTCAGCAAAGCAGGCCTGAGTTTGAAGGGTAGGCCTTGAAATACATCCACAGGTGCACCTCCAATTGACTCATATGATGTCAATTAGCCTATCAGAAGCTTCTAAAGCCATGACATAATTTTCTGGAATTTTCCAAGCTGTTTAAAGGCACAGTCAACTTAGTGTATGTAAACTTCTGACCCACTGGAATTGTGATACAGTGAATTGTAAGTGAAATAATCTGTCTGTAAACAATTGTTGGAAAAATTTGGAAAAGTAGATGTCCTAACCACCTTGCCAAAACTATAGTTTGTTAACAAGAAGTTTGTGGAGTGGTTGAAAAATGTGTTTTAATGACTTCAACCTAAGTGTATGTAAACTTCCGACTTCAACTGTATGTCTACCCAGCATATGTCGGAAGACATGTGTGCTGAAAGWTTTGGAAAAATAGGATACAAATTAGAATTATTTTCCCAGCCCCCAATTTGCAACACTTCTGTAGAATGACCCATTCAGCATATAGCTTCTGAACCTTCATTTAACCATAACGATTAACTATGTTGACATGGAAAACATATTGATTCTGGTTGGTATTGACATTGTACATCTGTCTCTTTGACTTTCACAGTGGCACCGCTGCCACCAGCACCCTATTAACAGGTACAGTATATTACTATTGCTAAACCAGCCAGGGGTAAATTGTACCAATGCAAAGCTATATCATCTTGTCCCCTAAAGGCACGGACACACCGGTAGCGTTTGCTGGCCGAGAGCACCTCTGAACAGAGTGCCAAACGCAATTTGCAAACCAATTCTACATGTAGGAACGGCCGAAAACKTCCCCGGTCAGACACCTAATGTCACGCCCTGACCTTAGAGAACCTTTTATTTCTCTATTTTGGTTAGGTCAGGGTGTGACTAGGGTGGGTAGTCTAGTTTTTTATTTTCTATGTTGGCTTGGTATGGTTCCCAATCAGAGGAAGCTGTCTATCGTTGTCTCTGACTGGGGATCATATTTAGGCAGCCTTTTTCCACCTGTTGTGTGTGGGATCTTGATTTTGTATTGTTGCTTTTTAGCCCTACAAAGCTGTACATTTCGTTTGTTACTCYTTCTTGTTTTGTGCCGGTTATCATAAATAAAAATGATTAACCTACCCCACGCTGCATCTTGGTCYGACCATCCTTCCAACAACGATCGTTACAGAAGATCCCACCCCCCACGGACCAAGCAGCGTGCCCAGGAGGAGCAGTGATCCTGGGCCTGGGAGGAAAGCCAGGAGTGGAGGACATCCTGGACGTGGAACGAGATTATGGCAGGAGACAGAAGCCTGCCATGGAAGCAGGCGGAGGCAGCGAAGGAGCAACAACAACGACACCGGGGTTCGCGGCCATGACAGAAGCCCGAGAGGCAGCCTAAAAAAAAATTGGGAGGGGGCACACGGGGTGGTTGGCAGAGCCAAGGTGGGAACCAGAACCAACTCCCTGTACTCACCATGTGGAGTTGGTCACCGTTCAGGTTCCATGTTTTCCGGTTCTACGCACCGTGTCTCCAGTGCACCTCCAAAGCCCGGTGCGTTCTGTGCCAGCTCCCCGCACTTGTCGTGCTAAAGTAGGTATCTGTCCAGGACGGGTTGTGCCGGCTCAGCGCTCCTGGTCTCCAGTACGCCTCCACAGTCCAGTACATCCTGCGCCGGCTCTACGCACTGTGTCCCCAGTGCGCCTTCACAGCCCAGTGCGTCCTGTGCCAGCTCCTCGCACTAGCCGTGCGAAGGTGGTCATTTGTCCAGGACGCGTTGTGCCAGCTCTACACTCCAGACCTCCAGTGCGCCTCCACGGTCCAGTACATCCTGTACCGGCTCTACGCACTGTGTCTCCAGTGCGCCTTCACAGCCCAGTGCATCCTGTGCCAGCTCCCCGCACTTGCCGTGCGAAGGTGGTCATTTGTCCAGGACGCGTTGTGCCAGCTCTACGTTCCAGACCTCCAGTGCGCCTCCACGGCCCAGTACATCCTGTGCCAGCTCCACGCACCAGGCCTCCAGAGACGGTTCCCAGTCCAGAGCCTCCGGCGACGTTCCGCAGCCCGGAACCTCCAGCGATGGTTCACAATCCGCGAACCTTCCAGCAACGCGTTCGCAGTCCGGAGCCTCCAGTGACGATCCATGGCCCGGAGCCCCAGTGACGATCCATGCCCCGGAGCCTCCAGAGACGATCCAAGGTCCGGAGCCTCCAGCGACGCGTTCCCAGTCCCGAAGCCTCCAAAGCGACGGTTCCCAGTCCGGAGCTCCAGCCGTTCCCAGTCCGGAGCCTCCAGCGGGGGTTCCCAGTCCGGAGCCTTCAGCGAGGGTTCCCAGTCCGGAGCCTCCAGCAGGGGGTTCCCAGTCCGGAGCCTTCAGCGAGGGTTCCCAGTCCGGGGCCTTCAGCGACGATCTACGGTCCGGAGTCCCCGGCAACGATCCACGGTCCGGAGCCTCCGATGACGATCCACGGTCCGGCGCTTCCGGAGTCCCCGGCGACGATCTACGGTCCGGTTCCTCCGGCGACGATCCACGGTCCGGAGTCCCCGGCGGCAATCCACGGTCCGGGTCCTCCGGTGACGATCCACGGTCCGGCGCTTCCGGCGWCGATCCCCACACCAGAGGCGCCACCACAGCTGGCGGATCCGCGAGCGGAGCGGGGTCTACGTCCCGCACCGGAGCCGCCACCGAGGCTAGATGCCCACCCGGACCCTCCCCCATTGAGTCAGGTTTTGCGGCCGGAGTCCGCACCTTTGGGGGGGTACTGTCACGCCCTGACCTTAGAGAACYTTTTATTTCTCTATTTTGGTTAGGTCAGGGTGTGACTAGTGTGGGTAGTCTAGTTCTTTCTTTTCTATGTTGGCCTGGTATGGTTCCCAATCAGAGAAAGCTGTCTATCGTTGTCTCTGTTTGGGGATCATATTTAGGCAGCCTTTTTYCCACCTGTTGTGTGTGGGATCTTGATTTTGTATTGTTGCTTTTTAGCCCTACAAAGCTGTTTGTTACTCTTTCTTGTTTTGTGCCGGTTATCATAAATAAAAATGATTAACCTACCCCACGCTGCATCTTGGTCCGACCATCCTTCTAACAACGATCATTACACCTAACCCGGCGGGTGGCACCTAAACACACCTCGCCGAATGAACGGCGTACAAACAGCAGATGAAAGGTGTGTGTGGTTCCTAACACCGTTACTGAGAATGATGTGTCCATCAGTCGCTGAAGAACATACCAATACATTAGGCCTGCCATTTTCCACTCAATCAAATTGAAACATCCTATGTGCGTTACAACAAGCAAATATATGAAGAGGTCCACAAAACAAGCACATAGTTATAGTTTGGGACATATTTGACATCGCACATCATCCCTTCATTTAAACCATCATCCCAAGCTTCTTATCTTTATAGTATAGTATTATAGTMTTTTATGATAGCCTTCCCTGGACATGATTTGCATGGATTGGTTGGATGTGCTCCTTTGAACAGTCTCTCTCTCTATTGAAGACTCTATTCATTGTCTCTTTGAATAAATAGAGTGAAGCGGAGCTGCATTTGGCTGCTCTGTGYTCATGGAAAAAATCCTACAAAAGAAGAAAGGTGGCCGTGTCTGTGCTATCTATGAGTGTCCAAATGGCAGTTGCAGCCTATTCCCTATATAGTGCACTACGTTTGACCAGAGCCCTATGGGCCCTTGTCCAAAATAGTGCACTATATAAGAAAAAGGGTGCCATTTGGAAGGTAACCTACATATCACCTCATTCCCTGTCTGTATTATTCATAGAGCCAGTTAACAACTCAGACTGGTGAAATATTCAGTGGAAGGTAATGAATGACCTCCGCCCACTCACCGTCCAGGAACAGAACAGAGACATGCCCAGCCTTCACCTGAGCTGTAATCAGTGATGTGAAACGTTGTGCACAATGCCGATAGAAATAAAGAATAGAGATGACATGATTCCATATTCTATCAATCATACAAGCATGTCTGTTCTACACAATACAGTTGTATGTGATCGTTCTGTAACGTTACATTCTCCTGAACAGGCCTGTGCACTACTAAACAGGTAACCTTTTCACACTGACCCGTACAGTGCTGTTCTGGCTCAGATATTTTTCTTTCACATTGTCCTTTCCAGCATGGTTCAAGCGACTGTGGTGGATTCGTAACCAGACAAGCACAGCACTTGACTTGGCTTGACTCAGCTCAATAATTGTCTTAGGTCTCTCTTTATGTAGTGTTGTGTCCCTCTTGTTGTGATGTGTGTTTTTGTCCTGTATTTATATTGTATTTAAAAAAATAAATAATTAAGTAATCCCAGGCCCCCGTCCCCGTAGGAGGCCTTTTTGCCTTTTGGTAGGCCGTCATTGTAAATAAGAATTTGTTCTTAACTGACTTGCCTAGTTAAATAAAGGTTAAATAAACAAATAACAAATAAACAAATAATGAGAAAAGGGAAACACAGCACACTCTTAGAAAAAAAGTTGCTATCTAGAACCTTAAAAGGTACTTCGGCTGTACCCATAGAAGAACCCTTTCTACAGAGGGTTCTACATGGAACCTAAAAGGGTTCTACCTGGAACCAAAAAGGGTTYTCCTATGGGGACAGCCAAAGAACCCTTTTGGAACCCTTGTTTCTAAGAATGTAGAGTGCATTCTCTGTGTTCTGAGTCTAAACTACACCCCCTCTACACAGCCTCTCCTCCCCATGGCCTTGTAGTTCACACACATCCCAGGGACATGTCGCCTAATTAACTCCAGACTTCCATGTTAGACCTTTGATGTTGCCAGAACGCTACTATGCTAGTCGTCTATACCCTGGTGGTGCTCTGTAGAGAGACTCTGTAGAGAGACTCTGTAGAGAGACTCTGTAGAGAGTTGTAGTAGGAGTTGATGACTGCTGAGCCCGGGATGATTCTTATTAACCCACATTTCTCTGACTGATGAGAGGGGAGAGAGGTGGAGAAATGGAGGTTATGCCTTCTTTTTTGTCTCCTGGCATCTCGCTCTTATTCAGGCTCTCCCTCTCTCTCTCTCGTTGAGTATTCTGTCTCCTCCTACTTTGAAGAGAGTTCATCTGTCTGCACCTACAGTAAGGATGGCTTGTCAGAATCCACTCACCCCTTCCCGCMACTTCTCTCTCTGTAACMTCTCCTCCCTCCCACTTTYCCCCTCCCTCCTCTCCTCTCCCCTCCACTCTCTCATATCCTTTCATTCCCTTGCCTTCCCTTGCCTTCCCTCCTCTCTCTCTCCCCATCCACCTCTTCTCCTCTCCTCCCCTCCTCTACTTTCAACTCCCCTCTGTCTACCCTCTCCTCCCCCCTCTCCTCTGCTCTAGGGCTGACAGGAGACGGACAGGTACTCATCAGGATCCCAGCATCGTATTACCCTGCCTGTACATATATCAGCCTCCTGTGTTTGACTTTTTAATCAGCCTCTCCTGTTTACATGTGAGTCATTTAGCAGACACTCTTATCCAGAGCTACACACAGTTAACCATTATACTCAGTGTACTTAGTGTCTGTGAAGGTGTTGTGTCCTGTGTGCTCGTATTACAAACAGACATGCCAGAGGAGGCAGCCATAAACCTGTGTAATTTCAGTCCTTTCCAAGGGCAATTMGTGTTATTTCATATATAGACCTACATCAAGCTCACCATTTCATTTGTGTAAGTTCAGCTATGCRAGGCCTAAAATGAAGCAATAAGATCAGAGGAGGTGTGGTACAGTATATAACCAAGATACCACGGCTAAGGGCTGTTCATACACACGACCCAACGCGGAGTGCCTGGAAACAGCCCTTAGCCGTGGTATATTGGCCATATACCACAAAGCCCTGAGGTGCCTTATTGCTATTATAAACTGGTTACCAACGTAATTARAGTATCAAGGTAAGACCCAGATGCAGACCTTGTCGAAGTAACAATGTTTATTACAGCAACAGGGGCAAAGGTACAGGACTGCAGGCAGGGTCAGGTTAGGCAGAGGTCGGTAATCCAGAGGTGGGGCAAAGGTACAGGATGGCAGGCAGGGTCAGGGTCAGGGGCAGGCAGAGTGGTCAGGCGGGTGGGTACAGGGTCAGGACAGGTAAGGGTCAAAAACCAGGAGGACGAGAAAAGAGAGACTGGGGAAAGCAGGAGCTGAGATACAAAAACGCTGGTTGGCTTGACAAACAAGACAAACTGGCAACAGACAAACAGAGAACACAGGTATAAATACATAGGGGATMATGGGGAAGATGGGCGACACCTGGAGGGGGGTGGAGACAATCACAAAGACAGGTGAAACAGATCAGGGTGTGACATAGAGCAGTAAATATAAATGTTTTGCCGTACCCGTAATATACCACGGCTGTCAGCCAATCAGTTTATAATGTGTTTAAATGATTAGATTCCATCAGTAACTATTAAGTGCATGTGGTTTGTTTTAGTGAAATTATCTGGAGATTGATTCCCTCGATGAGACCAGTATTCCATTGAAGGGTCATGTGAATGAATGGTTACATAAGATATTGGCGATAAGCATCTCTAGTCGATCAATAAACCCTTGGTATCCAAGGCTTCCAGCCTATCGGATTGCTACATGACCAGATCAGATGCAATCTCTGGGATTAATAGTCACCGCTGGATCCTTTCCCCCAGCCCGCAAGACAGACAGTTTGTAGAATCTAATGCCAACATGGCCACTCTGTTTTGCTCTGTTAACTAAGGCAGGTAGCCTAGCGGTTAACAGTGCTGTAACCAAAAGGTTGCTGGTTCGGATCCCAGAGCCGACTAGGTGAAAAGTCTGTCAATGTGCCCTTGAGCAATGCACTTAACCCTAATTTCTCCTGTAATCTGCTAAAATGTAAATGCATGTGTTTTTACGAAGAGTGGTATTCCACCCTGCTTTTGTAGTATTAGAGCTTTATTCAGACAGTATGGAAATAGAGGCAGGAGACAGACCAGGCAGAAAATGTGGAAAGTAAGGTTTGAACACAGGACTATATCGAGCATCTAATAATGTGCTTACTGCCAGGAGTGTTCCCACTTGACCAGACATGCTCTCTAAATCAGAGCTTGTCTGACTGACTGCCAGTCTGCCACATACCAGCAGATCAGATCCATCATCATAGGGAACCTGGTCTGAGTGAGTTAATTCCTAGTGGAGCAAAGGGCCTCAACATTGCATCTCCAGTGATCCTTGTTCTGGCCTTTTTTTAAACTTCAGTCCTGGCCTGGGTATATTACTAGCCTAACTTACTGAAGGACACTGCTGTTACTGATGCTCCAGTGACCTAGTAATGTTACTGCACCTGTGTAATGGCAACTTCACCATACGTCTGTCTCGGCTTATTGTAAAGCACAACATGAAAAGMCCCTATATGGTATAGCTGACACACCAGTGGATGGGCCTAGATCCCGTGTCAAACTCGTTCCACGGAGGGCCAAGTGTCTGCGGATTTTCGCTTCACCCTTGTACTTAATTGATGAATTAAGGTCACTAATTAGTAAAGAACTCCCCTCACCTGCTTGTCTAGGTCTTAGGTGAAAGCAAAACCCAGAAACGCGCTGACACTCCCCTGGCCTAGATGATACTTGTATTTGTACTGTTATCTAATGCCCAATATATTGCATTCACTGACCGTAGGACAATATGGATAAGAGATTTTGTTGAATTAACAAATGCATGTCTAACAGTTYAAACATGTCTCATAGTCCAGCTACCTCTCAACCTTTTAACCATCCACATAGCCGTCCTACTTTCTAACTCTTGTCTTGACCATAACTTTGTTGTCAGAGGTCAATGTTATTATGGCAGCAGTGACACATGACACAGTCGTTGAGAATAGCATGGTGGTGGAAGAACCAAGACATTTTCCTGTGTGTGGATACTGTCTAGTGAATAGTCACTTCGTCTTAGTGCAGAGTGACTGAGGCTGAGCCTTCAAATCTCCAACTGGCCAGGTTTTGTCCGTGTTTTCAGGCTCAATGCCACCTAATGACACAGGCTGTTGTATACTGTACAGGGCTTGGCTTGCACACACACCACCACGGATCCCACCCAAGTTTGGTACTGAGAAGTCAGTGAAGGGAACACTGAACACATCACCACACTTCACGTCACACCAGTTCACACTTCACCAGTAGTACCATCCCATGGTGTCCCAGAGTGAGGGACGGCCATTCCCTGCTCTCCAGCTGGTTTTGCTGGTGCTCCCTGTCACTCACACAGCACTCACACAGTATGGAGGATTAGCCTAAAACACCTGCTGGGCCATCATAGTGGTCCATGATGTTTAGACAGACACTTACCACCCGCAGAGTATACACATGCACATGTGCGAGCACCACACACACACACACACACACACACACACACCACACACACACACACACACACACACACACACACACACACACACACACACACACACACACACACACACACACACACACACACACACACACACACACACACACACACACACACACACACACACGCTCGTACAACAGCACATACAAAGACAGGCATTTTCCGACACACACACACCACCACACACACACACACACACACACACACACACAACACACACACACCACCACACCACACACACACACACACACACACACACACACACACACACACAACATACACACACACATACACACACACACACACACACAGACACACACACACACAGAGAGAGAGAGACAGTCCCTGGGCCTTTTATTCTGCCAAAGTGGTTTCTCCTTTCTGGTTGTCCTCCAGGGCAGGGAGATGATTTGAGACAGACAGACCCAGCAGACAGATTTCCTTTCTCCCTGGATAGGAACGCTGGAGGAGTGTCACAACTAACTGGCATGTTATTATCACATAATTATAGACTGTGTAAGAGTGCTCAGTGGTTAATGCTCAATGGGATACTGATACACACAGACAAACACACACCACACACACACACACACACACACACCACACACACACACACACACACACACACACACACACACACACACACACACACACACACCACCACACACACACACACACACACACACACACACACACACACACACACGAAAAGTAATTAATACACTATAGTCAACTCAGTGGGCACTGGTAACTGACAGTGATTCCCACATGACATATTGGATAAAAATGACTCCGACACCTGTCCAAACAGACTAACACACACACAGCTGCAATGTGTGTCAGATCAGGATATTGTTGTGGTAAGCAGGATGTGAAGTGAGCAGTACCACTGTGGTTTAAAGATAGATGAAAGAAGCTACTCTGCAGCTCCTGTGTGTGTGTGTGTTGTTTTGTTTGTTTGTTTGTGTGTGTGTGTGTGTGTGTGTGTGTGTGTGTGTGTGTGTGTGTGTGTGTGTGTGTGTGTGTGTGTGTGTGTGTGTGTGTGTGTGTGTGTGTGTGTGTGTGTGTGTGTGTGTGTGAGCTCCTCTGATTTTGCCTGCTGCCGCCTCACGTTCTACGTTCTAGGCACTTGGCTTGTCAAACCTCAGGCTTTTGCTACTCCATTCTCCACCCTCCCCGCTACCTACCAAGGGGTTGCACAAATGGAAAGTGCAGTCTTCTAAAAAAAGTAACGTGTGCCGTCAGTGACTGTGCTGCTTTTAGACTCTGTCTCTCCCAGTAGCTATGATGACTGAGGATGCAGAGATGTGTGTGTCGAGATGGGATAGGGTCCTTTGGAATGGAAGACATAGGAATATATTCTAGAGGCTTGAAGCAAGTTAGAACTAGGTAAGAAATTGCTTCTGTGATATTTTCTGCCTTCTATTTCTGTGAAATAGTGTGTGATCCTTTCAGTTCTTAGAGTTGTCTGTAGTTTGACATGAGATGTGTAGTTTGACATAAATGTGTGGTTTTGACTGTCCTGGTTAGTCTTGTATTTGTGCTTTTATCATGGTGAAAATGTTGTGTAATGTTGTCATTCAGCTTTGAAGCCCAGTAGTTGAATTGCATGATACTGATTAGAGTTGATGTGTAACATCAGTGTGTGTGTTTCCCTGAATAGTAATAAAACTCTAATGATGTTACTCACTTACGGCTAATCAGTTCGGCTTTTTTTACACTATCAAATACTTCTAAATATCTCTCTCTCTCTCGTCTTCTGTCTCGTTCTGTCTCTGTCTCGTCTTTCTCTCTCTCTCTCTCTCTCTCTCTCTCTCTCTCTCTCTCTCTCTCTCTCTCTCTCTCTCTCTCTCTCTCTCTCTCTCTCTCTCTGTCTCTCTCTCCTCTCTCTCTCTCTCTCTCTCTCTCTCTCTCTCTCTCTCTCTCTCTTCTCTATCTCTACCCCCCACCCCCTTGGCTGAGAATTGCCAGGACCTCACGGGGTATGATTTTATCATAATACCTTAGGTGCCGATACAATATTATTGTGATTCTCACGATTCTATATGTATTGTAGAAAACAAATTGGCTTCCTATCGAAAAAGAAGATGGAGAACAAGTTATGAAGGAAAAAATACTGTAGTTTTGGTTCAGGTCACACCAACTAGCGCAAAATAAGACTGTGATATTGTAAAATTATACGATACGATATATAATCAAAAATAATATCCCAATATGTGTAACTATACATTTTTCCCCATCACCTACCTCATAGAAGACAGAAAATACTAGTTTCAGCTTCTGCTGGTTTGTTATATTTGACTCTATTGAATCCACTTATTGATGGAAATGTATCTCTCTCTTCTTGCTCCACAGCCCAGACTCTGGGTATCTGATGCTGTCATCTCTAGACTGACCACACTGTTGTTCTTCACTGAAGACAGACTGTGAAAACACCAAAAGAGCTGTGTTTGGGATGGAGCCAAGACCAGAGCTAACTGAAGGAGAACAAGGCCACCGAATTGATTCAAATGGGTAAGTTTAGACTGCTACTGGCTTAACGGGAGTGTCAAGGATTGTTACCAACATATAGATCACTTGAATATGATGCTGAGTTGTTGTGTAACCTCCTGAGACTAGACACACACACTGACTCATCTAGCTGATCAACACACACACACACACACACCACACACACACACACACACACACACACACACACACACACACACACACACACACACACACACACACACACACACACACACACACACACACACACACACACACACACACACACACACACACACACACACACACACACTTCAAACCATCACTGAAAGAAGTCCACCTTCCAGAAAAAACAAAACTTTCCCATATCATTTACGGACTAGCTCCTCTCCTCTCTCTTATTAACTGGGGCCCTCTTCTCCTCACAGAGGATCAGTATGACTGATTTACTATGGAGCCAGAGGAGATGAAATACACCATGGTTAGTGGCAGTGACAGTAGGAGCAGAGAGAGCAGGGAAAGTCGAGGCCCTAATAAAGCCTGCCTCACTGTGTGCCTTTAGATTAGCTGTAATTCAATCAGAAAGGGAGAGAAGCTTCAGAGACATTGGTTCTCACACACACGTACGCCACACATGTACACACACGCACACACACACACACACAACACACACCTCGCACGTGCTTATCAGACATGCTCTTAATGCAAATTAAGTCTGTATATTCACATCAGTATTTTTTCTAAGAAAAGCGAGAGATACACACATGCGAGAACACAACCCGAGGCAAAAAGGGCTTTCACAAGAATGATTGACAACGACAACCTCCAGCGCTGAAAGGATCCACTTGCCTGCGTACATTTAGATGCAGAGATAAATACCAGAGCCTTTGTCAAGGCACGCAGCTCATTCAATCCAGCCTAACAGAGTTTTAAATTAAACCTGAATATCGTTCTTTTACCTCCAGCATGTTAAGAATATTAATATACTTATTATCTACCATCAAACTAAGCTATTGTTTTTCTCTAGCGCCATAGAGCCAGCTGGTAAGAGAGGAGGGGTGCATTGGTAAATAAACCTCATCTTATTGCATTCATCTATGCATCAGGGAGAGATGAGGGATGATGATTCTGCCTAACGCAGCCCTGTTTTATAACTAAGTGCTGTCTGTCTTTTGACCCTAATTCGTGCTGAAGATTACAGAGAGGTAGCTAGCTATATGTATGGCCCTGTCCTGGCCCCCAGCCATGCAATTTGTACTAATTACAGCGATAGAGAGAGGAGTTAGTCCACTACGCAGCACTATTGCCCTCTCTCTCTCTCTCTCTCT
>NC_036839.1:23733356-23868965 GCF_002910315.2 Salvelinus sp. IW2-2015
AGCCATTCACTGGAAGAGGATTACGTACGGTGCTCCTCAGAAGAAAACATGAAGACTATTCTCCGGATATCCTATTACTGGACTATGCGTCGTCTGGCTTCTCTCTGTCATTATTGAGCTGGGGGGGCCCTGCTGCTTCGTTCTCCGGGCTCACAGAGGAGTGAGGTATGATTGACTGTTACTTTATGGTAGCTTGCAAGAGAGATGAATACTACATCGGGCTATGGTTAGTGGCAGTTGTATCGTTAGAGAGTCGTCGTGTAGCAGGGTTATTATGTCGAGGCCTCGGTAATTAATATTTCGGATAAAGGCTGCTACAGCGATGGTATGGTCTTTAGTAGTATAGGTCAGGGGCTGTATATTGCAGATTGGTTCGGCTCAGGCTAGCACAGTAAAGGGAACGAGAAGTCTTACAGAGCAGCAGATTAGAGGGTTCAGGGTCTCGGGTGTTGGTGCTGTCGCTCGACTCGTTTTGGTTTGGAGCAGTAGGGAGGCTCAAAAAGATTTAAAAGTCACACAGGCAGTTTGGGCTTGTTTACTACACGCGGGAGTGGAGGGCCTGGCTTGGGTTAAGTCGAGGGTATGAGGGGGTGCTGTTTTTGGGTTGAAGCAGAAGGGTTGGGGAAAGGGGGCAGAGTCGGTTGAGGGCCGCTGAGGGAAGGGCTCCCAGGTATGGTGAGCCAGCAGTGCAGTGTAGCCGAGGGCGTGGCTGCGTTGTAAGCACTATGCGCTGAGCAACACACACGCGAAGGAGAACGGCAGTAAGGCAGCTACTCGGGGCACGGTAGTGCTTAGTCTGAGTTTAGCGCGCATGTTGCGACATTGAGTCGGGCAGGGGGCCTTCCATGTCTGTGACGCTCTGTGTATATGCAAGTTACATCGATCAGTATTCTTTTGGCTATATAGCATGAGGCGCGAGGATATCGAGGGCTAACACTGTGCGTGTAGGTAAACATTGCGATCCCGGCTGGCTAAAAGGGACAGGCTTTACACGCTGTTAAGAGAGAGATGATTGACAGACGACTGTACGAATGACAAGGGGAGATTGAGCTGTGGCGGGGTCAGCGAGGTTGCGTATGCACGCAATTACTGATGCATCAAAACACACACCACCATTAAACGCACACAACACAACAACCCACACACATGCACACACACACACAGTATAACACACCCTTGACACGCATACACCGTACAACATGCAGTGCTCTTGACATTGAGCTGTACTAACAATTTCATCAGGAATTTCAATTTGAAGGACAGACCCTGAGGGTTGTTGAATAATTCTTGAGAATACAGCCAATAATTCCATAATGTACATAAGCAAATGTTTCTGATGAAGATGAGAAAATTATTTTCAAAAACATTTTGAACTTAGCGTTGATGGTTGAGCTTTCTGTTGAAATGTTTGTCATTGTTGTGTTCGAGACGCCACCTATGGAGAAAACGATTCAAGACGAGCGGAGCAATCGAGTCCGAGTCAGACCAGACAGACGGAGGGGGGTGAGACCGAGTCAGCAAGACCAAACCGGGAGGGGGTGAGGACGAAGTCAAGACTAGAACGGCAGGGGGTGAGACCGAGTCAGACAAGACCAGACCGGGAGGGGGTGGATGAGTAAGACAAGAGCTGGGAGGGGGTGAGAACTGAGTCCGCAAGACGCGGGGGGGGTTGAGATGAGTCAAGACAAGCCGGGAGGGAGTGAGCCTTTAGTCAAGAGAAGACTAAGACCGAGACAGAAAAGGTGCAGTCAATTCAAGAATCGATTGTAATTGTTGTAATGCACATATTAGTAAAATTGTTTAAAAAGTTAAAATGTCCAGTGTTGTTCTGTGTTGATATTTCAGAACAAATATGGATCTTTAGCACAGTCAAATGCTGAGGGACCATCGAGGCATCTACTATACATGATCCTACCCAAACAGGTCTTAAACCTACAGAAAACAATACAATTTATCGTTCACAAAATATTACTCCTTACTAATACGTGGAGCCGTTCAACTTATTCACACAATTTCCCACCACTCCTTCTACCAGCGATCAAAGGAAATTCTTATGCTTTACTGATGGGAGCTGATTAATTATGGTCTTATTTATTCATTAGACGCTGGTCTCAGCTGGTCTAAGGAGATTATGGAGTCCTCACTTGTCCGAGACCCCCGCAAAAAAGTTATCTGAACAGAGACCACTCAATCTGTGGTCTGGAGACAGGATCCGAGTACTACAACACTGATATTGAATGCTGTGGTTTTTGGCCTGTGGATAACACTGTCCCCCTCCTAAACAAGTTTCATTGTCACCTGATCGGTGGTTTCTTCCCTTAATTGAAAATCCACATACATCTTTTTTTTATATGGTTCGGCTCCGCCAGCAAATGAAATAAAAGAAGGATTTATTTTAATCTCTACTCTATCCGTTGGGCCGTGATGAAAGAACCGAGAGGAGGAAAATAAGACATGAAGCTGATATGGACAGTAATAAAGACTGCCACTCCCCCCTTGAGTTAGCTTCGGACTCATTCTAACCTAATAAGAGAGGAGCAGTGGATTAGGGAGAAGAGAGAGGGCAGAGGGCGAGAGAAGAGAGAGAAGACACAAAGACAGAGAGAGGAAGAGAAGAAGAGGAGAGAGAGAGAGACGAGAGAGAGAGGGAGACGAGAGAGAGAGAGAGAACTAAAAGCAGAGGAGGAAGGAAAGAGAAGAAGAGAGAGAGGAGAGCGAGAGCCGAGAGCAGAGAGGAGAGACAGAGAGAGAGAGAATACCAAAGACGAGACGGTAGAGAGAGAGAAAGAAGAGAGAGAGAAGAGTAAGAGAGAGAAGCAGAAGAGAGAGAGAGAAGAGAGGAGAGAGACGAGAGAGAGAGAGAGAGAGCAGAGAGGAGAGAGAAGGAGGAAAGAGAGAGAGGGGTGTGTGTGTGTGTGTGTGTGTGTGTGTATGCATGCGTATGTATGTGCGTGCATGCATCTCCCAGCTCATTCCCCTGTGTCTCCTCTCTGTCCTTTAGGGCCAGTTTCCCGGAGCCTCTCTCTGAATTATGGTGGCTCATACTGCAGCCATGCCGGACGTGAAGGCCCCTCCGCCATGTGATTACCCCTCCGCGGGCTGCTCCCCCGGCCACGGCCCTGCGGGCTACACCTGCACYGCTGGTCTCACCATGGACCTGGAGCCCTGCCTCAGCCTCACCGACCTGCCCCTTCCCCAACCCCTTTCTGGCTTCAGAGGCCACAGCGTACCCCCCTACCCTCCTTACCCAGGCCAGTGCCCCGTCATGCCCCGGTGTAACAGCAGTGCCCTGTTGACTAATCTTGGCCTCCGTTACTGCTCCACCAACAGTGTGCAGCACCCACCCAGGGGGCCTGACTCTAGGCTGGGGTCAGGGTTAGGCCTGGAGCCGGACCACGCAGGGCCCTGTGTGAACATTAACCCAGACAGCGGGACTAGACTCTATCGCAGCATGGAGAACCTGAACTGGAGTAATTCTGTGTCTGAACCAGGCCTCTACTCATCCCCCTATAGCGCMCCCCACAGGGGCAGCATGGACAGTGAGTTCATCTTCCGCTGCACTGCCACCAGCCACTGGTACGATGGGCCCCCGGTGGGGACAGGGCCCCAGGGCTACAGTCCTGAGACCCTTGCCTTCTACCCCAATGCTCGTCTGGGGGGTCTGGGGAGGAAGGAGCTGCCCCTCTTCCCCCAGTGGCTGTTCCCCGGCGTGGATGACTGGGGGGTGAACGCTACCACCACCGCCAGGAAGGGGTTAAGGGAGAAGCTCCGCCTCCAGAGTGCCCGGGCAGCGGCAGAACCCCTAAAGCCTCTTCGACCGCAGATAACCCCAGGCAGTACCCCTCCCATCCTGGGGGKGTGCTCAGAGAGGGACTCATCGTCCTACCAGGGGTACGTTGGGAAACCCCTGTGTGTCCGGCGCATCACCAGCCCTGAGGAAATCAAGAAAGAGGTTCTGAGACGCCTGCAGCTCCGCCGGCAGAACAGCACCCCAAACCTGACCCTCCACGCCTCCCCTGAGACCCCTCAGACCCCGGACATGACCAAGTCCTACACCACCGAGTCCATCTCTGTCACTGGGAGTTGTGCAGAGATAATAGCCGAACGCAAGAAACCCCCCATGGGCCGCCTGCACATCCCCACCTTTGAGGAGTTTAAGAGGATGAGGCAGAGAGAGGGAGAGGGTGGACAGACAGAGAGCCAGGGTAATGTCACTACAGTAACAGCTTCAATAGACCAACAGCCAGAGCCTGGTACTGGCAGTCAGACCCCAGGGACGGGCAGAGACTGTAAGACTCAGACAGCTCTATTGGGATGGAGAKACTCTCAGTCTCCCACTGTGGGACTGAAGGAGGAGGAGAGGGAGAGCAGTGAGAGGATAGGCAGTGGAGAGATGGAAGAGATGGGGAGTRGGGAGGGGACAAGCAGTGGAGAGGCCAGGCAGAGTGACAGCTCCCCTGGGGCTCCCCCACCACCAGCCTGTCATCCAGACTTAAGAGTAGAGGAGAGGGTGATGGTGGTTGCGCCAGCTCCCACAGCCAGTGCTATCAACTCAGCCACTCCCATCTTTACCGGACACACTCCCCAGCCAACAACCAGCATTCAGACCASAGTCTCTACCATGGCTATATGTACCGGCCCTASTCCTCGCTCTCCCCTCCAGCCCTCCAGTCAGACGCAGGGGGAGGGGACCATGGACCATACCCAGGCCCAAGTCAGTAGGCCCAGTGTGGAGCTCAGTGTGCCGGGGGCCTCCTCAGTCCCCTTCCCTCCTCCACGCAGGGAGAGTGCAGAGGGCCCCTCCAGCTGCTGCCCAGCCCTGCTCCTGGACAGGACTGACCTCTCCAGCTACGGAGCCAAGATTTACAAGATGAAGGAAGGGTTTATCGGATCAGCCCTGGACCTCATCAAGAAGAGGTTAGTAAGAAGGTGGAGTTAGGGGTAGTTGTCATGATCAATACGATCATCAATGGGCTTCAGTATTGCACAATATTGTACAGTAATGAGCTGTTTATCTATCTCAGTTTGACTCGTTATCTTGCCCTACTAAGCTATATGCATACTCAGATGAAAGGTACAATTCTAAATGAAATGCAATATTGGACYTTAGCCATGTAAAGAAATCATTAACTAGAAAATCCATTTATTTAGTAGTTTGTCAATCTGTATAGTCTTTATTTAAGATAAACACACTTTTGACAAAAAGCTTGTTTTGAAATCTTGTAGTTCTTTGATGGCTAAATTGAATCTCATGGGTCCCARCAAACATGACCCCATTGGCCCATGTAGGGGCAAGGTGGGCACGGGTTAGCCCACAACAAGCCCACATCAGAGCCCAACACGGGCTAGCCCACACCAAGCCCACACCAGCCCGACATGGGGTAGCCCACAACAAGCCCAAAACAGTCTAGCCCACACCAGCCCAACACGGGCCAGCCCACACCAAGTCCAACACAGGCTAGCCTACTCCAGCCAAACACAGGCTAGCCTACTCCAGCCAAACACWGGCTAGCCTACTCCAGCCAAACACAGGCTAGCCTACTCCAGSCAAACACAGGCTAGCCCACACCAGCCCAACACAGGCTAGCCCACCCCATCCCAACAGGGGCYAGCYCACACCAAGCCCAGCTAGAGGCGGGGGCTCATTAGAATATTTGGGAGCGTGGTTTGCACACAGTTCTTTTTGTGAAACCGTTACTGAGTTTGCTCTAACTGTTTAAGTGTTCTGTTGTGTGATGCCCAATTTTTCTTTATCTTGTACACTGCCAATGAAGTCTTTAAAAATACTTAAATAAGTGCATGTGATATGTGAGAAACTGAACATTTTCTCTTGTAAAAAATATACTGAACAGAAATATTAATGCAACATGCAACAATTTCAATGATTTTACTGAGTTACAGTTCGTATAAGGAAATCAGTCAATTTAAATATATTCATTAGGCCCTAATCTATGGATTTCACATGATTGGGCAGAGGTGCAGCCATGGGTGGGCCTGGGAGGGCATAAGCCCACCCACTGGGAAGCCAGGCCCAGTCAATCAGAATGAGTTTTCCCCACAAAAAAGCATTATTACAGACAGAAAGAATCCTCAGTATCATCAGCTGTCCGGGTGGCTGGTCTCAGACAATCCCACAGGTGAAGAAGCCAGATGTGGAGGTCCTGGGCTGGCGTGGTTACACGTGGTCAGCGGTTATGAGGCCAGTTGGACGTACAGCCAAATTCTCTASAACGATGTTGGAGGCGGCTTATGGTAGAGAAATTAACAATAAATKATCTRYCAACAGCTATGGTGGACATTCCTGCAGTCAGCATGCCAATTGCACGCTCCCTCAAAACTTKAGACATCTGTGGCATTGTGTTGTGTCACCAAACTGCACATTTTACAGTGKCCTTTTATTGTCCCCAGCACAAGGTGCATCTGTGTAATGATCATGCTGTTTAATCAGCTTCCTGATATGCCACACGTGTCAGGTGGATGGATTATCTTGGCAAAGGAGAAATGCTCACTGACAGGGATGTAAACAAATTTGTGCACAAAATTGGAGAGAAATAAGCTTTTTATGCGTATGGAAAATTTCTGGGATCTTTTATTTCAGCTCATGAAACATGGGACCAACACTTTACATGTTGCGTTTATATTTGTGTTCAGTATACATGTATGATAGTAACAACTTTGTTGTCTTTCTGATACAATCTATCATGTTCCCTTAATACATTTAAGGCTTGAAAAGAATGCAATTTATGCATTGAATTAAACTGTAATAAATGTATTAAATTAATTCCTATTAAATAGAAAAAGCGCATCGTCCCAATGTGGGCAGCCGACATGGGGCCAATATTTTGGCGCGCATTGGGCTCACATCGTGCAAATTTGGGCATGTTTGCTGGGAAAAGATGGGCATATTTCAGACAAAGTGAGTGCTGCCTTCACCAGATATGGGCTGGCCACACTGGGCAAATGCCTTGGGGGCCAACGTGGAGCCAATGAGCAAAGGCTCATTGGCCCAATGTTGGCAGCCTACATAAAGCCAATATTTTAGCCCGCATTGGGCCCACATCATGCTGGGGTGTGCTGTAGTGTGCTGTAGTGTTTTTCTGCAGGGGCGACAATAGTGTTAGTGTTGGTATTGATTAATCACAGTTGTTGAATCAGACAGGTTTGGCTACCAGAGGAGACTGTTGTGGCTGTGCCAGGGTCTCCCATTTCCAGTCTGACACATCATCTCCATAGCAGACCTACCTGGGTTCAAATAGGATCTGTAATCTTTCACATACTTTAAGGGTTTGTCTTCAGGCAGATGGATAGGGTATGAACTTTTGGGACTATTCTATTGTTTCCATTGCGCTAGGRTATTTCCAACAAGGACGGCTAAATACCGTTTGAACCCAGGTCTGATCCATATACTCACAGGACAGCCAACTGATTGGCACCTTTGATTGGCAGCACCACACTTCCCCTCCTCTCACTATGGCAGCTGGTTTGGCACACTGTTTGTCACACCCTGATCTGTTTCACCTGTCGTTGTGCTTGTCTCCACCCCCTTCCATCTTCCCCATTATCCCCTGGGTACTTATACCTGTGTTCTCGGTTTGTCTGTTGCCAGTTCGTCTTGTTTGTCAAGTCAACCAGTGGTTTGTTTCTCAGCTCCTGCTTTTCCCCAGTCTCTCTTTTCTTGCCCTCCTGGTTTTGACCATTGCCTGTCCTGACTCTGAGCCAGCCTGCCTGACCACTCTGCCTGCCCCTGACCCTGAGCCTTCCTGCCGTCTGGGGCCTTTGTCCCTACTCTGGATTACTGACCCCTGCCTGCCTGCCCTGCCTCACTTTGGTCTTACCGGAAACGTGATACTGCTTGCTAAACAGATGAAGACTTCAGTCTGGTGTGGTTTGGCAAATCAAGGAGAGACGTAAAGCCTGCTTTGGCATTGTTCATAGGCTTACAACCTGGCATCACCCAGGCCAGTACACAACATTAGACTCAGACAGGCACATGTAGCCTCAGACATGGTATAGACTTTCCCTGAGASATGGCTGTAGACTCCTATGGTATCTAACAGCCATACCCAGTGAACATTACTGGTTGAAAACACCTAATTTCATTGGCAAAAATTGTTTAAATKACATTTTCGACCAGTTTTGCTCACTGGGATAGGATTCTACAACCATGTCTCAGGACAAGATGCAGTGGACTAGAGAAGAGTTATAGGACTGTACGTGTCAGTGCTGACCATGAGAGAAATGGATAGCCTTGTATTCTTCTCTCTCTCATGTCATAAATGGCTGTCTCCCTGACAGTCAAAGTCAGGGTTCTCCTCTGTGCTTGTTCCCACCCATAGATATCACTGTGTCCCTCACCTCTCTCAGAGAGTACTATAGAGGTGATGATGGATGATACAGACTGCGGACTGAACTGCATGATACCACAGAAGATATGTAAATGTAAATGTAAGATATATTATATAGGTGGTGTGTTCACCAGAAAGGAAAGCTATGTGACGTACTGTACATTCAAATATTACACTCCTCACACATGTTGGACAAGGAACCTAGGGAGGTTTAATAGTTTTTCATCCCCATGCTTAGGAATTGCTAGAATTTAYGAGGTAGCTTTTACCAAGTGTATTAATACATGTATGTAGGACATTTTACTAATATACAGTATGTTCATATTCTAACACAAAATGTATTCTTAATGGGTTTTAATATGACCTCCGTTACATAGCCGTGATCTTTGTGAATATTGTAATAGTATAAAATTGGTAATTCAAAATGAATCATTTTCTATTGTTATGCATGCACCCCAAGGGTCTAGTTTTAACGACTCTGTTTCTCTCAGCTCCATTAAACAAGTCTTGKGTTCGCRCTCGTCTGTGTCCCATACAGACTTACGATCRCGATGGCTATCGAACTGTGGCTAGTCTGATGGGTTTTTCACCAGGCAATTACAATACTGGAGTTTACACCTGATGGGATGGTGGAGCAGGAATCTATTAACGGTGGGAAGTTCTAAAACAGTGCTCTTGGGTGTGCTTAGTGTGCATTAAGATGTGGTTGCTCTCGCTCTCTCCTCATGACAAATACACAGGTTAGGTTTTGGTGTGTTGTTTTTTGCCTAACATGGCCTTTAATATATAAAGACATTAACAGAGAGATTACAGAGTCACCATCCATGTTTAGAATATACAGTATGGATTCCTTATGAACAAACATGATATGGCTGGAGTGACTATATACTAATTTCAATATCACAGTGTACCGCAGGCAGAGAGAGGTGATATATCATACACAGTCCATGAGCTAATAAATTATGTTTCGTGTTATTACCCCACATGAATCATCTACAGGCTGACAGGTAATATTTGGAAGGAAAGGTTTTAATGAAAGTTATTCCAGCTGGAAGGAAGGATATGCACCAGCCTCTGGTTTTATTGCCTCTTTCTGGCAATATCCCTACATCAGGGTTCCCTAATAGGCGGCCCGCATGCCAAATTCAGCCCGCAGGTGATTTTATTGGGTACACAAAAGACTGTAAAATCACCAGGAAATCATCTCAAGAGTGATTTTAATTTAGGAATCTATTCTCACAAATTTTCACACAAACAGAGTGGCATATGTGACCATATTCCAATGTAATCAAGGTTTGAAATTTCAAATACTATATCTGTTTGGGATTCTTGAGGTCAGTTTGCACTGTACAAATTATTTGTAACTATGTTGAATGTAATTGGGGACCCCTGCCCTACATAGTGCACTACTTTTGACCAGAGCCATATAGGAATAATGTTCTATATAGGGAATRGGGTGCYATTTGGGACACATCCCTAATTATTCATTTTATGCCCATGGCACCTGCACCGTCTGAAGATAAAGAGTTTGCTTTGTTGCATTTTAAAGACTTCAAAACCTTAGCAAATGCTAGTGAGTGTTGCTAGTGTGTAGGCCAGTTGGTGTGTGCGTGTGTGTGTGTGCGTGCGTGCGTCGAGCACGCAGGATCCCCTACCGGCGAACGATGAACTCAAAACTCTCATGATTCTACAAGCCTMTCGTTCACGTCATTCAACATAAAAGGCGCTGCATGTTCAAAGTACGGAGCTCATTTTGACCTCTTAATGCCTCCGGATGCTCGGCAATTGTGTCACCCCCTCCATACAGAGCCTCCGACTACATATCCAGATCAAACATAAATTGGCTTTAAGGGGCTTATTGGAGCTGTTATTTGTAACTGAGACTTGTAAAAGAGTGCTTTAAACAATGTACATTTGTTCATTACGAGGCATACAAATACAATTATTTATTGGTACATTTGAAACAAGGTCTAGTTGTGGCCGCAACCGGACTAGATTGTGAACGACTCCTGGCGGAATGCATTGCTTGACTGCCGTGAGGGTGATTGATAAGCACAATATCAATAGCGAACTGCAGCACCCCAAACGGTTCGTTCTCGAGTTCGAGTTTGCTGAGCAGAGGTTGTGTATGTTTTGGCTCTACAAAGCTATGTCCGTCATAACATTCAATAATCAATTAACTGCATTCATTCTTGCACCATGCGATCAATTACCAGTTCTAAACATGTATTTTTTTCTCTATCCTGCCTGCAGCATGATCTATTTTGAATAGATCTCCGGAGGAGCGCATATTAAAGGCTCTGTATGGTCAATCTGAAGTTTGAAGTGRCCGTACAGTATTAACTGCGATGCGGCCTCCTCAGACGTCAGGGCTTTCATACTTATTGCGCTTAGCAGAGCAGAGCTATTGTGAAGGAAGTTGTCAAGGAAGTGAGTTCGTGTTTATATAGGATGTACCGCCCCCACCTTCCGTCAACCAATCATGTCAATGTGAAACTATACGGAGCCCTCCGCATTGTTACAACATTTGAGAGGCACACCGTGATGCGGTACAGAGCTTGATTTGGCCTCTGCGTGCCTCCAGAGAMTCCACAATTGCATCACACCCTCCATGCGAAGCCTTCAACCACATTTTTGGATCAAGCATAAATGTACTCTTTTTTTAATGTATTTTTATTTTTATTCTTTTTTTTGTGTTTATTTTTTCATTTTTTCCACAAACAAACAAACAAATAAATAAACATTGTAAAGCATAACAAACATTGAGCATGACTTCCAGACATATCCTCCAACATAGCACACAGTCAAACAGTATCTCACAAGCTACAATACTGAACTAAATGGGTTCACAAGCATAAGTAATCACCTTCCAGTCTTAGAAACATGACAAATAAAACGCATCCAGCTTCTAGAATTGTTGTTTCTACCAGTGATCCTAGCAAGTATTTGTTCATAAGATGCCACCTCCAACATTGATTCTATCCACTGTTTCAGAGTAGGAGTGGCATGAACGTTACTCWAGCTGCTGTAACCATACCAACAGTGATCAGTGCAAATTCCTCATTTGTTACATTAGGTAACTCTGTTCTATCGCCTAAGAGACATATTCTCAGTGAAACTGGAATTGTTAACCTCAACCATTCCTYCAGCTATTTCAAAACATCCTCCCAGAAAGGTAGCACTAATGTACATTCCCATATTGCGTGTAAAAATGTCCCAGTGTCTTTTTGGCATTTCCAATACAAAGAACTATTGGTCAGCCACATCTGATGAAGCCTTGTTGGGGTCCAATAAAACCTATGTAGTATCTTATATTGAGTAAGTTTCCCCCTGGCTTCCCTTATGTTCCTCCCTGAGCTAGACAAGAWCTTCAACCAGGTATCATCCTCAATTTCACACTTAAGGTCAATTTGCCATATTGTTCTGAGGTTTTTACAGTCTTTGCTCTGCAGATGACTAAATATTGAGGAAAAAATGGCTGCTTTATGTTTGGGTAATTCCAAATACTCAGCTATTGGGTTCTTTCCTGGATGTTGTTGATAGCCGGTTAACAAACATTCTCTCAATTGTAAATATTTCCAGAAATGTCCCTTGTCTCCGACATCATATTTTTGTACCAAATCTGAGTATGAGATTAAAACATCTTCATTGTACAGATCACCTATAGTATGAATTCCTTTCATTAGCCACAGCTTCCAGTACACAGACTTCTTTCCTATCCGTAGCCTAGGATTGTGCCACAATGATGAGTATCCTGGATTTAGATGTGAAATTCCACATATCTTGTGTACTGTCCTCCACACCTCTTTTGAGTGTAACAAAATTGTGTTGGGAGTTTCAACAAACCTCTCCCCTATAAGACTATGTGACAGAGTATCAATAGAGGTGAAAATATAACTTAGTTCACACTCTAATGTTATCCAATCCAAGCCAGCATCCCTTTTGCCCCAATGCTTCGCAAATGTAGCCATTTCAAATGATACATTTTACAATTTAACATATGGTAAAGCCAAGCCTCCTACATTCCTTGGTGAGCACACCTTCTTCATATTAATCCTGGGTTTTTTCCTATCCCACAAAAAGTATTTTGTTAATTTGTCATATTGTTTAAAATACCGGTCTGGAATATTCTGTTGTGACTTGACTTTAACATTAATCTGAAGACTGTTATTTATGTAATTAACTAACTATGTTTGATTGTTACCCGATTAAATKAATCATGTAACAATGAACTCATTAGGATCTGGGGCACCACGAGAGCGGTTCTTTTAAAGAGTTACTGTCAYSATCGTCGTAACTTTGAATAGAGGACCAAGGCGCAGCGTGATAGAAAGACATCTTCTATTTATTATGAAGACGAACAAAAACAACAAACAGACGACCGTGAAGCTATACAAACAAATAGTGCTGACACTAAACACTACACATAGACAATTACCCACAATAGCCTAATGCCTATGGCTGTCTTAAATATGGCTCCCAATCAGAGACAATGAAAGACAGCTGTCTCTGATTGAGAACCATTCAGGCAACCATAGACTTACCTAGACACCTACACTAAACACAACCCCATAACCTCTACAAAACCCCCTATACAATACAACCACCCAAGACGAGACAAATACACATAAACATCCCCCCTGTCACACCCTGACCTAACCAAAATATTACAAAAAACAAAGAATACTAAGGCYAGGGCGTGACAGTTACCATCTCCCGAATTAAACTCTAAAAGGTCTTTACCTATCACATCTATAAACAGTTAACTTATTAATCATAACCTCGTATCATATCATCATTCTGAATAGTTGTAATCTCCTTGCAAAAACCCAAGCCTTATTTATGATTCAGTACTACACAAATCGATTTAATTATTTATTTACTAGCTAATTAAATGGGAACACAGGATAAACATACATACTCTGCACCGGTTATTGACTGGAGACAGAATACGCTGAAAAAGAGGTCCMTAGTGGAATGATAACAACATGGATACTTGTTAAAGAAGAGATGGAGAGGGAGCCAGGGACAGAGACACTTAACATTCCTCTCGTAACAAAAACACTTTCATCATTTTTCATATTACATGCTCAACTCACATCTATGTACTGGGTATACTTTCCAAGTTACAGTATTTCCTTTATAACATTTTTATGACATCATAAAATAACAAACAAAATKACATTAGTGTTCTGTAGATCGCCTTTGACCATTCCCCACGTTCTACGTTAGAAATATTGTTCCAGTATTTGCTTTTGAACGTGTTAGAGTTTCAGCGGTAAATAAAGGTCTGTTGAGACAAAGCACAGTCCTTTGGTGAATTTGGAGAGCACAGGCCTGGATCTTCTCCGTCTCTTCTCTCTTGATTTACAACAGGGCGTGAGTGTCAATCCCCACGAGTTCTATCCTCCTCCTCCTTCTGGACATCAGAACAGCGATTGCTCACCGCGAACTGGCAGAAGCTTTTTTCCCTTTAACGAGTCCAACGACCCTGACATGAACAACATACTGCTTTCCTGGGAACAGGCCCAAATCSCCGTCATGTGCGTGAAGAGAAGATGGAGAAAAATAGGACGGAGGTCAAGCTGCCTTCTGRGAATTTGAAGGTGATCAAATRAACTCCCACTGCCTTCTGTTCTACTAGCTAACATGCAATCATTGGCAAATAAAATCGATGACCTACGAGGAAGATTAAACTACCAACGGGACATTAAAATCTATAATATCTTATGCATCACGGAGTCGTGGCTGAACGACGACATTATCAACATACAGCTGGCTGATTATACGCTGTATTGGCAGGATAAAACAGTGGCGTCTGGTAAGACAAGGGGGGGGGGCGGACTATGTATATATGTAAACAACATACGAAGTCTCAAGGTTTTGCTCGCCGGAGGTAGAGTATCTCATGATAAGCTGTAGACCACACTATCTACCTAGAGAGTTTTCATCTGTATTTTTCGTAGCTGTCTACATACCACCACAGACCAATGCTGGCACTAAGACCGCATTCAAAGAGCTGTATTCTGCCATAAGCAAACAGGAAAACGCTCATCAGGAGCCGGCGCTCCTAGTGGCAGGGGACTTTAATGCAGGGAAACTTAAATCCATTTTTATTTCTATCAGCATGTTAAATGTACAACCAGAGGGAAGAAAACTCTAGACCACCTTTACTCCACGTACAAAGCTCTCCCTCGCCCTYCATTTGGCAAATCTGACCATAATTCTATCCTCCTGTTTCCTGCTTACAAGCAAAAATTAAAGCAGGAAGCACCAGTGACTCGGTCAATAAAAAAGTGGTCAGATGAAGCAGATGCTAAGCTACAGGACTGTTTTGCTAGCACAGACTGGAATATGTTCCRGGAWTCYTCCGATGACATTGAGGAGGACACCACATCAGTCATTGGCTTCATCAATAAGTGCATCGATGATGTCATCCCCACAGTGACCGTACGTACATACCCCAACCAGAAGCCATGGATTACAGACAACATCTGCACTGAGCTAAAGCTAGAGCTGCCGCTTTCAAGGAGCGGGACTCTAACCCGGAAGCTTATAAGAAATCCCGCTATGCCCTCCGACGAACCATCAAACAGGCAAGCATCAATATAGGACTAAGATCGAATTGTACTACATCGGCTCCGACGCTCGTCGGATGTGGCAGTGATTGCGAACCATTACAGACTACAAAGGGAAGCACAGCCGAGAGCTGCCCAGTGACATGAGCATACCAGATGAGCTAAACTACTTCTATGCTTGCTTCGAGGTAAATAACAATGAAACATGCATGAGAGCACCAGCTGTTCCGGACAACTGTGTGATCACGCTCTCCGCAGCCAATGTGAGTAAGACCTTTAAACAGGTCAACATTCACCAGGCCACAGGGCCAGATGGATTACCAGTGCGTGTACTGCGAGCATGCGCTGATCAACTGGCAAGTGTCTTCACTGACATTTTCAACCTCTCCCTGTCCGATTCTATGATACCAACATTTTAGTTTGTATGACACAGAACCGAATGCAAATGAATTACTTAAAAATCATACAATGTGATTTTCTGRATTTTTGTTTTAGATTCCGTCTCCCACAGTTGAAGTGTACCTATGATAAAAAATGACAGACCTCTACATGCTTTGTAGGAAAACCTGCAAAATCGACAGTGTATCAAATACTTGTTCTCCCCACGGTATATAGTCTCGCTATTGTTATTTTACTGCTGCTCTTTAATTACTTGTTCCTTTTATTTCTTATTCTTATTCATATTTTTTAAACTGCATTGTTGGTTAAGGGCTTGTCAGTAAGCATTTCATGTGACCAATACAATTTGTTTCAATTTATTTTAATCTTGACTAGTAGTTGCTCAAAATTTAGTCCTATCACTTTCTCCAAATTTGAGCTCACCTTAATAACCAAAAATGTCATCCCAGTAGGAACCCATTTGAAATTAAATGGGGTAGTGGTTCCAGAGTAACATATGGTATTAATTGGCATTGCTTCCGACTAATTCCAATTAATTTTGTAGCCTGACATACTAGAATATGACGTAAGTAATTGTGGTACAGACTGAAGAGGATCAGAGACCAGCAGTAGAATATAATCTGCATCCATAAGCAGCTTGTGTTATTTTCCTCCTCCGTGTACACCCCTAATTTCTGGATCTGTTCTTATCATTGTCGCAATAGGCTCTAAGATGATGGTAAACAGGAGAGGGGAGAGTGAGCAACCCTGCCTTGTGCCTCTAGAAAGACAAAAAAAGGAGACATAATTCCATTCGTAAGTACTGTTGCTTTAAGATTGGAATAGAGGACCCCTATCCATTTACAAAAGTCTGGTCCCAAACCAAATATTTCTAGGGTTCTTAAGAGAAAAGCCCGCTATACCCTATCAAATGCCTTCTCACTATCTAAGGAGACAGCAGCGGTAGGAACTATATTTGAGCGGTTTAACCACATGAGATGTAAGAGCCTCCTCATATTATCAGTTGAGGTTCTGTTCTTAATAAATCTTACTTGTTCACTATAATATTAGGTAGTTCCTTCTCTAAGCGTATCACAACGGCCATAGTAAGAATCTTACAATCCACATTAAAAAGGCTGATAGCTCTAACATTCCCAGGTTCTGTAGTATCTCTATCCTTTTTAGGAAACAGCGATATCAAAGCCCCATTAAAGGTGTCTGGAAGGGAGCCATTTTTAAATGCCTCCTGGTAAACCACTGTCAATACAGTAACAAGAATGTCAATATACTTTTATAATATTCTACAGGAAGGCCATCCAGACCAGGTGATTTCCTTGCTTTCATAGATAAAATGGCGGCTCTAATCTCCTCTTCTGTTATAGTATAGTGCAGGTCCTCTACCTGGCCATCTGATAATCTAGGTAATTCTATACCAGACAAAAAAGTATCCATAWYTATGGGGCTCGCTGAATAGGAGGATGAATATCAATTTTCATAAAAACATTGAAACACACTGTTTATCTCTTTCAATGAGGTCTCCATCTTATTGCCCTTTATTAATGGAATTACATTAGAAGTGTTCTGCATTTTCTGTTGTCTTGCTAGTAGCCTGCCTGTCTTCTCACCTCCCTCATAAAACTGGTTCTAAATCTAAACAGTGCATATTCTGCCTTTTTTAATACATTTCATGCAACTGAAATTTCTATTTGCAGGCCGTTTGAAATGTGCTATCTGTGAAATGTCTTGCCAAATCCCTTTCCAGGCCACATATCTCCGATTCTAATCTTTTTACTGCTTCAGACCCTTCTCTCTTCTTTTTGAACGCATGTGCTATTATTTTCCCTCAAATAAATGCTTTAGAGGTTTCCCATACCGTGGAAACCTTTTCAGTTGACCCTATGTTGATTTCAAAAAAGGATCTAAGATCATCTGCTTGTGATTGGGTAAATACCTCATCTTGTAATAGAATGGTGTTGAGTCTAAATCTACCCTTCGTCACATTTTCGGAGTTTATATCAACATGTAACACTACTATAGCATGATCTGTGAGGGCAATGGGCCCAATCTTGCAATCAATCACATTATTAACCATGAAATTAGATATCAAGAACAAATCTATTCTGGAGTGTGTTATGACAGTGAGAGAAGAAAGTACGTTCTCTATCATTAGGATGGACTAATCTCCATATGTCTTTAAAGGCCCATATCTTCTACTAGCATATGTATTGCAAGTCTATCCTTTGGCGTGGAGTTACTTGTACATTTACTTCTATCAATCATATTGTCCATTACTTGGTTAAAGTCTCCAGCAAGGACGATCTGCCCCTCCATATTTCCCAGTACAGTTGACCTCATAATCTGGGTCCTCCTTGTTTTATGTTGCATAACACTACCTTAATCCCATTTATAAGAGCCTCAATGCAGATAAGCCTGCCAAATTCATCAGAGTGTTGCTTCAAAATTACGTTTTTTGTTAATCAGAGTAATCACCCTTACTAATCAGAGTAATCATTTTGTCTGGAATTAAATAAGCAATAATCAGAGTAATCATTTTGTTTGGAATTAAATGAGCAATGATAAACTTCTGCAACCCAGTCCGCTCTAAATTTCAGTGCCTCTGTWTCTGTTAAATGTGATTCCTGTATGAACACAATATCTGCCTGTTTGGATTTTAAATATGTCAAAATCATTTTCCTCTTCTTGGTTACATTTACAACCATTTATATTCCAAGAGATTATGTTTACATAACCATTAGCCATATTTGCACTGAGTAGTTATAGCCTGTGAGCGTGAAGTGTCCCATTTAACACTCGTGACAACTCTAATGAACATCATTATATAACATTATATATGCTCCTGCTGTACAATAAAACAGTGTAAATAAACTTAGAAAACCAATCCCAATATAAAACAAAGCAACTAGGAACGTAACGWTGCTTCTCGATGAGTCAATCATCACAGAACTGTCTTTGAAGCTGCAAAAGATAACCTGCGGTCTCAACTCAAAATTCCTTATGGGCCGTGAGGCGCTTGAAAGGCTAAATTACTGTAGCAACACTCCCCAGAGTCCCACAAACACATAGGCTGTACCTTGTCTCGTCTTCTTTATCTGGGCTAAACACCTTGCTCCAGCAAGAATCTCTCTGCCTCCACATTGTCCTTGAAAATAATCCCTTCCAAGTAAAGAGCAGGGTCGCTGGGAATGTCAGTGTATGCCTGACCTTCTTCGCGTGTAGTTGGTTATTTGCCGTTGCAAACTTCTTCCTCTTCATTGCCAGTTCCTTGGACAGGTCCAGGAAAAAAGACAGCCGGCTGTCTTCCCACTGAACACCACCCGTTTCTTTCGCCGCTTTAAGTACCTTGTCCCGGGCTGTAGATCGTAGGAAGCGGATGAGAACCGTTCTCGGGGGCCTATTCTTGTCAGGCATGGTTAAACTACGATGGGTTTGTTCAATTTCGAACTTCGTGCCTGTCATCAAATCCTTCTGCGATGATTTTCTGAGTTAGAGAGGGAGGCTTCAGACAGGGACACCACAGAGTTGTGTAACTACCAATTAAGAGGACAAATTATGCAAATTCACAGAGTAGATGTTATTCTACATGACAGACCAGAGATAGATGGCAGTACAGCAGGTTAAATGAGGCTAGAGAGACAGGGTTTGTGGAATAGTGTAGGGCCGTGATGTGAGATAACAAGACAAAGCAAATGCACCACAGATGGGCAACTGGCGGCCTGCGGCCCCCCTTTTGTAGACCAATAATAATATAGAAATATTATTTTTTTTAAATGGAGGGGACTCAGTCGGGGTCTCAACATTCTGTTGAGAATTAGAATTAGAATAATAGATTACACAAGGCGCAATTTAGAAATGTGGTTATGCATCAGCAGTCAATCAATTGGCACATGTCAGCAAATATTTTTTAGATTGGTAAATTAGGCTAGCTACAGTGCCTTCGGAAAGTATTCAGACCCCTTGACTTTTTCCAAATTTTGTTACGTTACAGCCTTATTCTAAAATKGATTAAATAAAAACTCAGCAATCTACACACAATACCCCATAATGACAAAGCAAAAACAGGTTTTTAGGTTTGTTTGCAAAACAGAAATACCTAATTTACATAAGTATTCAGTAAACCCTTTGTTATGAGACTCGATATTGAGCTCAGGTGCATCCTGTTTCAATTGATCATCCTTGAGATGTTTAAATTACTTGATTGTCCCTGAGAACACAGTGGTCTACATCATTCTTAAATGGAAGAAGTTTTGAACCACTCTTCCTAGAGCTGGCCTCCTGGCCGAACTGAGCAATTGGGGGAGAAGGCCCTTGGYCAGGGAGGTAACCAAGAACCCGATGGTCACTCTGACAGAGCTCCAGAGTTCCTCTGTGGAGATGGGAGAACCTTCCGGAAGGACAACCATCTCTGCAGCACTCCACCATCAGGCCTTCATGGTAGAGTGACCAGACTGACTCACTCCTCACATGACAGCCCGCTTGGAGTTTGCCAAAAGGCACCTAAAGACTCTCAGACCATGAGAAACAAGATTCTCTGGTCTGATGAAACCAAGATTGAACTCTTTGGACTGAATGCCAAGCGTCACGTCTGGAGGAATCCTGGCACCATCCTTCGGTGAAGCATGGTGGTGGCAGCATCATGCTGTGGGGATATTTTTCAGTGGCAGGTACTGGGAGACTATTCAGGATCTAAGCAAAGATGAACGGAGCAAAGTACAGAGAGATCCTTGATGAAAACCTGCTCCAGAGCACTCAGGACCTGAGACTGGGGCGAAGGTTCACCTTCCAACAGGACAACGACCCTAAGCACACAGCCAAGACAACGCAGGAGTGGCATTGGGACAAGTTTCTGAATGTCCTTGAGTGTCCCAGCCAGAGCCCGGACTTGAACCCGATCGAACATCCCTGGAGAGACCTGAAAACACCTGTGCAGCAACGCTCCCCGTCCAACCTGACAGAGCTTGAGAGGATCTGCAGAGATGAATGGGAGAAACTCCCCAAATACATGTGTGCCAAGATTGTAGCGTCATACCCAAGAAGACTCGAGGCTGGAATCGCTACCAAAGGTGCTTCAACAAAGTACTAAGTAAAGGGTCTGAATACTTAATTAAATGTGATACATTAAATGCGATTCATTTTTTAAATATATACAGTGGGGAGAACAAGTATTTGATACACTGCCGATTTTGCAGGTTTTCCTACTTACAAAGCATGTAGAGGTCTGTAATATTTATCATAGGTACACTTCAACTGTGAGACACGGAATCTAAAACAAAAATCCAGAAAATCACATTGTATGATTTTTAAGTAATTAATTTGCATTTTATTGCATGACATAAGTATTTGATACATCAGAAAAGCAGAACTTAATATTTGGTACAGAAACCTTTGTTTGCAATTACAGAGATCATACGTTTCCTGGAATTCTTGACCAGGTTTGCACACACTGCAGCAGGGATTTTGTCCCACTCCTCCATACAGACCTTCTCCAGATTCCTTCAGGTTTCGGGGCTGTCGCTGGCAATACGACTTTCAGCGCCCTCCAAAGATTTTCTAATTGGGTTCAGTCTGGAGACTCGCTAGCCACTCCAGGACCTTGAGATGCTTCTTACGGAGCCAGTCCAGTCTTCCCGGCTGTGTGTTTCGGGTCGTTCATGCTGGGAAGGCACCCAGCCGACGCCATCTATCAATGCTCCTTAACGGAGGAAGAGGTTGTTGGCTAAGGATCTCGCCAATACATGCCCCCATCCATTCCTTCCCCTCAATACGGTGCAGTTCGGTCCTGTCCCCTTTGCAGAAAAGCATCCCCAAAGGAATGATGTTTCCACCTCCATGCTTTCATGGTTGGGATGGTGTTCTTGGGGTTGGTACTCATCCTTCTTCTTTCCTCCAAACACGTCGAGTTTGGAGGTTAGACCAAAAGCTCAATTTTTGTCTCATCAGACCACATGACCTTCTCCCATTCTTTCCTCTGGATATCAGATGGTCATTGGCAAACTTCAGACGGGCCTGGACATGCCCTGGCTTGAGCAGGGGGACCTTGCGCGCTGCAAGTATTTAACCATGACGGCATAGTGTGTTACTAATGGTTTCTTGAGACTGGGGTCCCAGCTCTCTTCAGGTCATTGACAGGTCCTGCCGTGTAGTTCTGGGTGATCCCTCACCTTCCTCATGATCATTGATGCCCACGAGGTGAGATCTTGCATGGGAGCCCCAGACCGAGGATGATTGACCGTCATCTGAACTTCTTCCATTTTCTAATAATTGCGCCAACAGTTGTTTGCCTTCTCACCAAGCTGGTTGCCTATGTTCTGTAGCCCATCCCAGCCTTGTGCAGGTCTACAATTTTATCCCTGATGTCCTTACACAGCTCTCTGTCTTGGCCATTGTGGAGAGGTTGGAGTCTGTTGATTGAGTGTGTGGACAGTGTCTTTTATACAGGTAACGAGTTCAAACAGGTGCAGTTAATACAGGTAATGAGTGGAGAACAGGAGGGCTTCTTAAAGAAAAAACTAACAGGGTCTGTGAGAGTCGAATTCTTACTGGTTGGGAAGGTGATCAAATACTTAGTCTTGCAATAAATGCAAATTAATTACTTAAAAAATCATACAATGTGATTTTCTGATTTTTGTTTTAGATTCCGTCTCTTCACAGGTTTGAAGTGTACCTATGATAAAAATTACAGACCTCTACATGCTTTGTAAGTAGGAAAACCTGCAAAATCGGCAGTGTATCAAATACTTGTTCTCCCCACTGTATATATATATAAATTAGCAAAACTGTCTAAAATCCTGTTTTTGCTATGTCATTATGGGCTATTGTGTGTAGATTGATGATAAATAAATAAAACATTTATAAAAACGATTTAATTATTTTAGAATATGGCTGTAAAGTAACGAAATGTGGAAAAAGTCAAGGTCTGAATACTTTCCGAAGGCATTGTATCTAAACTTGTAGTAAGCATGTTCGAATTACCGACCGGCCTGGGGCCCATTTATCATCAGTTATCATATTAAAAACATTTAAACATTCAAACATTTCTCTCCACCCCATGGCAAAATGTGTAGAATTGCAGGAAATTAGCTGTAAAACTGCACATTTTTCTCTCCACCCCATGGCAAAATGTGTAGAATTGCAGGAAATTAGCTGTAAAACTGCAAATTTTTCTCTCCACCCCATGGCAAAATGTGTAGAATTGCAGCAAACTTGCTTAAAACGGCAACATTTTCTCTACGCCCTGTGGGAAAATGTGTAGAATTGCAAGGAATTTACTTTAAAACATATTTTTTCCCCTCTTCACTGTCACGAGGGGGGCCGCTAAAATGTTTTGCTTGCAAGGAGTGGAGTGGGTATGAATGTGGGTACACAGACCCACGAGCCACTGCGGCCCCTCATGAGTTCCGTCAAAATTGCCCATCCCTGAAATACACAAACATGATGTAAATAATGACTTTCACACCGATGATTGACGGAAATAAATAAAATGTAGAATATTGCAAATTGCTAGGGTACAGTTTACATCCCTGGCCAAATAGCTGGGCTATTTTCTTGCCAGGAGAGATACATTTAAATGGAGCTTTGGGAAGGATATTGTGATTTTTCTTCTCCGTTGTCTGTATAGTGCAGTCAATCACAATGTGACGTGAACGGACACCATGATTGTGGCAGGCAGACTGATCTGTTGTAATGTTCATTCAGCAGCTAGCTCATACTGTCTGTGTGTGTGTGCATGTGTGCGTATGTGTGTATCCATGCCCACATACATGCATGTCTATGTGGAGAGAGCTCAGGAGCAGGCAATGTCCCTGGGTGCGCACACACACGGCTGACACATGCTCGGAGCATGGCTGGTCGGCACACAAAGGAACCAGAGGCAGATGTGTGATGCATGTAGAGTGATGGGAGGCAGCATCTTGCCATCCTGCCCTGTGGTCCAGGAGTTCAGGTGTTAATGGGAATTGATGCGCCAAGAGCCCCTCTGCTGGCGAGAGAAGAAGGAGAGGAGGGGGAGAGGTCCCTGGAGGGGTGGAGAGGAGGAGGAAGGAGGGGGAGAGAGGGAAGGGAGGAGGAGGGGGGGAGGTCTGATGAAACTGAATGATTTGGATGGTGGGAGGAGAGGAGAGAGGTGCCAGGAATCATAATTCTATCCTCTGCCATTCTGCCGTCTCTAACACCCCTCATCTTTTCCCCTCACTCCCTCTTTCTTTCTCTCTATCCTTTCTCTCTCTCTCCTCTCTTTTTTCCCAATTCCCCCCCTGTCTTTCTCTGTCTCCAGCTGCAGTGCAGAGATTGCAGCGGCGGAGGCCCCCGTCAGGCTGTCAGGTGACCAGGACGAAAGCACTGACATCACCGCTCCCCCACCGGACTGTCACTCCTCTGCTGTTTCCATGACAACCACGACGGCCTGCGGAGCGGAGTCTTGCGACAAGCCTGTAGCAGGAGGAGCAGGAGAGGAACTAGCTGCAGAATGTGTAAGGAGAATCTCTCTCTCTCTCTCCCTCTCTCTCTCTCTCTCTCTCTCTTTCTGTCTCTCACTCACTCAACATGCTGGGGATAGCAGTGGGCTGAAGCACGCACACAGACAGGGGAATGTGAGGATGGTTAGGGAAGAACAGAACAGAGGGATTGCGTATCCAGGCAGGCAGGAGGACCACACACACACACACACACACACACCACACACACACACACACACACACACACACACACACACACACACATACACACACACATTCACAGCCAGGCAGGCAGGCAGAGGTATGTGATGAGCCTCTGACAACTGCAGGCATGCAGGCATGCAGCTCCAGCCTCAGTCTCAGCGTCTTCCTCCCAGCTCAGCTCTGCATCTGCCTGGGAACAGGAGTCAGCAGAGAGGGAGGATTRAAGAGCAGGTTCATGGTGGTAACTAACTGGGCTTCTTCATCTAATCTTTGTGCTGTGCTGCTCTGCTGGCTCGGCTGTCTGTCTGGTCCTCTCTGTGTGAAACAACGCAGCTACCCAGACGCTAGCCGTCCGTCAGTAGCTGTCGGTGCATTGTGTTAATTTCTGCTATAATCCGAGCATCACGTCTTAGCCTCTGCTGGGGTTGAGGTTACAGCAGCAGCATCGATAGCCAGGGTCGTTGGGTTTATGGCCGTCATGTATTTTGTATGAGGAAGGATGCTATAGGTGAGAACGAATGCTAACGTTGTATATGCCACCATTGTTTTTTGCTCATAGTCATTGTTGCTGTTGCATGCACTGTTTATTAAATGCATGGAGAATGGCTGTGCATGTTTCCAGCAATGGCCAACCGCAATTCATTAGTACCTGCATCGAACTGCGTCATTAATTGTTCTGTGCGATACTAGAGCCTTAGCTATGTGTCTTATTTCCCATCCTCGTTTTGTTTGAATATGAAAACTTACCCCAATGGCCTTTTATCCACAGCAATGTTGTTTATCATGTAATGGTCTGCAGCTATCTGTTGTTTATCAAGCTGATGCCAGGAACCACAGAATCTAGACATTAGCAGTTTGGGGGCCAATCAATGATGATCTGTCAATCAATGAGCTGCTATCACTCAATGCTGTCAATCGCCTAATGATGCTGAATGTGCGTCTGTAGAGAGTTGAGGGGTCAGGGGTGAGGGTTCAGCGGTTACGAGTCAGTCTGATGACATTTCACCTGATCCATAGTTCCATAATGAAGCCCACCATGAATAATTTGACAGACACCAACGCAATCCACCCAATCCATTCTTGAACAGCACCTAGCATTGGTGCCATTGTGTCAGGCTGTTATGTGTTGTTGGGAAATTCCATTGTTTATCTAAAAAGGATAGACTTGTCCTGTTGTCTCTGCTATTTTGGATATTTTCTACAACCTCAAAGGTTTCCCTTGCATTCTTATTCCCTAGAATTCGTATTCCATTCCAAGGCTTCCCAAGTAATTCCGAGAAGGAAACAGATACAGATATGTGCCCTTGGTCTGTCGGTCTGTCTATCGGTCTGAGTACATGCAACATTGAGCACCTCTCAGAGTCAAAGCTGTCATGTTTAAAGTACAGTCTGTGTCTTAGGATATTAAACACCATTTCGTTTGTCAAACCAACCAGGTTCAGAATGGATTAATATCTGTTGCAATTCAGCCCATGATGGCACCATTAACAGGGGCTATGCTACAGAGAATGCTCTCTCAGGCCCCCGAGTGTATGATATAGTGAACCCACTTCCTATAGCCTCTCACATGATGCTTACATCTCTCTCTCTGTCTCCCTCTCTCTATCAACACTGACCATGCCTCTTTCAGCCAATAGCAGATGACATGTACAGTTGATTGACTGGTGTGTTTCTCCAATCAGCTTAACTCTGGCCTGGGCTGCAGGCGCTCCAGCTCAGACGCAGCCTATGAGCCGGCCGAGTCGGTGAGGGCCCAGCGCGAGTGCCGCCTCCGGCCCCACTACAGCGACCCCATGCCGGCAGATGCCACCAAGCGCAAACAGCTGGAGATGAAGATCGCTGCAGCTGCATGCCTCCACAGCCAGCGTCGGGACAGGGACAGTGGTGAGTGGAGCTACATATCAAACATCCCTGTTCAGCCCATATCAAGCATCCCTGTCTAACCCATATCAAACATCCCTGTTCAGCCCATATCAAACATCCCTGTCTAACCCATATCAAACATCCCTGTTCAGCCCATATCAAACATCCCTGTTCAGCCCATATCAAGCATCCCTGTCTAACCCATATCAAACATCCCTGTTCAGCCCATATCAAACATCCCTGTCTAGCCCATATCAAACATCCCTGTCTAACCCATATCAAACATTTCTGTCTAGCCCATATCAAACATTTCTGTCTAGCCCATATGAAGCATCCCTGTTCAGCCCATTTCAAACATCCTTGTTCAGCACACGTCAAACATCCCTGTCTAGCACACATCAAACATCCTTGTCTAGCACACATCAAACATCCCTGTCTAGCACACATCAAACATCCCTGTCTAGCACATATCAAACATCCCTGTCTAGCACACATCAAACATCCNATCAAACATCCCTGTCTAGCACACATCAAACATCCCTGTCTAGCACACATCAAACATCCCTGTCTAGCACATATCAAACATCCCTGTCTAGCACATATCAAACATCCCTGTCTAGCACATATCAAATCAACAGTCCAACTTCATCATAATCACACATTATCCTCAGTCTTTATCCAATAGTCTTTCCTAACACAAGCCTCTCTTCGTGTGTTAATTCCTCTGACAACGCACCATTCCACAAAATTACCCACACAAGTCATCACACACATCCTTCTCATCCTACTTACCGTTTGGGCAGTCTTCTCAGCGGCTTTGTCTGGCATGGAGCCCATGTTGTACAGTCTAACAATGAGCCGGGTTAAGAAACCAAAACCCACATGAACCCAACCTCAGGCTGCCCAAACGCCCAAACAGTTCCACTGCCACAAACGTTATTGTTCTTGGCTATGACCTCACTTACTCTCTCTAAAGTGCTGGCCTCAGCTGTACATTATGGACCTCAACACTGCAGTGTGACTGTCTTTCTGCTATTGAAACATTCTGAATCACTGGGCTCATATTTAGAGCCTCAGCCCCCCTCTCTGTTTCCCTCAGATTGTGTTCAGGGCAGCCAGCTGAATCACTGTAAAGGAGCTAGCTATCGGATTGTGATTTTAGATGGCAATCTTCAGAGGCCCTTACACTAACTTACCCTGACATTTTAAGATTGGGCCTGTTTTGAAGAGTAGGAGCCTACAAGTATTGTCTCTTCAGGATAGGGCTGCTGTGCTGAGTTATATAACAACATATTCTCAGAATGTTTGTGACCTTTCACTCCTCAATTCCCTTATTGCTAACAGGAATTCAGCTAAAAATTTGTTTATTTTAGAAAATCTGTTTCCAAGTATTCCCACAAATAAAAAGAGGTTTGTGATCTTGTCTCAATGTAATCAAGGTATGAAATTATTGTTATTTTCAAATACAATCTCTTTTTGGGGAGGCAGGTAGCCTAGTGGTTAGAGCGTTGGGCCAGTAACTGAAAGGTTGCTGGATTGAATCCCTGAGCTGACAAGGTAAAAATCTTTCTGCCCCTGAACAAGGCAGTTAGCCCACTGCTCCCACTGTTCCCCGGTAGCCCATCATTGTAAATAATAATTTGTTCTTAACTGACTTGCCTAGTTAAATAAAATAAAAACTTGTATTCAATTTGCAGTGTATAAATTATTATAATTATGTTCCAACAAAAATTGGCCCGYGGCTGAATCTAGTTGCCTACCCCTGCTATATAGTAATGTTGACCTTATACTACTGACATTATTGTCAGAACAAGGGTCAAGCCTTAGAGGTGAGGGGATGGTGTGGGGGTAAGATTGTTTTTTACATATCTGACCATGTTATTCATTTATATAATTTTGCGTTACAACAATGTGGGATTGATTGGAGACAGGGAGGCCTCCTGTACACTTGTTAACAATGACTTGTGACTTGAATCTAGCCCATAGACATATTGTGTGTTTATAAACATTAGTTGGTCTAACCTGTGTTCCTTTCTGTGCATGTGTGTCCCATAGCACCTGCCTCGGTGCGGGTGCGCTCTGAGCCCCGCGGTGAGGAGCGTCTTGGGGTTCTGGGCGTGACAAGGGCTGGGCATAACCGCTGGAGCACCGTGAGCAGCCTCAGTGCCGACAGCGGCGTGGTGGGCCTGTGTGACGACCGCGACGATGACGAAGATACCCGGAGAGTACACAGCAGCGGAGGGGCAGAGGTAGAACGGGTGGACAGCGGGATTGGACCCTGCCTGGCTCGCGGCTGGAAGAGACCCTCTAACTCCCTTCGGGCCTGGGAGGCGCAAAGACCCTGCACAGACTGTGGCCAGAGAGACGGGCACGGGGTGGCCCGGACGGACGGGGAGGGCACCGGTATGTGTGAGCGCTGCTCCAAGCTGAGGACAGAGAGGAAGGAAGCCATCTTGGAGTTCCTGAACACAGAGTCAAGCTACGGGGAGGACCTGAGGATCATCAAGGAGGAGTTCTACTGTCCCATGCAGAGTGCCGGGCTGCTGACCTCAGAACAGCTGACTGTGGTGTTCAGCAACGTTCAGGAGCTCATAGACGTCAACGAACGCTTCACTGAACATCTGCAGGACAGCATCGACCAGGCCTTTGACCAGGTGAGGTGACACTTTCCAACCTAGAGCACCAGTCAGCTCAACAAATGTTTAATATGATGCCAATCTCATAGGCAGCAAATCCTTGCATTCATGGCTCTGATTTTGAGTTGTAGTTACACAGTGATCAATGGAATCATTGTCATTGTTGTTGTTCCCTTTCAGGGAGATGAGGACCTCCTAACAGTGTGCATTGGAGAGATTTTCCTGGAGTTTGTCAACATGCTGCCAGCCTTCCAGACATACTGCCTGCAGCAGTCCACTTCTGTCAACATGCTCAACACATTGGAGAAGGAGAAGGAACTGCTCAGGTAAAGACTGTATAAAATAGCACTTCAAAGACAAATAAGGGAACTTTGGTTTTTATTTTTCCTAATTCAAGATCAAGACGAAGATAAAATGTACACAAAATGTATTGTTTAGGAATTCTCTGCGCTCTTGCCCTCTTCTGTGCTCTGAGTACTGGAACAGTAACTTTGAACCCTAAGTTCCCACTGCGCAGTGTTATTCTTAATGGAAGAGACGGAAGGTTATGATTAATTCATAACTGGTCCTATTTTGAGAACAGTGCTGAAGTCATAACTTTTTTTAGACCCAGCCAACTACATCACATCTCACCCATAATGACTCAGCCTGCCTTGTCTTCCCACTGGGCACAAACGTCTGTTCAACGTCTAGCTTTGATTTACATATGGTTGAGTTGTCAACTAATGTGAAATCAACACAAAATGTCACCATGTCATTGGATTTAGATTAAAAGTTGGGTGAAAAAAATATGAAATGATGTGGAAACAACGTTGATTCAACCAGTTTTTGCCCAGTGGGTTGTGATTCCCACTTCTCTCAAATTTAGAATTAGGTCTGAGAACCTCTGGCCTACAATCGCAATTAAACAGTATGCTAATATCATTTTTTGTCTTTCTTTCTCTCTCTCCCTCCCTCGCTCTTTCTCCCTACCTTCTATCTCTCTTTCTCTCACTTTCTCTTTCTCTCTCCCTCCCTCCCGCTCACTCTCGCTCCTCGCCTCCCAGGATCTTCCTGGATGTCTCCCAGAATGACAATACAGCCCTGCGGCGTATGAACCTGCGGTCATTCCTCATGGCTCCCCTCCAGAGGGTCACCAAGTACCCCCTCCTGCTGAGCCGCATCAGCAAGGCCACCACAGAGTGCCACCCGGACCACGCCCGCCTCCGAGAGGCCAAGAGCCGCGTGGAGTCACACCTGGAGCACATCAACATGAAGACCAAGCAGGAAGGAACACTCACCTGGTCGTTGCGTTCCTTTCGCCGCGACAGCCGCAAGAACCGCGAGGTCATCAACATTGAGATGCGGGAGATGTCCATGAAGACGGTGGGATGGGCCAGGGAGAACACACGCTTCGTCATGGAAGGGCCCCTGCAGCTCTCCCAGCCCGCAGACGGACAGTGGGTAAAGAAGGGCAGTAAAGGCCTCAAGTTCCAGAACGTTCAGGGCCTGCTGATGGTGCGTACACAGCGGCCTGGGGAGGGGCTGTCTCCGACAGACGGCGGGGCTAAGGTGGAGCAGCAGGAGCACGGTGTCTGGGATGGTGTGCTGGTGCTCATCAAAGACAAGAGCAGCGGCAAGTTCACTGTGCTCAGGGAGCCCATCCGCCTGGCCAACTGTGTGGTGTCGGCCGACCCTGACTGTGAGGACACCTTTGAGGTGCTGGATATACGGAAGGAGGCCTTTGTTTTCAGGGCATCTGACAAATCCCGCACGCAGCAGTGGTTCCGGCAGATCAAGAGGTATACCCGTGACCTGGGACCGTGGAGGAAGAGGCGTAACGCGCTCCCCAATATCATGATAAACACAAACCAGGGCAGGTCCTGAGACCGAACCCTGAGGAACACCGTTTTACTCTTTGGCTGRATACCAGTGTAAATAGATGTACTACTCCTGCAAAAACAACTGACCATGCTTCTGGTGGAGCAATTGTTTCTGAAGTTTTAGGATGGGGTTTGTCTGAGGCTTGTGAGCTTCCATGTTATGATGAGGATAACACTTTTTTCTAAGAAGAACCATATTGTAACGAAGCGTATGAAGATACTGTATACACTGAACAAAAATATAAAAGCAACGTGCTACAATTTCAAAGATTTTACAGTTCATATAAGAAAATCAGTCAATTGAAATAAATGCATTAGGCCCTAATCTATGGATTTCACATGACTGGGAATACAGATATGCATCTGTTGGTCAAATATACCTTCAAAAAAAGGTAGGGGCGTGGATCAGAAAACCAGTATCTGATGTGACCACCATTTGCCTCATGCAGCACGACATCTTCCCATAGAGTTCATCAGGATGTTGATTGTGGCCTGTGGAATGTTGTCCCACTCCTCTTCGATGGCTGTGCAAAGTTGCTGAATATTGGCAGGAACTGGAACATGCTGTCGTACACGTTGATCCATAACATCCCAAACATGCTCAATGGGTGACATGTCTGGTGAGTATGCATGCCATGGAAGTACTGGTAGATTTTCAGCTGAATTGTGTACAGATCCTTGCGACTTGGGGCCATGCATTATCATGCTGAAACATGAGGTGATGGCGGGGGATGAATGGCACGACAATGCGCCTCAGGATCTCGTAATAGTATGTCTGTGTATTCAAATTGCCATCGATAAAATGCAATTGTGTTCGTTGTCCGTAGCTTATGCCTGCCCATACCATAACCCCACCTCCATCATGGGGCACTCTGTTCACAACGTTGACATCAGCAAACTGCTCACCCACACGTCTGCCATCTGCCCGGTACAGTTGAGACCTAGATTAATCTGTGAAGAGCATACTTCTCCAGCGTGCCAGTGGCCATCGAAGGTGAGCATTTACCTACTGAAGTCAGTTAYGACGCCGAACTGCAGTCAGGTCAAGACCCTGGTGAGGACAAGCACGCAGATGAGCTTCCCTGAGACAGTTTTTGACAGTTTGTGCAGAAATTCTTCAGTTGTGCAAAGCCTCAGTTTCATCAGCTGTCCTGGTGGCTGGTCTCTGATGATTCCGCAGGTGAAGAAGCCGGATGTGGAGGTCCTGGGCTGGCGTGGTTACACGTGGTCTGTGGTTGTGATACTGCCAGCTTATGGTAGAGAAATTAACATTAAATTCTCCAGCAACAGCTCTGGTGGACATTCCTGCAGTCAGAATGCCAACTGTATGCTCCCTCAAAATTTGAGACATCTGTGGCATTGTGTTATGTGACAAAACTGCACATTTTAGAGTGGCCTTTTACTCTCCTCAGCACAAGGTGCACCTGTGTAATGATCATGCTGTTTAATCAGCTTCTTGATATGCCAAACCTGTCAGGTGGATGGATTATCTTGGCAAAGGAGAAATGCTCACTAACATGGATGTAAACAAATTTGTGGCAAAAATTTGAGAGAAATAAGCATTTTGTGCGTATGGAAATGATTTTGAATCTTTTACTTGAGCTTATGAAACATTGGACCAACACTTTACATGTTGCGTTTATATTTTTGTTCAGTGTAGTTTTTAGCTTCTGTCAAAAAACGATCAGCCACTTGGATGACCAAAAAAGACACTTGGTTGGTTGGGAACACTGCCGGCCTTGATTGTCAAAATGGTTTGCTCTTGAAGAAAGATAATTGTTTTCAGTATACTGACTAACAAGGTGTCTGCGTTGAAAAGCATGGTTGAAGTTGATGATTGAAAAAACATGAAAACGTTTACTCTGTAGTATTCATGAAAATGCACAAATGAGTGAAAAACTATGATAAGTTATACAATGGGGACTTGGACCACAGCTTAGTAAAAAAAAGACAGGAACTTTAGTTTTTTGTTTACCTGACCAAGGTAAGTCAAAAGCACTGGGCTCTTCCCTCTTTTTTTGCCTTCTGTGTCAGGAGCACTGTCCACTGCCAGGAGAGAAGAGCAGCTATACGGCATCCAAATAAGAAAGTCACTCAGTTGTCAGACAAAACTCCCTACTACCCCATGAGACTTCCTACAGTACTATGGATGCCAGGCAGACCGTGTCTTTCAGACACATTGGGTGGACGTACTTATATCACTGGGCTGGGTTCAAGTCACAAAGCAGCAATAATTTGTGCAATTTTAGCTATTTAGTTTTGTTTCTTCACATCTGGGCAGACTTTGTAATTGGTGTAAATCGAGAGCTTATTATACCACCTATGAGTGACAGTGATATTATAGACACAAATGAGCTACAGAGGTTAAGACCCTAGAATAATGTGCACTTGAACTTCAATCCTAGCCTGGTTTTGCCCCAACCAGTATTTTCCAACTGCTTATTCAAACTCGAAAAAGCCTTTACCTGTAACTGAATGTGGTAGTAGAGCATGGCCAAAGTGGAGGTGGAAAGGCCTCAAACACTGGTTGGTCAACCTGGACCATGAGTTTAGTAGCTAAAGCAAACAGTAGCTCCCCTCAAATGTCCCCACAGTGCTCCGTTCCACGACAAGCAGATGGGGAAATTATGAGCTTTTGTGCCTTGGGTATTTATTTCACTCTAAATTAACAAAAAGCATTTTTTCTGTTGTCAGTCACAGTAACATTGATAAAACGTTGAGTATCTGGAAATGGTCACCGAGTCAGACAGCCCTCTGCCCCTAGGTAGCAGAAGTTACATATAGCTTGGTTATACCAGTCTGAACACTGCATTTACCAATCTGGATGCCAGACTAGACCTTACAGGCAATACTTATCACACCATCTGGCTACTAGTGTTACTACATTATTACGTCATAGTTTACCTGAGCTCTTATCTCAAGTGTGACTTCCCTACTTCTAACATGTGTTTTTGTGTCTGATGTTTCTGAATCTAAAGGCTCTTCTTTCTGTTTGATGCACTTTATAATTAAGACTACAAACTAGATCCAGAGAATGGTGTGACTGTCACTCTCCAACAACGCTATCTGCAGTTCATGAATTCAAAAGCTTTATTCTGTCTGTTGTATGGTTTATTTACAGAACTCTTTATGTTAGGGAAACGTATAAGACCACAGCTGACTACACACAGCAGGTCAAGGCAATACTTATCATCTAAATCTAACCTACGTATACTGTTCAGTCTGATTAGGTCTAGTCCAGGAGTAGCACATGTCAATGAGGTAGTGAATCTACTTTGGGGCAGAGAATGGTGTACAGAGTAGACTACTGCCTGTCTCTTACTGTTCATCACCTTCCAATGGCGTTACCCTGTTACAATCATAGAATTAGAATCTCATTCTATTTCTAGAATCCCAATCTATTACTATGGTTAGAATTCTTTCAGCTTCCATCTTGTTCCACTAAATGATTACTACCGTACAGTATATGAGAAGACTGATGCTGTGTAACAGTTTGAAAATACCCTTTTCAAGATCCTAGACCTGCTGAACTGTCAAATGTTTTCCTCTGTATTTTAAAGACCTAATGTAATATTTCCTTTATGTAAGATATTGTGAATTATATTAAAAAATGACATGTTAAATACATATGTCTTTGTACGTAACTCCTTTCCACTTATTGCTATCCATTGGCATCCACTGTGCCTTGAGGTAAGTGATATTCTGAAATAGTGAACAAGATGTTCTCTTATGCAAATAAGGAGAGAGGAGACAGAGAGAGGAGACAAGGAAATACTGTAATTGAGATTCACCATGGCTCTTTCCTAGGGAGATTCTCCATTGGCTTGCTAACTCCTCTCTCCTCCTTTTGAAAAAGATCAAAGGTAATCAAAGAGAAGAGGCAAGTAAATGTGGAAACAAATGCATTTGTATGAATTGAGACTCTCCTTGTCCATAACCGGGTCATCAGGCAAATTACGTTTAGAGAGGAGGATTCCCAAAAGGTGTAAAGTAGTAAACATTTATTTTGCTAGTTGTTGCAGACATTTTATAGATGAAACTATAAGTAGCATATTGTTTTTAAACGTGTGCATGTTTTTTTCCTCCGACAAAACAGCTGATTCAAAGGGGGTGTGGCAGATATCAAAACTCTTCCGCGAATGACTCAGGTAGGATAAACATGACTATCTTCAAYGAAAGTTGGTTATCGAGTATCAGTACTTACACATCATCATCTGCTCATCTACCACTCCAGTGTTAATCTGCTAAATTGTAATTACTTCGCTACTATGGCCTATTTATTGCCTTACCTCCTCACGCCATTTGCACACAGGCTTTCTTTTTTTCTCTATTGTGTTATCTGTACGCTTGTTTATTCCATGTGTAACTCTTGTGTTGTTGTTTGGGTCGCACTGCTTTGCTTTATCCTGGCCAGGTCGTAGTTGTAAATGAGAACTTGTTGTCAACTAGCTTACCTGGTTAAATAAAGGTGAAAAGAAATTGAGGGGAGGACACTTCCGTTCGCTTACAAACAAATTGACACTCTCCTCGAMCAATTATCGGTTTCCGGGTCACGCAGAGGACAGAGTCATCGAGGAGATGGTCTTTTCCCCAAATGAGAATCTCCCTGTGATTCCTCTTGTCCTCTCCTACTAGGATGAACCCCAATTGCCTACTCCTCGCCTCTTTCTCAAAACCCATTGGATGAGAAAGCCAGAGGTGCTGTCCCTCTGACCTACTCCTACAATGGGTTTTGAGAAGGAGGCGAGGAGTAGGCAATTGAGATTCTCCCCTAGTCTCCTTGCTTCCCTCTGATGTTTTGTTGATTGGTTGTTTGAGCATTTTGAGTTATAAACCCTGAACAGAACAATCAGAGACCAAACTAGCCAAAAGCAAATTCCTATGTTACATCACGTGGCTTTTGGCAGACAAATGGCACAAAATCATTATTTATTTGCTCATGAACTAAAACAAAATAAGCGCTTCTTAAATATGGTAGTTAACACTTTCTCTTTTCTTCTGGGTGGAGGTTTACACCCAGTCAGCACCCCCTTAAATGAAATTAACAATAATTCATACACAAGTACAAAACGTCAGTTCAAAATGTATGAACAGCAAAAACCACTGAAAGATAATAACAGGCATATTACAGTATGATGTTGGATATTACAGTGAACATTTCCAAACACCAGTAATCAAACTGGAACAACCCCTCCCCTTCAAACTGWGCCTCTATATCAAAAGCTTACAAACCCCACTGACAAGACTGTCATTCATCACATGCACAAGTCTGTCCTAGGGGCCACAGACCTCCTATTCCTGCCATTCAGCAGGTCAAGACTCCACAGTCCCAGTTATGGAGAGGTCAGGAGCCAGCCTAGGGTAGAGCCCCAGCCCTACACCTAACAACTCTACTTGTTTCCCCCAGCCTCCTGCTCCTTGGCCAGGCCACGGATAGACAGGTCGTAGACTACCTCCTCTATCTTCTTCACGTCGTACTTGAGGCCGTCGTAGCGCTTCCTCAGGGGGTCGTTCTTGAGGTTGAGCAGTCGGAAGCCAGAGTCCAGCTCGTTGATGAAGTTGGAGATTCGGAGGGGGCGGCCATAGTCCCCTGCTGTGACGCTGTTCACCGCCAGGCGAGACTAGAGAGGACAGACACAGATGAGTTTATACATGTAAATAATCCATCCAAAAAGTAATCATATATTATTGAAAATGGTATTGTCTGATGTAATAGAATTTACGAAGCCACTTAATTMATTCTCACCAGTTCACTGGCCATGATCAGCACACCTACCAGGTAATCTTCAACATCCAGGTGGAATCCCTTCTCTCGCACCACCTCGACTGCAAGAAATAGGGAAAATGTATGACCACCACAGCACACTACTTGACTGTCGATTGACTGTCTGAGAGGAACAGTCTGCGAATGCACTCATTGCCTTAAGAAAAGCTAAACTTAAGGCAATAGGTACATTCATATTAGCTTGCCTAGTGCTCATGGTGGGCAGAAATTTACCAATGGAATGGTCTAAAATGTTCAAACTCCATCCACCGGGGGAACCTACTTCCTAGTATTTGTGCCACTTCATCGCGTGTCACGAGAGATGCACTCTCCAGGTAGACCACGAACGCTGCCAGGAAGGCCAGGCGCTGCAGAACAAACCTCCAGTGCTCATGGAACCTAGAAGCAGAGTGGAGGATGGAAAATTACGTGTTAGATTGTCCTTTCAATAACAAGGAGAGAAGACAATCTCATTCCATTACTTCACATGGTAATACAGAGACTTGAAATTTCCCTTGAACTTCATTCTGTGGACCGGGAACTGTGAATAAGTAGTTATGAATAAGTAGCCAACTTCAGATTCACCCATGTGTAGGGCTTACCTGTAGTACTGCTCCACTGGGAACTTGTTTTTGAGTTCTCCAAGTTGCGTCCTGACTGTACAAAACAGTTCCTTGGCCTTTGTGCACTTACTGGGGACTTGTGACAGACAGGGGGACAAGAAAGAGACGTTTATGTAGCTACCTGTAATGCTGTTCCAAGGGGGATTTTGGTTTGAACTCTCCAAAGTACATACGGACTGTGCTTAACAGTTCCAGAGCAATTACACACTTACTGGGAACTAGAGTGACAGGACAAAACAGAAACAGTTATGTCAAGGTGATGGAGACCTGCAAAGCAATGAGTCAGTCAGGAAGGTAAGCCACCATAAGTGATAGTCCAGAGTCGTATTCACTAGGCTAAAAACAGAAGAAACCGGAACAAAACAGTTAGGGACTACCTTAACTGATTGCAGAACGTTTTGCTACGGTTCAAGAATGAATAACTAACTTACACCCCATGTGATTGGGCACTCACTCTCTTTGATGCCAGATGGTTGATGGACACTTTGGAGCAGGGTCAGGATCTCCCTCGCCGTCTGTTCCAGAACCTGTACCACTTTCCTTATGTCCTGCAAGAGAACGTCCGCTGTTAGCTAGCAAGACACCTGTAGTTATGATTTTGAAGAAACGAAATGCATGCATGTGTGTCCTATCAGCGGTCCTGACGTTAGTTAGCAATACATACATTTGCACAGTGTTGAACATACAGTGCATTTAATGGATGTTATTATATTCCTCACATATTCAATGCAAACCTTACTGACTGTATAACTAACTGCGAGTAAATTGCTAGTGGTTCGGTGCTAGCTCGATTGACAAAAACATTAGCAAGCAGTCTGTTGATTGATTACCTCTCTTATTTCTTGATCCGCACTCAGAAAAGCCTGAATGTAGCTGAACATTTCCGTGACAGACATATTACACAAATTATTGTATTTTGTAAAAATATATGCTAGTTTGGTTCTTTCTGCAAAATGAATCAAAATAGTTGGTAGCTAACGTTAATTTGTCCTATTTAGCTAGCTTGCTGTTGCTAGCTAATTTGTCCTGGGATATAAACATTGAGTTGTTATTTTACCTGAAATGCACAAGGACCTCTACTCCGACAATTAATCCACAYATAAAACGGCCAACCGAATCGTTTTTAGTCATCTCTCCTCCTTCCAGGCTTTTTCATCTTTGAACTTATATGGTGATCGCATCTAAACTTTCATTGTATTACCACGACAACCGGCAACAAAGTTCGTCTTTCAATCACCCACGTGGGTATAACCAATGAGGAGATGGCACGTGGGTGCCTGCTTCTATAAACCAATGAGGAGATGTAGTATATAGTATGTAGTATATACTCATTAAGTATGTAGTATACAGTATGTTAGTATAGGTATTCGAACAGAGCTACTTAGTGCTTGAGTTGACGGCCAACACATGCGCAGTTTGGCGCGAGACGACTGTTACCAAAGATGATCGATCTCTCCGTGTTAACAATTTGAATTGTTGTCGGCGAAGCGGGAATGTGGGCTGTGGATCCTTTAGGATTGGTGGATACTTCTCATTATTGTAGTTATTTGAATATTCAATGAGGGTTGTTGAAGTCAACTGCCTGTTCAATGGAGAGAGACATTATGCTACTAGCCTTAGCCTCATGTCAGAACACCCCTGAGGGGCCCCAGTGTTAAGGATCAGCGTGGCAGAGGTGTTGTTGCCTACTCTTACCACCTGGGGGCGGCCAGTCAGCAAGTCCAGGATCCAGTTGCAGAGGGAGGTGTTTAGTCCCAGAGTCCTTAGCTTAGTGATGAGCTTCGTGGGCACTATGATGTTGAACACTGAGCTGTAGTCAATGAACAGCATTCTCACATAGGTGTTCCTTTTCTCCAGGTGAGAAAGGGCAGTGTAGAGTGTGATTGAGATTGCGTCTTCTGTGGATCTGTTGCGGTGGTATGCGAATTGGAGTGGGTCTGGGAGGATGCTGTTGATGTGAGCCATGACCAGCCTTTCAAAGCACTTCATGGCTACCGACATAATCATTTAGGCATTCAGAGAACTGGCAGTGTGGTGCCAGGACAACCTCTCCCTCAATGTAAGCAAGACAAGGGAGCTGATCGTGGACTACAGAAAAGGGCGAGCCGAACAGGTCCCCATTAACATCGACGTGGCTGTAGTGGAGCGGGTCGAGAGTTTCAAGTTCCTTGGTGTCCACATCACCAACGAACTATCATGGTCCAAACATACCAAGACAGTCGTGAAGAGGGCACAATAAAATCTTTTCACCCTCAGGAGACTGAAAAGATTTGGCATGGGTCCCCAGATCCTCAAAAGGTTCTACAGCTGCACCATCGAGAGCATCCTGACTTGTTGCATCACCGCCTGGTATGGCAACTGCTCGGCATCTGACCGTAAGGCACTACAGAGGGTAGTGCGAACGGCCCAGTATATCACTAGGGCCAAGCTCCCTGACATCCAGGACCTATATAATAGGCGGTGTCAGAGGAAAGCCCATAAAATTGTCAGATACTCCAGTCACCCAAGTTATAGACTGTTTTCTCTGCTACCGCACGGCAAGTAGCACCGGGGCGCCAAGTCTAGGACCAAAAGGCTCCTCAACAGCTTCTACTCCCAAGCCATAAGACTGCTGAACAATTCATAAAATCGCCACCGGCCCTGCTACTTGCTGTTTGTTTGTTACCTATGCATAGTCACTTCACCCCCATTACCTCAACTAGCCGGTACCCCTGCACACTGACTCGGTACTGGTGACCCCTGTATATAGCCTCGTTATTGTTATTGTTATTGTGTTACTGTTTTATTTTAGTCTACTTGGTAAATATTTTCTTCTTCTTGAACTGCACTGTTGGTTAAGGGCTTGTAAGTAAGCATTTCACGGTAAAGCCTACACTTGTTTTATTCGGCGCATGTGACAAATAGTTTGCTTTGATTTGAATATGTGTAACAGTATAGCTTCTGTCCCTCTCCTCACCCCTACCTGGGCTCGAACCAGGGAMCCTCTGCACACATCAACAACTGCCTCCCACGAAGCATCGTTACCCATCGCTCCACAAAAGCCGCGGTCCTTGCAGAGCAAGGGGAACAACTACTTCAAGGTCTCAGAGCGAGTGACGTCACTGATTGAAACGCTGTTAGCGCTCACCCCGCTAACTAGCTAGCCATTTCACATCGGTTACATATGCATAGCCATCTCGAATTCCGATATAACGTGTTTTTTCTCAAAATTGCCGGGATGCCACGTGTCCTGCTTATATCAATACGCTCATAACAACTTAAGCATTACAAAACTTTTATTCGATCAAATAAACGTCACGTAGCAAATAAGCCATTCATTTTTTATTTTTTATTATTAAACAGTAACATGCAAAACACAAGAAACAGAACAGCCAGGGGGATTACACAAAGAAATAAGGAAGAGAACCAAAAAACTATAATACAAATCCACATTATATATAAACAAATACAGACATGTAGCAAATAAAGCAAATTGACATTTTGTTTGGTAAATGTTTTAAAGATTCTAAATAGTTTTCCAAATCAGATTAAAAAAATTAAGAAAAGGGTATTTTTCTTCATAAATTTAGATTTGTGTATGAAAAATGTTCCCAATAAAATAAAGAGATTTATGACGTACTGGCGTTCAATTGTGGAATCAGAGTAGTAAAATAATATGTCAAATTTAGATTTATCTGTGATTGTATGCATTTTCTTGCCAAGGTGTAGTTTAACATGAGTCCAGAACACCTCACTATGTAAACAATTACAGAATAAGTGTTCAATAGATTCATTTTCTAGTTCACAAAAACTGCATTCACTGGTAACATCAGGTATATATTTTGAAATCAAGCTATTACACGGATATAATCTATGGATAATCTTAAAGGAGATGTCCTATACTTTATTGGCCATACATTTGTGTGGAGTGAGCCTAGCACAGCGCAAGTTTACATCAAACGATGAAGCCCAAAAACATATTGCAGAGGGAATAGACTTCCTGTAGAAAATATCCCTTAATTAACGATTGTTGAATTTCTTATCTAGTAAACCTATGCCATTCACCTGGATATCGCTTACAATAGATGTTCCAAAATATGCATTATTCTGAAGTAAAGATTTTATCCCACTAGGTAAAGCTTTTATAACAGTGTCATATTCCTTGCTTGAAACCTCAAAGTTGTATCTTTCCATAAATTCTCTCTGCGTAAATAGATTCCCACTAATACTAACTAATTGGCTGACAAGTGTTAAGGGTTGCGTCAATTCAAATCTGGTATCAGGATAAAATGTGATTCAGAGTCACCGAATATACTTTAAGTATTTTTATTAAACTCAAGCGATAAATGGTAAATGCAATTTTCGTATATACGGGTTCACTGTATCACCACGCAGGGTAAAGCAGAGAACTGCTAAAATGTGTACAAACAACAGTTATTATACTGTGATAGAAGTAGTTCCAACCCGTCTGTTGGCCTATCACAGTAGACGCTGAGCGTGGTTTAAACTTGCTCAGCCTATCGCAGGTGCTCAGGCTGGTCCCAGCCTCTTGGCGCTCCTTGGTGTCCGGCGCTGTTGCTGTGTAGATTACGCTCCCACACCCTAGAGACTGAGGTCAGACAGTTTTGTAACACTGTTGGACTATTTGCACCTGCATAGAAAGCATACTGTTCCCGCTCAAGGTTAACCACAGCTTCTCAGCACACTTATCTGGGGCAAAATGTTACTTCCAGCACACACACACAGGCACCCAGGCCAACAGTTGCTAATATTATATCACATGTGATATAGTATTGGGTTATAGCGCAATAAACACAGCTCCTCACACAAGGACAAGGATTTTCGAGAACCAGTTATGGTAAAATCTTGTTTCTATGTAATATCGACCCATTATTCCATATAAAACATTTATGAGGTGAGAAGTTGTTGCCATTAATTTTTGTGTTGAGCAAATTCGACACTCATTGACCTCCATACAAAAACTCCTTGCTTGGTCTCTGCCATGACCCAACGCATGGGTCCTTCGTAAATGTGTGCATTTAGGTGATGTCATAATTTCCCTACATCATTGATTGTTCACCGGTTCGTAATATTGCCGCGTTCCGAGCTAGTCGGAAACAGGAAAGTTGAACATTTCTGCGTTTCCTAGTTCCGATTAGCATATTAACGCGGCATTTTGCTCAACGTTTTTTACTGCAATTCCAAGGTCGTCACAGCCACAAAGTCATACACCTCGCCTATTTCTACAATTTATCTTCTTAAAATGTGATTTTAAACCTAACCTTAACCCTAACCCTAACATTAACCACACTGCTAACCCTTATGCCTAACCCTAACCTTAAATTTAGACAAAAGGCACATTTTTAAGTAGGCAATTTTGACTTTGTGGCCGAGTGCCATCTAGTGGAAACCAGTTACAAATGATCAAGATAATGAAAATGTATCCATTGTACAATGTACATTGCGGAATAATATGAAATATGAATATAACGAGAGGAAATGTTTGTTGTGTTTATTTATTTGTCTCCAAGTAGAACACTTAAAAATCTAAAAGTACAATACATACAAAAACATATTTCATATATCTGTTATTTCTGACCTTTTTATACATTATCAATATGAAAAACATCCATATCCACTAGATGGCAACCATAGTCCAGATTTTCAGTGAAGACAAATCCACTAAGCTTTATCCCCATTTTTCAGTTAGACAATAGCTCTTCTGGTCTTTCGTTTAAGCATATCACTAATACAAAAACATAACTGCACACTAATTATTCGTATGTCTTGTATGTCATATTGTGTAATTAACCATTATTCATATGCAAATATTTTGAAAAACTGAATATATGCAGTGAAAAACATTTATGTAGCAAAACACAGCAGACAACTCCTGTAACACGACATAGTGAATAACTTGTCTCTACAAAGACCAAAGGAACCATATAAGTGCTTCAATTCACACAGCACAAAGCCCTATTTGTGACACAGTCAGTAATGTTACAGAAATGTCCTTTTCATTGTTTGGTTGGTTACTCCTGGTTATTCTGTAGACTAGCCTATCAGCAGGCCATCACAGAGTGGGTGGTTTCAAGGCATTCCCAGCCTCTGACAGACTATCTGCTGTTTTCTGAGGGTTCTGTAAGTTCTGGGGTGTAGTGTTCTTGGCTGCAGCTGCCTTGTCGCTCTGTGCTCGGATCAGTTTCTCTCTCTCTAGGGCTTTCTCCATCTCTGTGTAGTAGTCCAGGGCCTTACGCACCGGGTCTATGATGTGCTGCTACAGGGGCACAGAGAGGAAAAGGGATCTGGATATGTTTACACAAATATGGCAGCTAGGCAGTGCTTTAGTTGGGCCAGTGCCAACCAGTACAGAATACCGGCACGGCTGCACCTTGCATTTTCTACTGCTTGAGTAACGGCACCCCTTTTCACTCTAAAATATGAATGAGTCCCAGTACCTTTTGATTCCACTTCATGCAGAGCAGTTGGAAATGAAGTTGCATCACAGTGAAGCTACATTAGTGTAGTGGTTGTAGACCGGGAGCTCTTACCTCCAGGCAGGGGAAAAGGTTAGCCAGCTCAATGAAGAGGGGTAAGAGGACGAAGCCAATGAAGCCTGTCTGAGAGGATGGCTTGGTCACCTTGTCTCTGTCCATGAACGGGGTGACAGGAAGACCCTCCAGCTTCTCCATGTCACTCTGAGGGAGGCCAGTTGAGAGCAGGACTGAATTAATATTACATTGTAGTAGGCTCTCTGTATCTCTATGATACACCGTAGCATACAATTTAGAATGAAGCAGTGTTTTAGCCACACATTCCAAGTTATATGCTAGCACTTATATTGGAATATAACCAATATCTGTGTTGTGGTGCTTAGTTACCTGGTTGTAGAACTCCTGCAGGAGGCAGTCTAACCAGGGCTCAGCCACATCCATTGGCCGTGCTTCGTTGGAGATGTCACTCACTTTGATCATGATCATCATCAGCTGGAGGGAGACAGGGGGGATATACACTATTGTTCAGAAGTTTGGGGTCACTTAGAAATGTCCTTGTTTTTGAAAGAAAAGCAAAAAGCAAATCCATTCAAATAACATCAAATTGATCAGAAATATAGTGTAGACATTGTTAATGTCATAAATTATAAATGACTATTGTAGCTGGAAACGGCTAATTTTTAATGGAATATCTACATAGGCGTACAGAGGCCCATTATCAGCAACCATCACTCCTGTGTTCCAATGGCACGTTGTGTTAGCTAATCCAAGCTTATAATTTTAAAAGGCTAATTGATCATTAGAAAACACTTTTGCAATTATGTTAGCACAGCTGAAAACTGTTGTGCTGATTAAAGAAGAGTCAACAGTGAACGGTAGTGTACGTATCACTTTAATCCAGTCAGGAAGAGCCCAAGGCTGGTACCCTATCAGCACGAGTAGATACCAAGATTCTCCCATCTGATGTTGCTTGGCAACATGGCTGTAGACTCCTATGGTACCATGGCAACATCTGACTAAAAAGGAACAGGGAGTACCAGGATGACATTTACCTGACATCCAGTCAGGGTGACATTTACATGACACCTCAAACACTGGGCTAAACATAGGACTATTTCTGAAACATACTGTTTATTCATACCCTTTCTTACCACGTCTCTGTGGTCCTTGTTGCTGAAGTCAAAGACAGGAAGGATGGACTTGAACTTGTTCAGGATCTCGTTATGTCTCGTCATATCAGTGGCCAGGATGCATCTAAGAATACATTAAATGCCTTGAGTTGATGCACTCGCCACACATTACGGTTAGATCAAAGTAAACATATATTTGTGTTAGTGAAGAGGATGCGAAGAAATACATTCTTACTTGATTATGCCCTCTCTTATCCGTTTATACTGTTCAGTTGTCAGATTTCTGAAAATGTTGTTTTCATTCTGTAAGAAAGACATACACTTTACTGTTGACATCTAAAAAGTTGACCCACACACACCATAGCCCAACTTCAGTCACCCATGCCAATACCACCCATAACTTCTCCAGTCACCCATACTCATACCTTCTCCAGGATCTCAAAAGCCACAGCACAGTGGTGGTTCTCAAGGGGGGAAATGTCATTGTAGCGCAGGGCCAGTTCTGTACGAGCATTTATCTGAAAGATAGAGCTGATAGTGAGCTATCAATTCATGCGCACACACACACACACACACACACACACACACACACACTATCACACACACACACACACACACACACACACACACACACACACACACACACACACACACACACACACACACACACACACACACACACACACACACATCTGTGGTGGTCAGGTAGGTCACCTGGTAAGGCATTGTTGTATCCCGTGTGATCAAGGTCGTGACAGACTGCGGAGGTCAGCATGGTGAGCAGGTCAATGCTGTCAATCTTACTTTTCAGGTCCGTCAGCCAGATCAGCCCATACATCTAACAGAGAATAAAGAAACGCAAGAGCAGCAGTCCAGAGAGAATACAACTCAATGATGGATAATTGCTATAACATTCATCCACAGGAATTATATTAATAGAAACATTGACATTTGTTTTTGTTTGTTTCTAAAGGACTTTTAGTGGTGGTGTGCTGTCGCACTGGTGTGTTATTGCATGTTATTTAAACTGTATATGCCAGGTTGTTCATTCTACATCATGGCAGGTTGTTATCCCTTGTGGGTCTTCAATAACGCAATGTCTTAACTGGCAAACCTCTGAATGATTATATTCAGTCCATTTCTTAAATCGGTTGAGGGGCCTGGATGTCCTAACCAATCAGGGTTTAGGGTGATTGGATAATTGGATCATTTTATATGATTGCACAGAGGAATGGGACTACATGATTTCCACTGACCACCCTCTTTTTCTCTCTTTCTCACACACTCACTCACTCACTCACTCACTCACTCACTCACTCACTCACTCACTCACTCACTCACTCACTCACTCACTCACTCACTCACTCACTCACTCACTCACTCACTCACTCACTCACCATCTGGGTGACACAGAAGCAGTGTTTGAAGTTGTGGAAGGGGATGTTGTTGTAGCGTTTGTACACCTCATACAGGAACTGGTGCAGCACCTCAGGCTCAATGTTAAAGGTGGCAATGAAGTCCAGGTCTGTGTACATGACCTGCAGTAGAACCATGATCTCTGCATCCTCCCACTGCCTGCACACGCATAGCAGGACAAGTCAAGTGTCAAAGGTCAAATCATTCATTTTTAGGAGGTCATAAAACCGCTTGTGTATATACTGACAATCACAAGTCTAGCTTTCTTGAGATTAATATAGGTGTGCCCCAGGGTTCCATTTTAGCTCCTGTGTTGTTCTCAATTTTTATTAATGATTTGGGGAAATGGGATGCAACCAGCAAAGTTACATCTATATGCAGATGATACAGTTATATATTCATGTGCTCCTTCTCTGGTTCAGGCTGTTGAAGAGCTCCAGACTGCTTGTCAGTCACTTTTCAATCACTCCCTTTATGGTCTCAAACTGGTCTTGAATGTACAAAAAACTAAATTCATKACCTTTACCAGAGCTAGAACTCTGCCAGAGAACGTTAGCTTTGTCACATCTGGTGGCTTATCCATTGAAAGTGTCATCCTACAAATACCTAGGTATTTGGTTGGATGACAAGTTGTCCTTTAAAGTTCATGTGGATAATCTTGTGACAAAGCTTAAATTGAAATTGGGTTTTTATTTTTGTAATAAGACTTGCTTCCCACTTATGGCAAGAAAGAAGCTTGTTCAGGCCACTTTTCTCTCTGTAATTGATTACGGTGACTTGTTGTATATGCATGCAACCTCCTCCGTCTTACAGAGAAACTGGACTCTGTTTATCATGCATCCTCGCGCTTTATTACAAATGCCAAGTCACCCACCCACCATTGCACATTGTACCAAATGGTAGGTTGGACCTCACTTTATATGTGCAGAAAGATACATTTGTGTGTGTTCATCTACTGTACAAAGCCCTTTTGGGTAAACTCTCTAAACTTTACCCCTTTTGGGTAAACCTCTGTAGTCTGGTCTCCTACACTACCAGCAGTTACCATACCCGGTCTGCTAGGTGGTTGCTACTTAGTCCTTAGGACATTCACAGTATTAGGCAAGACTGCCTTCTCTTCTTGTGCACCAAACGCATGGAATAATCTAAAATCCATGCTTCATCTAGATATGTTAGTGCCACTGAATGAATTTAAAATATTGATGGGAGACTGTTACAGAGGAGTGTAAATGCTTTTTTTTTTTTTAGGTAGGATCATGTTGTTGTATGTTTTAATGATGTAATGTATTGATTGTTGCTGCCTTCTTGGCCAGGTCCCCCTTGAAAAAGAGACTCTGGGTCTCAATGGGCTTTTCCATTGAAGGTTAAATATATATATATTTTTAAACAAGGTACTAACTGTAACCTACTGTATGTTTCATATGTAGCAATAACCACTTTAAATGTGCCCTTTAGTGTCCTAGTCAAGGGTTGATAAATAAGGTAAAGTGATGGATTAATAGATTTCTGGATGCAGTAGCTCCGGATGAGTTGCCCTTTTGACTAATCTCTGTACGGGTCTAACAAACACTTACCTGGAATATTTAATCATATATATATTCAGAGAACAGTTTTGAAAGTGGTCCTAGTGTAAATGGCACAAAGATATGGGTTATTGTATGCTAGCTAGGGTTTAAAAATTCCAGGAACTTAAAAATAAATTCCCTGGTTTTCCCAAAATGCTGTTTGGAGGATCCCAGAACCAAGAGGAATTAAGCAGGAAATCCAGAACCCTCCAACCAGGATTTCTGGAAAAGTAGGGAATTTATTGACAGTTCCCTGAATTTCGTAACCCTAATGGTAGCTTTAGTTTTTTCCCTAAGTGGCCAATATATATATTCCCTCTTTTGAAGTGTGGTCTCCACCTTGTTATGTTAGTTCTAAAAGGCCCTGAAGTAATATATACTGTAACCAAACTGGACTGAAAGCTGTGACGTGCATGTCGTACGCATAATGCATCCTTCAAAAGTGCCTGTGTTAACGAAGCTTGTTATAAAGACCTCCTTTAGCAGACAGCCATTCATATTGATATGAGCCTGTACGACAGATGAAAGGATTGAATAACCCCATCCTCTTCAGGCCCGGCTCCCTGTCTCTCCCTGTCTCTCTTTTGAAGCAGCAGGTGCAGATGCTGTTTGTTTATCACACAACAGAGACATTGCTCGACCCTCTCACCTCCCACGCACAACCAGCACTCACAGGACCCTGTCTGTAGTCTCTCTGTAACTCCTACTGTGTAAGAAAGTCCATTAGTCCATTTTCTAAGGAAAGTGGAAAAAATGAAAATAGATGGGGAACTCACCAGTTGTCAAAAGTTGGGGTCTTGAGGTACTGTCTCACTTCCTCTGAAACCTCCAGGGAACTATGGAGAACATAACATTTCTATTCTGTTATTTTCATCTCAAATTTTTATAATATGATATYCAAATTGTGATCTCAATTGCAACACCACTATTCAAGCAATGGAGTCTTGATAAGAGTGGCACAGCCTATTAATCTGATGTCACATGGTCTCTATCATCATTGAGTGTAAGTAAACCTGCCTCATCTGCAGGAACTTTTCCCGTACATGTTCACATTCCTCTCTGGTCTTGCGCAGCGTTCTCTTGTGGTAGAAAGGAGAGGGCTTCTGTGTTCCCTCAGATAGCTCTTTGAATAGGCCCAGCCAGCTGAGATGTTCAACACTCTGTGGAGACACAGATACACTAGGCTAGGCAGACACAGTGAACTTACATGATACTGGTATATGAATGAGCCTTTACACATCATTTATCAAATTTTATCTGTACAGCATCAATAACACAACGTACCTCAAGTTTCTCCCGGAATGACTCCACCTGTCTCTTCATCTCGTACACGACTGCAGGAGTCTCACCAGCCTCGATCAGGATCTTCTTCTCCAAGCCCTGCAGTCTGGGGTACAAAACATATGGCCCTCCTGACTCACACAGCCCTGTAGTCTATGGCAATGTTCCCTCTAAGCTGCGGGTGTGCACGGGCACACAGCTCCYGGGACTGCCACAGAAGAAATATCAGCCCACGTAGAGAAGCACGAGATTCAACTTCACTCAACTTTCTATAGTTTTCCCCGTTAGTTAACACTATCAATGTTTTCCTTTACTGTGGGAATTGTGATTTAATCAATGCAATATTAGCCACTTTCAAGGCAATATACCAAAACAAAACTAACTATGCAAGACTTACTATGCAAGAGATTTTGTTGTAGGCAGAACGCATTCGAGTCCTGTACTCTACATAGACCGGTGCGCTATAACCAATCAGAGTTGCAGTAGGCCTATATGCAAATGGMCCATTATATGGTTATACCATTATATTATATTATACAGTATATGGATCTGTGCCATTCACTTTGAACTGGACTGTTTCTACAGCATGAGTGGTCGTGAGTAGATGCGCTTGTTTAGAGATCAAAGCGAGAGCTTGACATAGCGACATGTGGACATTTGTTCATATCCTTTGCTAGTTAGTGAGTTATTAGCCCAGTTATAGATCATTTGTAGTCAGCATTGGGGGAGTGATTTCTTCCTACAAGAGCACAAAACRTGTGCATTTCTAGACATCTTTGAAAAGCGAGTCAAGTAAAGAGCCTTTTTTTTGTCTCAAAAGGGGCAGTATTGTATTTTAAGACAGGCTTTAATAAGCTAAGTAGCCAATAGGCAGAGTACCCCATCATTTGTCTGATTCTCTGTAATAATGTTATGGGAACAATGATGCACTTTATTTTGTAAAGTGGTTTCTTGCATCAWACAACACAACATCATTTGCTGTCACCTCCTTGTCTGAAAGACAAGTGGATAAACTGGTTAATGTCAATCCCTGCATGTTTTTGTTCAAAAGTCTCATAGAATGTAGGCCTACATTGAACACCACACATTGGCTGCTACTATAGGCTGAATGATAGAACAACTATTTCCATGTTCAAATGTTATGGGAGGCATTTTCTCCATTGTTTTTCATGGTATGCCACTCTGGTAGGCCTACATTTTGATCAAATAGCCACAGTAGCCTACTTGACCACTGTTAAAACTAATTTAAAGTGGGTACAGCCTCAGTGTTCACAGTAAACGCACGCCGGAAGTTGCACAGAATTTTCACAACGTTCAAGTTTGCGCTCAGCAGACCTGAGATTTGCTCAGTGACTAAAACAATTAGAGGGAACATTGGTCTGGGGTACAGAACATATGGTTTTCATGACTCCCACAGCCTGCAGTCTGGGGTACAGAACATATGGTTTTCCTGACTCCCACAGCCCTGAAGTCTGGGGTACAAAACATATGGTCTTCCTGACTCCCACAGCCCTGAAGTCTGGGGTACAAAACATATGGTCTTCCTGACTCACACAGCCCTGCAGTCTGGGGTACAAAACATATGGCCCTCCTGACTCACACAGCTTGGTCCCTTACATGGTCTGACAGTTTCAGAATGGGCCCCAACCTTGAGAATGGTCACTCCTGTATACACCATGTCAGCCTTACCTTTTCTCCATGGAGGAGAGGTCAAATCCTAGTGCCACAGCAAGCTCCACACCTGCAACATGAGGTACACAATTAAAATATTAACATCAATATACACAGGCCCTAATGAAACAAACAAGAGTTACAACACAATAACAATGCAAGTATGCCCACTGTCAGCCAATGTCTCTGGCGCCATGGCAGAGAATACCTAATGGCTCACTGTTGCAGTCAGCAGCCACCACCTCTAGCTTATAACAGGAGTTAGGACTGTTGGGCTCCAGGCACGGGGAGATGTTGATGATGTTGCCCTTAGGGTTGTACAGCTTCAGAATGTCATGGGGTCCTGCCTCAGCTGCAGAGCGGAACAGATCTTGAAAGTAACAAACACACACATGCATGCAAACACAGACAACATTTTAAGTTGATCTCCTGTGAAAATAGCTCAGGCAACCAAGAGCTATTTTTGCCAATACTCAACACTTCAATCAACACTAGTTTCGAGTTTTGCAATCAAACACACACACACAAACACACACACACACCCCCTAGATCTCTCTCTGTACAGCAGGTGAACAAAATACTAGGTTTTTATGTGCTCAGCATCTTGCCCAAGCTTTTGTCAATGCCATTCATACACACAAAGATTAGAAGAGAGGGAATATTATTGCCCGAGGCAGCTCTGTAAAGGGGTAATCTAAAGCTATCAATCACACTGTGTCTGTGCCTAAATAGACGTGCAAAACATCTACCAAAGGAATAAAAGGGAGAAGAAAATAAGAGGCGAAATGAGAAGGTAAAGGATTCGAGAGATATTCTTYGAGAGCTAATTTCAAACCCACGATCAATTGCACTTTATGATTGCATTTTATATCAATGCTATTTTTGTGCGCTCCAAAGAGGTTTATAGGCATTCAAATCTACAGGCAGTAGGCAGAATCTTTGAAAGAAAATGAATTCTCATTACATTAGCATCTATGAGATGCATCTCAAGCTATTTGATCACTGAATTAAATTACATTCCTTTATGCCTGTCCTTGGTACTGTTTGGAAAATAATATTATTGACATGTTATGTATTTATTTTAATGGACTTTCAATAACCCCTTCCCTCTATCTCATTAGAGTAGCAACCCACAACAATGCTGAGACATCAATAACCCTCACATCAATACGTCACATCTCGACTCAATTCTAAAGATGCCATATGTACACCATATGTTAGCTTTGACGCAAATGCAAGTGCAGAGTGTTGTTGTCAGCTGCACCTGTGTCTGTCTCTACCCTGCTGAAGCATCAAGCATGCACTATTTCTCTCTATCAATACAGAGTCTGTCTGCTTCTTTTGATGAAGACAATGATTGCATGTCTTTGCATCTTCTGATGGATTGCACTTACATAACTATTTTAGGTCTCAGTGCTTTACTTGAGTTCTGATCCATTGTTTGATCTGGTAGAGAAGCAATGAAAGTGCTCTATGCTTTTAACCTTTCCCTTTATGTACTTTGTTTATTTATTTCAAATCAAAATCAAATCAATTCAAAATCAACGTTTATTGGATGTGTACACAGTATAGCAGATGTTATTGTGGGTGCAGAGAAATGCTTGTGTTACTAGCTCCTAACAGTGCTGTGAAATGTCAGACAAGTATACAAATCATAAATAATTCAGAGGTTTTGAGAGGTTTCTCATATCAGAGTAATGAGTTCAAAAACAAAATCATGTTTCAGACAACAAAAGAAAATTTGATGACATTTCAAAGACACCAAAATAATAAGGTGATACTATTTTAATTGCCTACCTTTGACATCCTGGGCAGGGCAATCCACTGGAAACTCTGCCTGCTCTGGTCTTCCATTCACAGTAAAGTAGATGATTTTTGTTGCCATATCAGTTTTTAAAGCCACTGCCTTCACTGTTCAATGTTCTGAATTTATTGTGTGACCACATTAATTTAGTAGAGACCCACTCCAACGACCCCTCCTCCCTCTGACACACATACATACCCTCCCTTTGCAACAGTTGAATCTGATGCCATGGATTTTCATAAACATTACACTTTTCATATGATATACATTTTATTCAAAGTGATATTGCAAATCTTTTTCGGTACTCACTATTTYCCAAACTGTCATCATTAGTTCTTGTGAATAATATTGTTTTTGTGGTCAAGATAAGGCTTGCTGTCTTGATACCTCCAAAACGATATATGACGCTGTCTCTCATTTATATGTTGAGTCTAGTCACGTGTGTTAAGGACGTCTGGAAGAAGAAAACGTGTTTTCGGTCTCGCGAATCGTTTTATATATGTAAAAATAGTCAAATAAGTGCCATGAGAGAAACTAAGGCACCGGCGGCTACTAAGCCGGCTAAAGCTTTGTTGGCTTTGAACCTGAAAGAGGAGCCTGAATTCAAGACGAAAGTCCAGGAGATGAAGAAGCGACCCAACAAGGTTGGTTTGCCCAAATTGCACTGTACTGAAATCCACACCATGCACGTGGGACCAAGTTCTCAAGCTAGCTTGCTAGCTAGAGTCTTAATACCCAAAACCTATACATTTTATTCTAGACAATAGATGTGTTTATCTAACCACATTGTTTCCACAAGGGGTGTGCTATAGCCGCATTATACTTGTAGGTAGTTAACTAGCAAGCCAGCTAACAGTAGCTAACGCCTAGCTAGCATCACCCAAAATTCAAACCAGTTTCTAAACTCAGAGATGCAACATCGCGAGACCTCCGGGAATGCTTGCGAAGCAGACCAAATCAAATTTTATTGGCACATACACGTGTTTAGCAGATGCTATTGCAGGTGTAGCGAAATTCTTGTGTTTCTATCTCCAACAGTGCAGTAACATTTATCAAGTTATATCTAACAATTTCACAACAATACACATCTAAAGGAATGGAATTTATAAATATTTGGATGAGCAATGTCAGAGCGGCATAGACTAAGATACAGTATATACATATGAGATGAGTAATGCAAAATATCTTAACATTAAAGTGACTACTGTTCCATTATTAAAGTGGCCAGTGATTTCAAGTCTGTCTATAGGTCAGCAGCCTCTAATGTGCTAGTGATGACTATTTAACAGTCTGATGGCCTTGAGATAGATGTTGTTTTTCAGTCTCTCGGTCCCAGATTGGATGCACCTGTTCTGACCTCGCCTTCTGGATGATAGCGGGGTGAACAGGCAGTGGCTCGGGTGGTTATTGTCCTTGATGATCTTTTTGGCCTTCCTGGCTGGTGTATGGGGTTTGAGATGTCAATGAGAGAAGTAAAACATTCTTCCTTAGCTGTTCATTTTCTTAATCTAAAGGCACAACCTAAATTCGAGACAATGTCTGAAGTAGTTGAACATGTTATTACACCAACCTCGTGAAAGTGACAAACTGACACATTTTAGTTTTCCTCAAACTGCATTATATAGGGAGTGCCTTGGAGTTGAAGTAGTGAGGCGACTATTAGACCCATCGACGTGATTCTGCACATTTGCTTATCTAGCCAATATCGCCATGACATCGCCTACAAACATGATCAGGGATTTCTATAGGAGAAGCAGTTTTAGCACATCTTCACACTGTACTGTCTTTGGTTCACGCTTCGTGGGGTCGCCAGAATGCAGATGTTTCAGGGATACAGTATTTTCAACCTAACTTCCGTTTCCCCTATAAAACGGTTGTGGAGACTCCGCTCATACGTCTTTTTATGCCTGCTACGTTAGGTTACCCAACATTTGAGTGACAGCATTTATCTGACTTAAATGTTAGTATTTAGTTAGTTAGCTAACTACTAGCCAGCAGATCCGAACCGCATGCTTACAACTGCACTAAGATCGGATAGCATTCCTGTGTATTCATGGTTTGCATGTTTCGTTACAATATTGTTTTGAACGTTCGTTTTGTACATCCTCGACTGAGCATTCTACACAATGCATTGTCAATGAGCGCTGATGAAGTCTTAATCAAAAGTGACTTACAGTGGCTTGGAAATACAATGACATTAAGAGGGAGGCATAACTAGTAGGAAAACCTTTTGTCATCATTTTGATGTCGCTAGATTGACTTTAGATGCAGTATAACATTAGCTAGCTAAGATTGAGAGCTTGCTACCGGATTTTAGCTAGCTAACGTTAGCATAGTGTAATTTAGACTAAACAGTAGTTAGCCTCTGTCCAGAATAACTGGGTTTATCACCACTTTAGGGCACCGCTGGTAAAGGGTGGCTTGAGAGCGTTCTTAACAATGGCATGACGCGACGGAGATGCAACCAAAGAATATTCATCCTTAAATCTATTGATGCAGCCATGCATCAATCTAATTAACATGATTTTAAAAATCCCTCTCAAAATCCGTCAATTTAAGATAGGTGTTTTTTTTTGCATGGGCTGCGTCTCAATCCACGGCATCCACCTATGTCAGCCTAACGCATTTGCGGTACCGCCGATGTACCAAATTCTGTCTGAACCGTTTGCGCTATAAACTAATATGTTTTGCTCTACAACCCCGACAAGTTTTACATGACTGGTCTGATAGTAACCCATACAAATTAATGGAAGTATGTGGGTAGATTTGTGCGACCCCTGCCGGAGAGTGAACTTTGGGTGATGTTAGCTAGCTAGCAAGGCAAGTTAGCTAACTACCAGGCCTTAGCTACTGTTAGCTAGCTAGTGAGGCTAGTTAGCTAGCTAGCAGGCTAATGCAGCTATAGCACATCCCTTGTGGAAACAATGCGGTTGGATAAACTATAAAATGTATTGTAGGAAAATGGCAGTATACTTAAACTAGCAGTAGTTTAATTTATTCGGTGTAACAGTTAATGATAATGGGACAATTCGGAGTACAACGAATTTCTCATCCCTGGATTGAGGTACGTTTTCTGAGCCATATCTCATGCTGGTTCCACCCTAGTGCAGCTGTAAGCAAGTGAGATCTGCTGGCTTGAGAACTACATTTTACATAATGTTCTGTCTTACCCACATTTTCCTCTTTCTTTACAGGGACAACTTTGCACAGGTGTGAAGAATGGCACCGCCTGACAATTACCTCAGATGTAACAGTTGTCTGGTGAGATAACTGCTGACAGTATTGTGGTACGTTAAGCTTATTGCCTGCTTTGCATAGCAGTGTGATTAAACCCATGTCCCCACATTACAGCCCTTGACTCATGGAAACAGCCATGCACCAATCAGATTTAGATACCATTAGAGTTCATATTGGGAGGTGATACAGGCTAAATTATTTGACCTTATACCACAGCGTTGTTGAATACTCGTTTCTGATTGGCTAGAAGGGCATTTTAAAATGGGCATTTAAACCGGATATCGGGACAGTTGGATGTCCTGATTACAGAACAACCAATGGATTTTTTTTTAAAGCTGGTGATGATTTTTGGGGATCAAAGAGGCCGATGGACAATATTTAATATCATTAAATTGACCAAATTTCCCAGACAGCCATGTATGCATTAATGCATCYGTTTTAAAATCAAACAAATGTCACTTAGATTTAGTAAAAAACWAACTACATAACGGTAATTTTATTTGAATGGTAAATGTCTTAATAAACTGGGTAAATTAAGATGGCATAGGCCTACTCACAATACAGGTGAATGCATATTCAATAGGAATGTGTGCATTTATTGAGTTATTGATCTTGTTTTGGCTGATCAGTGGAGTCTATGGTGCTACAGATGACAATCTGTTTGCCTTCAATTTGGGACTTCTATTAGCCTACTGATGAACAACATTTGCAAATAAGCATCACTCCAGCATGTCACGCCTGTATAGAAGGACATCTTATAGGCACTATCTGTCAAGAAATGGGTGGGTTGTAACTTGATCCTACTGCTACGATTGGATAGAGCGAGGCTTTAACTCCGCTCCCTTTCACGTCTCCCTCATCGATAATTTCACTTGCTGCTGCTGCTACGAGGAGAACTAGCTCAATGGCGATGACGTTTGTTACCAAGCCATAAATGTGCATAATATCTAACAAGGAGAGCGAGAGTAGGAAAAAATGTGAAACTACGATGCATGTTCTGTTTGAATGACTCATTTGTCCATAGTTTGAGAAGTTAGAAGTCACACTGCTCTACAGCTTTCTTGGTCCATAAACATGCAGGAATATTCTTAGGTAGCTAAACCTATTGGCAACCTTTTATTTAGACATTTTAAAACACTTCCTTCTTTCCCTATTACAACAATCATCTAATCCGTCTATCAACTACATTTACGGATATGCTTGTGGCTTGTCAGATCAGCACACCAGTAAAGAGCAAGTCAGATGACTCGTTGCTGAAAAGGGTGCATGTTCAAAATCATAACCAGCTAACATTAGCTAGCTACGTTGGCTATTAGCGCCTATCTGATATCTTAGAACCATGCTTATCTAGCTAGCATAGTAGCTAATTTAGCTAGCTAGCTAACATCAAAATTAGTTAGCTATTTGACCCGTCAGTGTAAACGTTTATCTTCTTAGCGAGCTTGCTTATTGTATACATGTCTGGGCACATTGACACAAGCCTTCTTATTAGTGAATTAACTAAACTAATATTTGCAACGAGTTTGATTAGTCAATTAATAAATGTGTCAATACTGCACCTTTCTGTTGGAGAATGAGCAAGCTTGCTGCTGCTGATTTTCCTAGCTAGACATTCCTGGGCATTTTGTAGTGCTCGTGTCTCAGGTGGTGAATGGTGGCTGGCATAGCAACAGCTTTGCTATGTAGAGGGMCTATCAGCAAAACTGATAGACTAGAAAAGGACAATATTGGCCCTTCTCTAACTGATTTGTTTTTGAAGAGACTATTGTTGCACTATCTTTTGATGACCTAAGGTGGTGAGTGATGAACATATACATTTCTCCGGTCCTTCAATGTTGCAGTCATGTCGCAAGTGGCGCAATGCTGTCAAATCCTCCTGTTTTCAGCAACTTCTATTTTTATTTGGTTGTTATATTGTCAGGTTTGCTAACAAAAAACTATTTAGCTAGCTTATAGCCCTGTGTTTGATATGCAATGCAATCTCCAAGTAATGAAAAGTGTCAAGTGTCCTGACGAGAAGGCAAACTTTTGTAGCTTTGCCAGCCAGGCAAAATCGGGCATCATCAGCACATTGTTATGGATGTATCCAAATTAATGTCAGTAGAAAACAGTTTAAACAAACGCAAATGCAGTTGCTTTGCTGTTAATCTGGCTACAGAGGTCGTGACTGTGTTAGCCGTAGGTAGTTGGCTGGCTAGCAAGCAAGGGATAAGAGCATGGCAACGGAACATAAAGAACAACTGTTCGCGTCCATAAATACCTTGAAAAATGGGCTCCTCCTCGTCACGCTGCATCGTCCATTATTTCAAAGGTAATGTACAGAACGTCAGCGTTTAACCCTTACATAACAACATTCTCCTCTCACAGACAGGTGGAGTTCGACTGATTGTCACCAAGATCGTTGCTGAGACCATGAACATCTACCTGATGGGCGAGAGACTGATCAAATGTAAGTTAGGGACTGTACTTGTTATTAATAATGAGGAATACCAGGAGAAAATCGGACCTCTCTGAAATAAAAGTGGATGGCCCTCCCTTCAGTAAAATATATATTTTTAAATTGGAAGAAGACTTTGACTCGCATTCTGGAGTGCCACAGTACACAGCAGGCATTGGTTAGGCAGCACAAAAGGGTTTACATCAGCAAGAGCAACTACAGGCCGGGCTCATGATTGAGAACACCTATCCATTGCAGTGTGTAATGCAGTGTAGCCTGGTTTTATATACATCATCCCAGCAGCACAAAAACTAGAAGGAAGTACATTTTCTTAAAAATATGACTTGGCCATACCCTAGGCCTATAGTTTAGGCTGTGGATAATTTTGAGAACACACTATGCGCACTTGGTATAGTGTGCCCAGCAGGGAATCAGGGATGAGGGGCACACATGGAGATAAAATGATCAAACCCTGAGCAATATGACATTTCATCGATTACCAGTTACATGACCCTCCCTTGGACTAAAAAAATAAAAGATACTAAATCCTCCCCCTGACTGAAATTGAGAAGAGCAGGACCCTACCCCATTTTCCTCCGGGTAACAATTATGTATATTTTGACCGCTCCCTTATCTGAGGAAATAATTCACCTCTTCATTTCATTCTAGAATCATATGTTCAGGTTTAACATTTTCCCCTAGCTCTTGATGTCTTGTAGTGCATGTTGTGGGAGGAGAGCAGCAGACCCATTTCAGCATCACCAGAGCTGAGATAATAAAGTTCTCTTGCATTCTCCAGATAATCTGGTTCCTACTGAGGTGCATGAGGAGCTGTTTGTGGGATCACAGAGAGCGTTTAAGAAGCCCAGGCAGCCTGCTGTGGCTCACTACAACGAGACACACACCAGAGGAGGTCAATGAGATGACCGGACGACTCCTACATAAAGAGGTCAAGCTCCGTTAAAGGCTGGCAGAAAAGGGAATCAACTATGACTTCCCAGGGTTTGTAAGTGTTGCATTTGACTCATCGGTATAAAATATATATATATTTTTTGTATTCCTGACTTTTTACATTTACATTTAAGTCATTTAGCTGACGCTCTTATCCAGAGCGACTTACAAATTGGAAAGTTCATACATATTCATCCTGGTCCCCCCGTGGGGAATGAACCCACAACCCTGGCGTTGCAAGCGCCATGCTCTACCAACTGAGCCACACGGGACCGTAAACAATTTTAACTTGAATTATTTTCTTGTAGCCTAATTGTAAACTCTCTTTTTGAAGGCTTCTCAAGTGCAACAGAAGAAGTTAGATGACACTGAATGCATCCACGTGTAATGAGGTAAGGACAGTTAATCTGAACTAGGCAACACTTTTGTGAATGACTACATCAAAGTACAAGATTGCATTTATGATGCATTTAGCTTTGATTTAGGCACAGTCTGAAAATTACCTTCGATTTGCCAGTTGTCTGGGGTAAGATAACTGTGCCGACAGTATTGTGGTACGTTAATTCTAATTGGTCCCAATCCCGGATCCGGGAGCACCCCCCACAGTAAAAAAGCTGACTAGCATAGCCTAGCATAGCGTCACAAGTAAATACTAGCATCTAAATATCATTAAATCACAAGTCCAAGTYACCAGATGAAAGATACACATCTTGTGAATCCAGCCATCATTTCTGATTTTTAAAATGTTTTACAGGGAAGACACAATATGTAAATCTATTAGCTAACCACGATAGCAAAAGACACAACTTTTTTTCCCCACCATTTTTTCCCTGCATAGGTAGCTATCACAATTTCGACCAAATAAAGATATATATAGCCACTAACCAAGAAACAACTTCATCAGATGACAGTCTGATAACATATTTATTGTATAGCATATGTTTTTTTAGAAAAAWKTGCATATTTCAGGTATAAATCACAGTTCTACATTGCAGCTGCAATCTGAAATAGTGCCGAAGCAGCCAGGAATAATTACAGAGACCAACGTCAAATACCGAAATACTCATCATAAAACATTTCTGAAAAATACACAGCGTACAGCAAATGAAAGACCAACATCTTGTGAATCCAGCCAATATTTCAGATTTTTTAAGTGTTTTACAGCAAACACAAATTAGCATTATATTAGCTTACCACAATAGCCGGAAACACAAGCCTTTACCAGTAGCAAAGGTTAGCGATCGTAACAATCCAGCAAAAAGATATATAATTTTTAACTAACCTTGATATACTTCATCAGATGACAGTCCTGTAACATCATATTACACAATGCATATAGGTTTTGTTTGAAAATGTGCATATTTAGCAGCACAAATCGTGGTTATACAATGTGATTAGTAGCAACATTTCAGGCAATCTGGCCGGCGCCATCTTGGAGAGGCACCTAATCTAATCGATAACTAATCGTAAACTTGACTAAAAAATACAGGTTGGACAGCAAATGAAAGACACATTAGTTCTTAATGCAACCGCTGTGTTAGATTTTTAAAATTAACGTTACTCGACATTCAGCGTGCGTTACAGCGAGACCATGCCTAAATCAACGGCGGACAAATAATTTTACATCTTTCCACAGATATACGATGTAACATCATAAATAGCTCTTACTTTTGGATGATCTTCCATCAGAATCTTGGGCAAGTGGTCCTTTGTCCAGAACAATCGTCTTTTGGTTGAAAGATGTCCTCTACTCCTGTAGAAATTAGCTGCTAACGCCGATGTACCGGAGAGGTGCCCAACTCGTGATAACGCCTGACAAAGAAACTCCAGAAAATCGCAATAAACTGCTATAAACTGCTATAAGTCGGTTTAAATTAACTACCTTATGAAGTTAAGACAAAAAACAAATTAAATCAGAGCCGGAGATAAAGAACTGCTAAACCGAAAGCTTTTGAAGACGCCATGCCGGTTTCCCTCCTGCGTCAGGCGCCTCGTCAAAGGTCGGTACTTCCGTTCCAAGAGGTTTTATACTCCCCCAGATGGTGCTATCCGCTCCATTCAAAGTCTCACCGCTTACTGACATCTAGGGGAAGGCGTATGCAGTGCATGTAGCCCCATAGCTTATAAGGGAAATTATAAACCGACCCTGGAACAGRGACCTCAATTTCAGAAATCTCACTTCTTGACAGGAAGTGAGCTGCAGAATGAGTTCTGTTTCACTCAGAGAAATAATTCAAACAGTTTTAGAAACTAGAGARTGTTTTCTATCCAATAGTAATAATAATATGCATATTGTACGAGCAAGAATTGAGTACGAGGCAGTTTAATCTGGGAACGAAAAATCTTCAAAGTGTAAACAGCACCCCCTATTGAGAAAAGGTTTTAAGCTTATTGCCTGCTCTGTATAGCAAKGTGATTAAACCCATGTGCCCACATTCACTTCGCAACATCTAACAAGTAAAGGATTCTTGCACTCGGTAGGAATTAACATGTTCCCATCCATGGAAGAAAATCATTGGAGATGCTAATAGAGCCCCATAGCTCCGAAATGTAAAACGTTGTTTCTCTGTGTTAATATCTTTCTCCTCAAGACGTGACTCCAGTGTGAACCCCCTCAGTTCTGGACAGGAGGAGGTCCATGAAGATCAGCGATGATGATGGGGAAATCATCAAGAATACCCCCGCCCCAAAAAAGTCTAAAGGCAAATGTGAAGGGAAAGGGGGATACCTAGTCAGACTGTACAACTGAATGCATTCAACTGAAATGTGTCTTCCGCATTTAACCCAACCCCTCTGAATCAGAGAGGTGTGGGGGGCTACCTTAATCGCGATCCACGTCTTTGGCACCTGGGGAACAGTGGGTTAACTGCCTTGCTCTGGCAGAATGACAGATTTTTACCTTGTCTGCTCGGGGATACGATCGAGCAACCGAAGGAGCAGAGTCCGACTAAGAGACTGAGGAGGAGTCCTTCCTAGAAGGGAGTGAGAAGCCCACAACGTGTGAAGAGCCCTCAGGGGACAAGAGCCAGTCGTATAGGAAGGAGCAGAGTGAACGAACATCAACACCTGTTGTTTAAGGGACAATGACTCAATTAAATTGCCTTGCTTATAAAGCAGATACATTTTTACAAGGTGGTTGGTCCTCTATATAATTGCCCAGAAGAGAATGACTAGAGACTCAATGACTGTTTGACAGTGTTAGAGCCTTTGCACCTGTATAGCACCTCCTAAAGTCCTATAGCCAAGGCCTAAAATTAACACCTGCCAAATGTGGGTAGATTTTGGTATTTGCTGGTAAGATGTTGATTTCACGAGCCCAGTTGGGGGTGGTCAGGGCTCCACAGTGCAAACATTTCACTCGCATTTGTGAATAAAAATAGGAAAGTATGATGACATTTATATAAAATAAATGCTGGAGTAGCTGTTTTCAAAGTTTTTCTGCTGTTTTGTTTCAGAGCTGGTAAATTAATTCACGAACTAGCTAAGAATCCTGGGTTTCACCGCCGTCTTTCTGTTGTGTTGTTGCCATTGCTATCAACGTTCTACAGATGCCGCAGCATATTGATGTCTGACTGATGTTTAATGGAAAGTCTTTCTGAACAGGGGCTAATGACTGTTTTTCATCAAATTTACTCTATAGTGGCCTGGAAATACAATGACATTGCTGAAATAGACAAATAATTAGTCTAAAACAACTTTGTCATTATGTCAAGTGAATTAAAAAATATATATAATATACATTTTTTAGATTTATTTTTATCCACTGGGCTGATATGCTTGACCCTCAACTTTAACAAGATTCCCAGTACCGGCACTGGCCACACAGCCCCACAGCATGATGGAACCCCCACCAAATTTTACTGTGGGTAGCAAGTGTTTTTCTTGGAACGCTGTGTTCTTTTGCCSCCATGCATAACGTCCCTTGTYATGACCAAATAASTCAATCTTTGTTTCATCAGTCCACAGCACCTTATTCCAAAATGAAGCTGGCTTGTCCAAATGTGCGTTTGCATACCTCAAGCGACTCTGTTTGTGGCATGTGTGCAGAAAAGGCTTCTTCCGCATCACTCTCCCATACAGCTTCTCCTTGTGCAAAGTGCGCTGAATTGTTGAACGATGCACAGTGACACCATCTGCAGCAAGATGACGTTGTAGGTCTTTGGAGGTGGTCTGTGGGCTGTTTTTGACCGTTCTCACCATCCTTCGCCTTTGCCTCTCTGATATTTTACTTGGCCTGCCACTTCTGGCCTTAACAAGAACTGTGCCTGTGGTCTTCCATTTCCTCACTATGTTCCTCACAGTGGACACTGACAGCTTAAATCTCTGCAATAGCTTTTTGTAGCCTTCCTCTAAACCATAATGTTGAACAGTCTTTGTTTTCAGGTCATTTGAGAGTTGTTTTGAGGCCCCCATGTTGCCACTCTTCAGAGGAGAGTCAAAGAGAACAACAACTTGCAATTGGCCACCTTAAATACCTTTTCTCATGATTGGATGCACTTGTCTATGAAGTTCAAGGCTTAATGAGCTCACCAAACCAATTGTGTGTTCCAATTAATCAGTGCTAAGTAGTTACAGGTATTCAAATCAACAGAATGACAAGGGTGCCCACATTTTTGCATAGCCTATTTTTCACATCTGATTTAATTTCATACAACTTAATATTGCTACACTAAAAATCTTTGTCTGGACAATACACCAGTACTCCGCTTTTATTAGAACATGAATGGCATGCCACTGTGATCATTTTCTGTGACGACAGAGTACATTATTATGCAGCCTCAGAGGGGTGCAAATTAATTAATAATACAAATTATTTGATTTATGTAAATTCCATGAATACTGTATATGTCTATTTTGAGTTTTGTACCCACCCAAACTTTTTCATACGACTGTAATTATTGCCCTATTTCTAAACTTTCTTGCCTAGCTAAAATATTAGAATCTTTGATTCATTCTCAACTAAGATCTTTATCTTTGAAATGTAATCAAAATGTACATCAGTTGGGTTTTAGACCAGGCCATAGCACTATCTGCTGCATCTCTAGTTATAAATGATGTGGTTAACTGTATGGATAAAAGGCAACATTGTGCTGCCTTCTTCACTGACCTGTCAAAGGCTCGCGATACTGTTGATCACTCACTGCTAATTCAGAGGCTTTCCTCAATTGGCCTAGACCAGGCTGCATGTAACTGGTTTACAAATTACTTGACAGATGGACCTCAATGTGTATTGACTGGTGGTGTTAAATCAGGTTTCCTGGATGTTACGAAAGGTGTCCTGCACAGGTCGATTCTGGGTCCTGTACCTTTTACAGTTTACATTAACAATATCGACTTGTCTGTAAAAAACGAACCTGCAGTTGTATGCCAATGATATTGTTGTCTATGCTATTCCCCCCACGGTTGACCAGGCTCTATCTGAACTACAGTCTGCCTTCATTGTATTAAAGAAAATCTTTATTGACCTGGAATTAGTATTGAATGCAGGGAGAACTAAGTATGATGTTCTCTAGAGCTCATAATAATTACTCTGATTTAAGCATACGTACTTTTGATGGTGTCTATATTGATGATAGTGTYCCTTCTTACAAATATCTGGGCATCTGGATAGCTTTTAAAAAGCATATTGAGGCGTTAGTAAAGAAGCTGAGAATAAAAATGGGCTTCTATAGAAATAGATCCTGCCTCTCACTAAACAGTAGAAAGCAGATTATTCAGTCGACGTGTGAATGCAGCTGCCACTTCATTAAAGCCTCCAGATGCAGTTTATCATACTGCACTGCACTTTATTATAGGTGATAATTTTAGTACTCATCACTGCATTCTCTATCAGAAAGTTGGTTGGCCCTCTTTGATGTCATGTTGGTTGATACATTGCTATGTTATTTGTGGAACAATCTTCAAAATGTTCTAAAATGTTATGTTTTGGTGCCTCTAGGGAAATTCAGAAGGCCGATTGAGGACCTTAATACTGATTGTTTTTTTTGACCATGTTTTTCTTTCTACTTGCATTTTGTATTTATATTGATGTGTGTAATTTATGGCTCATCTGTAAAAGAGACCTTGGTCTCAGTATGACTCCTTGATAAAATAAAGGTTAAATAGAAAATTTAAGGAGATGGCAATGTTAGCATGAGTAACTAGTAGAAATGTTGTTTTTGCTTCCCTGGCAGTTGAAACTCAAACATAGAAGTTATAATGCATCTAAAGTAAATCTGGAGACATCACAATGATGACAAAAGCTTTTCCTACTAATTATTTGCCTCCTTTTGAAATTTCATTGTGTTTCCAAGCCAAAGTAATGCACTTTAGACAAAATCTTAATCAGTAGCAATTGAGACTGAATTGAGTTGAATGCTCAGCTAGGCATCAATCCTAAAACCAACATTCCTAACATTATTGTGACACAACGTGCAGCCATGAATATAGCCTATTCCACCTCGCGCTGCAACACTGCCTGGATGGGGGCTGTGCGCATGTGAAGAGCTATGCACCGGCATAAAAGTTGTTCTAATTTACTTGAAACAAGTCAAAAGTAAGACTTTGTCCTTGAGTTTCTTGGCTATTCACATTGTATTGTTCACAAGCAAAGTTGTTTTTCTATGTTTGAGTTTCAACTTCTAGGGAAGCGAAAACAACGTTTCTACTAGTTAGACTCAATTCAAGGGGCATTATTGGCATGGGAAACATATGTTTACATTGCCAAAGCACGTGAAATGTATAAACATAAGTGAAATAAACAGTAAATATTACACTCACAAGTTCTAAAATAATGGAGGCATTTCAAATGTTATGTCTATATACAGTGTTGTAACGATGTGCAAATAGGAAAATAAATCAACATAAATATGGGTTGTATTTACAATAGTGTTTGTTCTACACTGGTTGCCCTTTTCTTGTGGTCACAAATCTTGTTGCTGTGATTGCATACTGTGGTATTTCACCCAATCGAGATGGGAGTTTATCAAAATTGGGTTTGTTTTCTAATTCTTTGTGGGTCTGTGTAATCTGAGGGAAATATGTGTCTAATATGGTCATACATTTGGCAGGAGGTTAGGAAGTGCAGCTCAGTTTCCACATTTTGTGGGCAGTGTGCACATAGCCTGGTTTCTCTTGAGAGCCAGGTCTGCCACTGTGTACAGTACTCTCTGTTTAGGGCCAAATAGCATTCTAGTTTGCTCTGTTAATTCTTTCCAATGTGTCAAGTAATTATATTTTTGTTTTCTCATGATTTGGTTTGGTCTAATTGTGTTGCTGTCCTGGGACTCGGTGGGGTCTGTTTGTGTTTGTGAACAGAGCCCCAGGACCAGCTTGCTTAAGGGACTCTTCTCCAGGTTAATCTCTCTGTAGGTGTTGGCTTTGTATTTGAAGGTTTGGGAATCGCTTCCTTTTAGGTGGTTGTAGAATTTAACGTCTCTTTTCTAGATTTAGATAATTAGCAGGTATGGGCTTAATTCTTCTCTGCATGCATTATTTAGTATTTTACATTGTACACAGAGGATATTTTGCAGAATTCTGCATGCAGTCTCAATTTGGTTATTGTTCCACAAATAATTTTGTGAATTCTTGGTTGGTGAGCGGACCCCAGACCTCCCAACCATAAAGGGCAATGAGTTCTATAACTGATTCAAGTATTTTTAGCCAGATCCTAACTGGTATGTCAGATTTTATGTTCCTTTTGATGGCATAGAAGGCCCTTCTTGCCTTGTCCCTCAGATCGTTCACAGCTCTGTGGAAGTTACCTGTGGCGCTGATGTTTAGGCTGAGGTATGTATAGTTTTTTTGTGTGCTCTAGGGCAACAGTGTCTAGATTGAATTTGTATTTGTGGACCGGGCAACTGGACCTTTTTTGGAACACCCATAATATTTGTCTTACTGAGATTTACTGTCAGGGCCCAGGTCTGGCTGAATCTGTACAGAAGATCTAGGTGCTGCTGTAGGCCCTCCTTGGTTGGTAACAGAAGTACCAGATCATCAGCAAACAGTAGACATTTGACTTCAGATTCTAGTAGGGTGATGCCGGGTGCTGCAGACTGTTCTAGTGCCCTTGCCAATCTGTTGATATACAGTGGGGCAAAAAAGTGTTTAGTCAGCCACCAATTGTGCAAGTTCTCCCACTTAAAAAGATGNGAAAATCGCAATAAACTGCTATAAACTGCTATAAGTCGGTTTAAATTAACTACCTTATGAAGTTAAGACAAAAAACAAATTAAATCAGAGCCGGAGATAAAGAACTGCTAAACCGAAAGCTTTTGAAGACGCCATGCCGGTTTCCCTCCTGCGTCAGGCGCCTCGTCAAAGGTCGGTACTTCCGTTCCAAGAGGTTTTATACTCCCCCAGATGGTGCTATCCGCTCCATTCAAAGTCTCACCGCTTACTGACATCTAGGGGAAGGCGTATGCAGTGCATGTAGCCCCATAGCTTATAAGGGAAATTATAAACCGACCCTGGAACAGGGACCTCAATTTCAGAAATCTCACTTCTTGACAGGAAGTGAGCTGCAGAATGAGTTCTGTTTCACTCAGAGAAATAATTCAAACAGTTTTAGAAACTAGAGARTGTTTTCTATCCAATAGTAATAATAATATGCATATTGTACGAGCAAGAATTGAGTACGAGGCAGTTTAATCTGGGAACGAAAAATCTTCAAAGTGTAAACAGCACCCCCTATTGAGAAAAGGTTTTAAGCTTATTGCCTGCTCTGTATAGCAAKGTGATTAAACCCATGTGCCCACATTCACTTCGCAACATCTAACAAGTAAAGGATTCTTGCACTCGGTAGGAATTAACATGTTCCCATCCATGGAAGAAAATCATTGGAGATGCTAATAGAGCCCCATAGCTCCGAAATGTAAAACGTTGTTTCTCTGTGTTAATATCTTTCTCCTCAAGACGTGACTCCAGTGTGAACCCCCTCAGTTCTGGACAGGAGGAGGTCCATGAAGATCAGCGATGATGATGGGGAAATCATCAAGAATACCCCCGCCCCAAAAAAGTCTAAAGGCAAATGTGAAGGGAAAGGGGGATACCTAGTCAGACTGTACAACTGAATGCATTCAACTGAAATGTGTCTTCCGCATTTAACCCAACCCCTCTGAATCAGAGAGGTGTGGGGGGCTACCTTAATCGCGATCCACGTCTTTGGCACCTGGGGAACAGTGGGTTAACTGCCTTGCTCTGGCAGAATGACAGATTTTTACCTTGTCTGCTCGGGGATACGATCGAGCAACCGAAGGAGCAGAGTCCGACTAAGAGACTGAGGAGGAGTCCTTCCTAGAAGGGAGTGAGAAGCCCACAACGTGTGAAGAGCCCTCAGGGGACAAGAGCCAGTCGTATAGGAAGGAGCAGAGTGAACGAACATCAACACCTGTTGTTTAAGGGACAATGACTCAATTAAATTGCCTTGCTTATAAAGCAGATACATTTTTACAAGGTGGTTGGTCCTCTATATAATTGCCCAGAAGAGAATGACTAGAGACTCAATGACTGTTTGACAGTGTTAGAGCCTTTGCACCTGTATAGCACCTCCTAAAGTCCTATAGCCAAGGCCTAAAATTAACACCTGCCAAATGTGGGTAGATTTTGGTATTTGCTGGTAAGATGTTGATTTCACGAGCCCAGTTGGGGGTGGTCAGGGCTCCACAGTGCAAACATTTCACTCGCATTTGTGAATAAAAATAGGAAAGTATGATGACATTTATATAAAATAAATGCTGGAGTAGCTGTTTTCAAAGTTTTTCTGCTGTTTTGTTTCAGAGCTGGTAAATTAATTCACGAACTAGCTAAGAATCCTGGGTTTCACCGCCGTCTTTCTGTTGTGTTGTTGCCATTGCTATCAACGTTCTACAGATGCCGCAGCATATTGATGTCTGACTGATGTTTAATGGAAAGTCTTTCTGAACAGGGGCTAATGACTGTTTTTCATCAAATTTACTCTATAGTGGCCTGGAAATACAATGACATTGCTGAAATAGACAAATAATTAGTCTAAAACAACTTTGTCATTATGTCAAGTGAATTAAAAAATATATATAATATACATTTTTTAGATTTATTTTTATCCACTGGGCTGATATGCTTGACCCTCAACTTTAACAAGATTCCCAGTACCGGCACTGGCCACACAGCCCCACAGCATGATGGAACCCCCACCAAATTTTACTGTGGGTAGCAAGTGTTTTTCTTGGAACGCTGTGTTCTTTTGCCSCCATGCATAACGTCCCTTGTYATGACCAAATAASTCAATCTTTGTTTCATCAGTCCACAGCACCTTATTCCAAAATGAAGCTGGCTTGTCCAAATGTGCGTTTGCATACCTCAAGCGACTCTGTTTGTGGCATGTGTGCAGAAAAGGCTTCTTCCGCATCACTCTCCCATACAGCTTCTCCTTGTGCAAAGTGCGCTGAATTGTTGAACGATGCACAGTGACACCATCTGCAGCAAGATGACGTTGTAGGTCTTTGGAGGTGGTCTGTGGGCTGTTTTTGACCGTTCTCACCATCCTTCGCCTTTGCCTCTCTGATATTTTACTTGGCCTGCCACTTCTGGCCTTAACAAGAACTGTGCCTGTGGTCTTCCATTTCCTCACTATGTTCCTCACAGTGGACACTGACAGCTTAAATCTCTGCAATAGCTTTTTGTAGCCTTCCTCTAAACCATAATGTTGAACAGTCTTTGTTTTCAGGTCATTTGAGAGTTGTTTTGAGGCCCCCATGTTGCCACTCTTCAGAGGAGAGTCAAAGAGAACAACAACTTGCAATTGGCCACCTTAAATACCTTTTCTCATGATTGGATGCACTTGTCTATGAAGTTCAAGGCTTAATGAGCTCACCAAACCAATTGTGTGTTCCAATTAATCAGTGCTAAGTAGTTACAGGTATTCAAATCAACAGAATGACAAGGGTGCCCACATTTTTGCATAGCCTATTTTTCACATCTGATTTAATTTCATACAACTTAATATTGCTACACTAAAAATCTTTGTCTGGACAATACACCAGTACTCCGCTTTTATTAGAACATGAATGGCATGCCACTGTGATCATTTTCTGTGACGACAGAGTACATTATTATGCAGCCTCAGAGGGGTGCAAATTAATTAATAATACAAATTATTTGATTTATGTAAATTCCATGAATACTGTATATGTCTATTTTGAGTTTTGTACCCACCCAAACTTTTTCATACGACTGTAATTATTGCCCTATTTCTAAACTTTCTTGCCTAGCTAAAATATTAGAATCTTTGATTCATTCTCAACTAAGATCTTTATCTTTGAAATGTAATCAAAATGTACATCAGTTGGGTTTTAGACCAGGCCATAGCACTATCTGCTGCATCTCTAGTTATAAATGATGTGGTTAACTGTATGGATAAAAGGCAACATTGTGCTGCCTTCTTCACTGACCTGTCAAAGGCTCGCGATACTGTTGATCACTCACTGCTAATTCAGAGGCTTTCCTCAATTGGCCTAGACCAGGCTGCATGTAACTGGTTTACAAATTACTTGACAGATGGACCTCAATGTGTATTGACTGGTGGTGTTAAATCAGGTTTCCTGGATGTTACGAAAGGTGTCCTGCACAGGTCGATTCTGGGTCCTGTACCTTTTACAGTTTACATTAACAATATCGACTTGTCTGTAAAAAACGAACCTGCAGTTGTATGCCAATGATATTGTTGTCTATGCTATTCCCCCCACGGTTGACCAGGCTCTATCTGAACTACAGTCTGCCTTCATTGTATTAAAGAAAATCTTTATTGACCTGGAATTAGTATTGAATGCAGGGAGAACTAAGTATGATGTTCTCTAGAGCTCATAATAATTACTCTGATTTAAGCATACGTACTTTTGATGGTGTCTATATTGATGATAGTGTYCCTTCTTACAAATATCTGGGCATCTGGATAGCTTTTAAAAAGCATATTGAGGCGTTAGTAAAGAAGCTGAGAATAAAAATGGGCTTCTATAGAAATAGATCCTGCCTCTCACTAAACAGTAGAAAGCAGATTATTCAGTCGACGTGTGAATGCAGCTGCCACTTCATTAAAGCCTCCAGATGCAGTTTATCATACTGCACTGCACTTTATTATAGGTGATAATTTTAGTACTCATCACTGCATTCTCTATCAGAAAGTTGGTTGGCCCTCTTTGATGTCATGTTGGTTGATACATTGCTATGTTATTTGTGGAACAATCTTCAAAATGTTCTAAAATGTTATGTTTTGGTGCCTCTAGGGAAATTCAGAAGGCCGATTGAGGACCTTAATACTGATTGTTTTTTTTGACCATGTTTTTCTTTCTACTTGCATTTTGTATTTATATTGATGTGTGTAATTTATGGCTCATCTGTAAAAGAGACCTTGGTCTCAGTATGACTCCTTGATAAAATAAAGGTTAAATAGAAAATTTAAGGAGATGGCAATGTTAGCATGAGTAACTAGTAGAAATGTTGTTTTTGCTTCCCTGGCAGTTGAAACTCAAACATAGAAGTTATAATGCATCTAAAGTAAATCTGGAGACATCACAATGATGACAAAAGCTTTTCCTACTAATTATTTGCCTCCTTTTGAAATTTCATTGTGTTTCCAAGCCAAAGTAATGCACTTTAGACAAAATCTTAATCAGTAGCAATTGAGACTGAATTGAGTTGAATGCTCAGCTAGGCATCAATCCTAAAACCAACATTCCTAACATTATTGTGACACAACGTGCAGCCATGAATATAGCCTATTCCACCTCGCGCTGCAACACTGCCTGGATGGGGGCTGTGCGCATGTGAAGAGCTATGCACCGGCATAAAAGTTGTTCTAATTTACTTGAAACAAGTCAAAAGTAAGACTTTGTCCTTGAGTTTCTTGGCTATTCACATTGTATTGTTCACAAGCAAAGTTGTTTTTCTATGTTTGAGTTTCAACTTCTAGGGAAGCGAAAACAACGTTTCTACTAGTTAGACTCAATTCAAGGGGCATTATTGGCATGGGAAACATATGTTTTTTACTTTTACTTACTTATTTTACTTATTTTCCACCATAATTTGCAAATAAATTCATTAAAAATCCTACAATGTGATTTTCTGGATTTTTTTTTCTCATTTTGTCTGTCATAGTTGAAGTGTACCTATGATGAAAATTACAGGCCTCTCTCATCTTTTTAAGTGGGAGAACTTGCACAATTGGTGGCTGACTAAATACTTTTTTGCCCCACTGTATATGTATATATGACGAGATTGGGATATATTTATTTGCAGGTCTGAGACCTGTTGGATCGGAGGGTGAGGGCTAGGGCCATTCCCCCCAGAAATGTCTGGGAACTTGCAGGTGCCTTGGTAACATCTCACAGCAAGAACTGGAAAATCTGGTGCAGTCCATGAGGAGGAGATGCACTGCAGTACTTAATGCAGCTTGTGGCCACACCAGATACTGACTGTTACTTTTGATTTTGACCCCCCCCCCCCCCTTTTTTCAGGGACACATTATTCAATTTCTGTTAGTTACATGTCTGTGGAACTTGTTCAGTTTACACTATGTCTCAGTTGTTGAATCTTCTCATGTTCATACAAATATTTACAAGTTAAGTCTGCTGAAAAAAAACGCAGTTGACAGTGAGAGGATGTTTCTTTTTTTGCTAAGTTTACATATAAAGTGACCAGAGTTAAATTATTATTATATATTTTTATTTAACTAGGCAAGTCAGTTAATAACAAAATTATTTACAATGAAGGCCTACCCCGTCTAAACCCTAACCCAGACGACGCTGGGCCAATTGTGCGCCACCCCTATGGGACTCCCTATCACGGCCGGTTGTGATATAGCCCGGAATCGAACCAGTGAGGCCTCTAGCACTGAGACGCAGTGCCTTAGACTGTTGCGCCACTCAGGAGCACCAATGACTCTATGTACATCCGTCTCTAAGGTTCAGGACAGGGTACTGGCCGGAGGTATGCTAGTGATGACTGTTTAAGAGTCTGATGGCCTGGAGATAGAAGCTGTTTACCAGTCTCGGTCCCAGCTTTGCTGTATCTGTAATGTCTCTGTCTTCTAGATGTAGCTGGGTGAACAGCCTGTGGCTCAGGGGGCAAAGCCGATTTCTTCAGCTTCCTGAGGTTGAAGAGGCGCTGGTCCTCAGTGACGTGCACGCCTAGGAACTTTAAGCTTTTTAGCCTCTCCATAGCGGCCCATTCGATGTGGATGGGCGATCTGTATTTAACATATTGTAATGACCCGGCTGGGTCATAAAGGGAAAAGAGACGGACTCTAGGTGTGCAGGTYAGAACACAGGTTTATTCCTAAACTGGGCTATTGTTCCGGCCACAGCCCACGCCGCTAAATGCCGAACGTACACAATGTTACCCTGTCGAGTTAAGGGTCACTCTCATAGGAACAGATCAAGGCCCCGAACAGAAAGAGAAGAAAGATGAGACAGTAATCCCTATTTATGCATTTCCAAATCCCGCGGGATTACCCATCATACCCCCCCAACCTTTCCATCTGTCCTGACATATTTAACCCCTGCTAGTAGCCATGAGAACCATAACACACCCAAAAATACAGAACACAATACCGGGTCGTTACAATATGATCTGTAATAAATATAATATATAATAAATATATATAATATAATATTGGGTTTGGTCACATCCTTAGTAAAGCCACGACAGCCATCAATACTATGTAAAACTATTCAATTAGATTTCAATTTGACACCATTGACACCAAATGTAAAACTATTCTCTGTTTAGGCCACACGATGTCACTAAAGACTCGTGGCACTGGCTTAACAGGTTTCAGAGCATCGGAATGGGAGTCAAATGGGTGGCACAATTTCGCCTCCCTTTAGTTATAAAGGTTCTGAGTTGCTGTAGCACTCTCTTCAAATGAAGAAACGGTGCATTCACGGAAGTACTAGTTACATAGATGGCCATATAATCCAGGAAATGAAATATATTTATCTAGTAGAGTGAAGTAGTGAACAACAGAAATGTGCATGCGTCAATTCCCAAGTGCCAAAATCCCCAGATTGACGCGTGCGCACGACAATCCCATTCTTTGTCCACCAAACGGCATTCCGGGGTGGAGACTGAGGTGCCTCGATGCTACTGTCATAACCCGACAATATTTACAAAGCTGTCAGACTTCAGATATTTGTGTTGCTCTTTCTGAACAGGTTATGGTAAGTACGAATATTAATCTATTCATAAATGCATTCATTCATTCATTCAGAGTAGATGCTCACATTGTGTGTTCTGGCAGCTACACTAGCTGTGTGTGATCGGACGTTTAGCTAGCTAATCAATGAAAAAGGGTTAGCGCCATCTAGCTCGCTTGCTAGCTAGCTAGGTAGCTAGTTCGTTCAAATAAAAGGTTTCTACTGTAGCGGTTGACTCCGATCCGTAGGAACACTCGTCAAAATATGCGGTTGTTTTTATTGTGTTTCCATTGAACTACTGCATTTTTTGTTTATTTGAACCAGATAGCGCCTGACTAAATAACGGTTTAGCAATATGAGTGAGACATGGATACGGCTGCTTTTGCTTTTAGTTATCTGTCAGCCACAAGCAAACACAAAAACTAGCTAGGTAATGTTAACTACAGTACTAGGCAACTGTACAAAGATTCAAACACAAGGATGTTTGTCAGAATTGTATCTGTTCATTCATTGTARCTAAACGTTTGGTTTCTCTGACGTACATTCAGACAGTGTAAATAACAAACAAAAGAATGGTGTCTTACAAGTCTTACTTTTGTTGTATGACTGCTTAGTTTGTGGGTAGCTTTAGGACACTACATCGGGAGTCTGTGTATTGATTGGACACCAACCAATTAACAGACTCACGATGATGTGTCCCAGAGCTAGGTTGTGGGTCTGAAAGTCTTTGTTTGAATAATCCTTTGTGAGTGCTGTGTCTATTCATGCAATCTGACAGTACCCACAAACTGAGAACCATGCTAATAAAACTGTACAGTTGACATGAAATTAGATGATATAACCTGGTCCCAAAACTCCCATGGCATAACAACTACCATGGGAGTTAGTAAAACAACACAGACTTAGGCCAGGGTATATCACTGCTGAATTTACAGTTATTTATTTGACAGATATTTCATATAAGTTATACTTCATGGTTCTTAGTATGTGGGTCAGACTTTCTGGCAGTGCAAATCTTTAGCCCTTTACCAGTTTGGCATATCTGACCAAACACTTTGACTACAAATGTATTGTCCAGACAGAGACATATTCTACGTACTTAGGAGAAGTAGGCTTTCCTCGCTGGCAGGTCACTTCATACACAAACAAAGCCATCTTATTTGCAGTGAACAAGCTGTCAGCATGTCAAAGAGGGAGAGCAAGTGGTATGAATGTGTTTGAAGTGGCATGTGTCAACGCTACAGTAACACACTGGGTTTGGGGGCTCCCGTGAACTCTTCACTGACCCCAGTTGCCATGGCGGCAGGTTGTTGAGCATTTACTATTTGAAGAGAGGAGGGTGGGATTGTGTTAACTGTCTCCCCTTCTCTATCTTTGACCCCGGTAGGGCTTCCTGGGATCCAGGGACCACTAAGTTATGAAGCTCTTTCCTTCCAGACCTTCCCTGTTCTCCAGTTACTGTCACAGCCTAAGCTTTACCTGCTGCTGCTCTCCCAACCACCATCTCTGCTCTCCCAACCACCATCTCTGCTCAGCCTGGTACTAGCAGCTTGGCTCACTCACTTCATCACAAAGAAGAAAAAAAGAGAAAGAGAGAGGGAGAACAGAACCCTCCCCAGCTGCCGTCCAGACACACATGGTGCATAGCTGCCATTCTCTAGGCTCCATCTATCCCCGTGACTCGGCCTCCAGCTAGCTCCTGGCACACAAGGGATATAAATAGGCAGCATCCAGCTAGTGTGTGGAGTGTGCACTTGTTTCCTTTTTTCCCCGGGTCATACACACGCCTAGTAGGGGTCACACCCATTTGTTTTCTGTCTTCCCTCTGCCTGGAGCAGTGGTAGTTAGTGGTGGGACCGAGGAGAGAGTAACGAGGCAGAGACCATGGAGGTCAATATGGAGTATTGTCTTGCCCAGGTGGTGCAGAAAGACCTAGGGCGGAAGGTGCAGGTGGGACAGGAGCTCATAGATTACATCGTGGATAAGGAGAAGTCCCAGGACCTGGAGCAAGACCAGACAGCTCTGGACAGGATGGTGGATGGCATCGCTACCACCTGGGTCAACTCCTCCAATTTCAAGGTAAGAAGGGTAATCATACCCCTTGACGTATTCCTTATTTTGTTGTGTTACAGCCTGAATTCAAAATGTATAAAATAAAACATTTTCTGTAACTAAGACACTCAAAAACAGTCAATGTCGTATTGGTAAGCAACTGCAGTGTATATTTGGCCTTGTATTTTAGGTTAATGTCCTGCTGAAAGGTGAATTTGTCTCCCAATGTCTGTTGGATAGCACACTGAATCAGATTTTCCTCTAGGATTTTGCCAGTGCTTACCTCTATTCTGTTTCTTTTTATCCTGAAACTCCCTAGTCCTTGCCGATGACAAGCATACCCATAACATGATGCAGCCACCACTATGCTTGAAAATATGGAGAGTGGAACTCAGTAATATGTTGTATTGGATTTGCCCCCAACATAACACTTTGTATTCAGGACATAAAGTTAATTTCTTTGCCATGTTTTTTGCAGTTTTACTTTTGTGCCTTATTTCAATCAGGAGGCATGTATAATACTATTTTTATTCTGTACAGTCTTCCTTCTTTTCACTCTATAATTTAGGTTAGTACTGTGGAGTAACTATAATGTTGTTGATCCATCCTTTTTTCCTATCACAGCCATTAAACTCTAACTGTTTTAAAGTCACCATTGGCCTCATGGAGAAATTCCTGAGCAGTTTCTTCCTTTCCGGCAACTGAGTTAGTAAGGACGCCTGTATCTTTGTAGTGATTGGGTGTATTGATACTTTGAACTTCCAAAGTGTAATTAATATCTTCACCATGTTCAAAGGGCTATTAATATCTGCTTTTTTATTGTTACCCATCTACCAATAGGTTCCCTTCTTTGCAAGGCATTGGAAAACCTCTCTGGTCTTTGTGGTTGAATGAGTGTTTGAAATTCACTGCTTTACTGAGGGACCTTACAGATAATTGTATGTTTGGGGTACAGAAATCAGGTAATCATTCAAAAATCATGTTAAACACTATTATTGTAGGGGGCTCTCGAGTGGTGCAGCGGTTTGGTCAGGGGGGGCTTTACTTGTCTTATCGCACTCTAGCGGCGGGCCGGGCGCCTGCAGGCTGACTTCGGTCGTCAGGGAACGGTGTTTCCTTCGACACATTGGTGCGGCTGGCTTCTGGATTAAGCAGGCGGGTGTTAATAAAAAGAGCCGTTTGGCGGTTCATGTTTTGGAGGACGCATGACTAGACCTTCGCCCCTCCTGAGCCCGTTGGGGAGTTGCAGCGATGAGACAAGATCGCAATTGGATATCACCCCTTTGTTAAATTGGGGAGAAAAGGGGGGTAGAGTGAGTCCATGTGACTTGTTAAGCACATTACACCTGAACTAATTTAGGCTTGCTATAACACTTAATACTTATTGACTCAAGACATTTCAGCTTTTCATTTTTAATTCATTTGTAAAAAAATAAAATAAAAATAAGCTAAATTCCACTGACATTATGGGGTATTGTGTGTAGGTCAGTGACACAAAATCTCAATTGAATCCATTTCAAATTCAGACAAACACAAMAAAATGTGGAAAAATTCAAGTGGTGTGAATACTTTCTGAAGGCACTGTACAGTTAGAGAGAAGCTAGATAGCTCCATGTCTGTCATCCCATAGAGATGCATAGAGATATGAAGGGTTTCATGAGTGTAGCTAGCTACATGTCATCGTTCAATAGAGAGAGATATCAGTCACTGGAGATATTGAGAGTAGAGTATTGATATTGACTATTGGATGTTCTTATAGGCACTATAGTATTGCCAGCCTAATCTCGGGAGTTGATAGGCTTGAAGTCATAAACAGCGCATTGCGAAGAGCTGCTGGAAAATGAAGGAAAGTGCTGTTTGAATGAATGCTTACGAGCCTGCTGCTGCCTACCACCGCTCTGTCAGACTGCTCTATCAAATATGAAATCATAGACTTAATTATAATATAATAAACACACAGAAATACGAGCCTTAGGTCATTAATATGGTCAAATCTGGAAACTATCATTTCGAAAACACAACGTTTATTCTTTCAGTGAAATACRGAACCGTTCCGTATTTTATCGAACTGGTGGCAACCCTAAGTCTAAATATTGCTCTTACATTGCACAACCTTCAATGTTATGTCATAATTATGTAAAATTCTGGCAAATTAATTACTGTCTTTGTTAGGAAGAAATGGTCTTCACACAGTTCACAACGAGTCAGGCGGCCCAAACGGCTGCATATTTCCTGACGCGAATGCGCTTTTGTTAAATCATCACCTGTTTGGCGAGGTAGGCTGTGATTCGATGATAAATTAACAGCCACCGCATTGATTATATGCAACGCAGGACAAGCTAGATAAACTAGTAATATCATCAACCACGTGTAGTTAACTAGTGATTATGTTAAGATTGATTGTTTTTTATAAGATATGTTTAATGCTAGCTAGCAACTTACCTTGGCTCCTTGCTGCACTCGCGTAACAGGTGGTCAGCCTGCCACTCAGTTTCCTCGTGGATTGCCATGTAATCRGCCATAATCGGCGTCCAAAAAGGCTGATTTACCGATTTTTATGAAAACTTGAAATCGTCCCTAATTAATCGGTCGACCTCTAATTGAGAGTAGGGCTGTTGCGTTGACGGTATTACCGCCACACTGGCGGTCATGAGTGAAAGCAGTCAAATTCCACGTGACCGTTTAGTCACGGTAATTAGGCTTTTCCAAGCGCTGATGCTGCTCATGGTCATTAGTAGTCTACCAAACTTGCTAACTGCCTTGTACTCGGCATTCTATTGTCCCTCTAATCACTCTGACATCAATGCAAATGTAGTCAAATCTAATCAAACACTTCATGAGCTCATGTTGCGCAACATTTCTATAGGCTATGCAATTGTGTGAGAAAACCGAGTGATGGCCTCTACTAAAAAGAGGATCCCATCAGCTTTCTATTGGCTAGGCCTACTTCTCAGCTTTCCTAATATTAAGCACATTTTTTATCTTTACAACTGGAGTATAGCCTACTAGGCTGGCATGAAAATGAAAATAGTCATCGATTTGCTAATTAATGTGCATAAATGCSATGTAAAATAATATGTAATAATGCCACGAAATTCTAAGCAAATCTTGTCTGCTAAATTAACTAGTGTAGCCCAGATCAGGACCTAACATAAGGACAACTCAGAGTATGCTATTCTGTTCTTCTGAAATAGGTCTAAAGAAGCATGTTGTCTATCTAAAATAAATAATGGCTTTTTTGTGAAGGTGTTCCAAAGGTCTGCATCAGTGGCTTGTAGGAGATGCTAAATGTGTTTGCTAATTAACGGTCAATTACCGGGAGGCCGACATTTATTTGCTTGACAATCACCAGCTGACACAATTTTGTGACCGCCACAGCCCTATGTGAGAGCATCAAATGGATGCAGGCTGAAGGGCTTGCTTTCAAGAGATGAGTCAGGGGAGTTGGACAGTTAGAGCAAGGAAGAGAAGTTAAGAGAGGTTTTACTGGTTGGTCAGACTGTCCAATATCCTTTGTCCTTAGGCTGTCGTGGAGCATGTTCGGTTGGTAGACAGAGTAGGCTAATGGCATCGATCCTGTGTTGGCATTCGAACATTAGCCTGTTGGTTTTCAGAGGTCAGAGTAAATTTGCCATGTCATCCAAGTTATTTCAATGAAGTCACCAACATAATCACGCTTTTCAGATGAAAGATTGGAATGGAAATCTTTTTTGGGGGGAAAGCACACTTTCATTTCAGATAGTTGGACACATTTGATGATAATTTTAGAATTAATGCTGATTTACAAAGGAAGCATCTTCGATTAAGTGCCTCCATTAAGTTTAATGACATGAATCCACAAACATGATTAAAACATGAATGTCATATATTATGCTGCTGGCCCATAAGATATCCGCTCCAAAGCAGATCTTAACAGGGTAGTGGTTCATAGTCTCCTCCTTACCATGCATGTTTTTTACAGCAATTAACTGGCCTATGTATGTAGCATATGTTATGTGCCTGGGACAAACAGACAAACTCCACTAAATTAGAATGGCAGTACGGACATTTTACCTGAATCCTTCCTTCCCAATTCTCGAAGAATCACTTCTCCTGAATAACGTGAGATGCATTGCACCTTAACATAAACTGAATTGTTCCCCTTCAAAAACAGATATTCATGCAAAAATGATTACGTAGGCCTATGACTTATCTATCACAATTGTGAGGACATCAGCAGTCCAATTTATCAATGCGCCTTTTCTTTCCCATCTGTCTGTGTTGATATTTCCTTGTATTATTTACAAAGCTGGTGATTTCTTGTTGTGATACGTCGTTTATGTATACTGGTACTGCAGATCTCTATCTAAACAAAGCCATACTTGCCCTGGCTTACATAGTTTAGTGGGTTTCAGACATTTGTCTGCCCTGTTTTGCACCCTTGCAGTCTCTGTGTTTAGCTGTTTCTGCCCCAAGCCTCAGGCCCTCTGAGCTGGTATACTAAGGCAGAGCACTCCCATCCCCCACGCATGCTGTTTCTGTCATGGCTAGGAGGTGGGCTTTAGGACCTGAAAGCTGTGTTGAAAAAGAGAGAGGCCTAATTGGAGCTGCCCTGGCCTGGTTACTGCTTAGATGAAGGGGCTCCATAGAGGTTCAGTGATGACTAAGTGAGAGGGTTTCAGGAATGGGGCTCCACAGGTCCAAAGAGGGTTGTAATCACTTTTTGATTGCAGCCCAGACGGACCACAATCCATATTGATCCTTCGCAGTGATGACACTAGTGCAGTGTCACAGGTTAAAAGTTGAAAGTCTTCATTGTCTGGTAGTGTAATGATTTCTCTGCTGTGCCTCTGAACAGCAGGCCAGGCAGTGGCTGTGCCTCGGAGCGACGCTTGCCTGGATGCAGACTGCGGTTAATGGGCCGAGTAATGTGGAAAGTATTTGGGTAGAACCAGAGAGAGAGTCTGTGTGTGTGTCGGGCATTCTCCATAAATGGGGAATTGGGGTAGATGCCTGAGAACATTTTAAGGTCAGACTAAGTAGTGCAGGCTTTATGGTCACTGACATCTCCCAATACATTGCCCTGTAGCCTAACCAAAGGATATCCACAGCTTTTCACTTTGAACACATTGACTGATCCTCAAATCTAGGACTAGGCCTATATCTGGTCCTGTCGTCACTACAGGCCTGTTGTTTGTCTCTGTTGAATGGAACAAGATAATATATAATGGAATGAACAAGTGGTCCTATAGGCATACTCTCCAATCCCTAACGGAAGAATAGTGAATCTCCTGCTCTTCTACATGTAGACTAGTCCTAGCCCGCCTACGTAGTAACTGACACTGCTCTAGCTTAGTGTGTGATGTGTGTGGAATTACTGTAGTAGTACTACTGTAGTATTTCGTCAAAGATGTTTGTAACTAAACCAAGATAGACCACAGCTTGTCGTTTCCAATGGGAACAAATGAGTCATAGTGGGCATAACAAGCAAGGAGGTGGGCAGAGCCAAGCACGCGCTAGCGATTATCCTATTGGCTCGTTCTAGTATGCATCTGCATATTTCCGTTAGGGAACGCCTACTCTGTGAAGTGCGCATGTGCAATAACTCAATTCGCCTTTGCACTCCTAAACAGCACAATTTTTTATAACTTTTGCAAAGGGTAAAGTCTACAAAATGTTGTCCACTTTGTTCATAACAGATTTTAGTTTTATGTACAGAAAACTATTGAGATCAAATGTTTAATCGATGAGAACATTTCCAGAATGTCGGCCAAAATCCATCTCGTTCCATCTTCTCCCACTGCCCCACAGTTGGCTTCCTCACTACCATATTTGGTAGTGAGTGGAAACGCCAACCGGATGCTTCACATTTATACATCCAGTGAAATATCTGTCTCATTGTTCAATCTGTGATTTAGTCCTTCATTTGGCAGACTGTCCCATTAAGACTTACAGGGAGGGCAGTGATAACAACAGTACATGTCTGTCCTCTCAGCTCACAGTGGACATCATCATGATTTGTACATATGTAATGAGGAAATACAGGCAAACAACCAAGGGAGAGCTGTGATCGGTGTGCTAGTAGTTGACATTTCCTTTCTCACAATGGTTTCTCTGCTGCAGTCTTTATTTTCATGTCTCTGCCATACAAGGGTGTGTCTGTAGACCCAGCAGCCTTGCCTCACYTCAACTCTAAAACAACATTTAACATGTAATGGTAGACCTAATGAAAGTTTAATGATGCAGGTGTGTCTGATGTTGAATAAATATCACAATAATGGGAGCAGTATTTTCAATGGCATATTACACTGTCATTATAGCAGCTAATCCTGAGGTTTCTCCAGGCAAGATGAATGTGTGTCTAATGTCTGCACTGTGGCCTGTCAGAACATAGGCCTGCTTGCGGTACTGTGTGTTTATGTTTGGTAAAGTGCTTGCTGGCCCTGCTCTCCTGCTTGTCTGGCGCTGCAGTATCCCTTGAGGCATCCAAACTCAGGTCTTCTGCAGCAATCGCCACCTGATTCTGCCCTGCTCCAATCCACCAAAGCACACTAAACCCCTCCACCAAAGCACACTAAACCCCTCCACCAAAGCACACTAAACCCCTCCAAGCCAGATAGCATCTCTACTACCCCTTCCAGAACCAAAATGCACAGTCATCCACTGGCCCCTGGCGGGGGGTCCACACAACCAGCACACCACTAAAGCGCGCCGTCCTATCCAGAGCACACTAAACGCGGCCACCAAAGCAGCGAGGCCGTTCTGTACTGTTAAGCTAAACCCCTCCCCAAAGCACACTAAAGCCCCTGCCACGCCAAAGGCACACTAAACCCGTCCACCAAAAGCCACACTTAAATTCCTTAGACCCCCAAACCAAAGCACACTAGAACCCATTCACTACCAAAGCACAAACTAAGACCCAGTCCACCCAAAGCACACCGAACTACCTGCTCCACCTAAATGCACACGAAACCCCTCCACCAATCAGCACACTAAACCGCTCCACCAAAGCACACCAAACGCTAAACCACTAACCGGCTTCAACCAAAGCACACTTAAACCCTACCCAAGGCCCACTAAACTCATCAAGACACCTAACCTCCACAGAAGCACACACGTAAACCCCCTTCCACCAAAGCAACGCTAAACCCCGTCCAACCAAAAGCGCGCGACCACTGAAACCCCTCCACCAAAACACTACTCCCAACCACACTAAACCCGTTATCTACCACCACAACAACACTAAACCCCCTCCACCAAAGCATCATCCTAAACCCCCTTCCACAAAGCACACTAAGCCTCACCAAAGCACACTAAAGCCCCTCCACCAAAGCACACTAAACCCCTCCACCAAAGCACACTAAACCCCTCCACCAAAGCACACAGCCTACAACATAAACCCCTGCCAAAAACACCACTAAAACCCTAACCAAACACACACTTAAACACCCTCCACCAAAGCACACTAAACCCCTCCACAAAACACACTAAAACCTCCCTACCAATTCAACACCAAACTCCTGTAGCTCCTATTATGTTTTGTAAGTCATTGCGGATATTGTTACCCAAAGCAACAGCTTACCTTACTGACGCACGATTCTGAAAACATAGCGTCCAAGGAAAATAATACTCACCATTCCAAGGTCACAGCAAAATAGAACCTCAAGCTGGGAGAGCCGTCTCTCTGCCATCAATGCCCTTCCACAGAATTCCGCTGTTTCATTGATTGAGCTTGGAAGGAAGAGCCAGGTTTCGACAACACCGCCTCAATATTTCTCGCTCTCAGCGCTTCTTAACATGCTTGCGCTACCGCGAGCCAATGTCTCAGTGGAGGTTCAACGGTCCTCTCTCTCTCTCTAGCCTCACCCCTCTCTCTCTCTCTCTCTCTTTTAGCCCCTCACCCTCTCCTCTCTCTCTCAATTTCGTTGTTCCGTCTCTCTCTCTCTCTCTCTAGCCTCACCCCCTCTCTCTCCCTCTCCTCTAGCCTCACCCCCCTCTCTCTCTTCTCTCCTCTAGCACCCTCTCACCCCCCCTCTCTCTCTCTCTCTCCTCTAGCCCTCACCCCCCTTCTCTCTCTAGCCTCACCCCTCTCTCTCTCCTCTACCTCTACCTCACCCCCTCTCTCTCTCTCTAGCCTCACCCCCTCTCTCTCTCTCTCTAGCCTCACCCCCTCTCTCTCTCTCTCATAGCACTCACACCCCCCCCTCTCTCTTCCTAAGCCTCACCCCCCTCTCTCTCTCTCTAGCCTCACCCCCCCTCTCCTCTCTCTCTAGCCTCACCCCCCTTCTCTCTCTCTCTAGCCTCACCCTCTCTCCTCTCTCTCTAGCCTCACCCCCCCTCTCTCTCTCTCTAGCCTCACCCCTCTCTCTCTCTCTTACGCCTCACCCCTCTCTCCTCTCTCTCGAGCCTCACCTCCCTCTCTCCTCTCTCTAGCCTCACCCCCTCTCTCTCTCTCTTAGCCTCACGCCGTCCTCCTCTCTCTCTCTAGCCTCACCCCCTCTCTCTCTCTCTAGCCTCCTCACCCCCCCTCTCTCGTCTCCTCCTCTCTCTAGCCTCACTCCCTCTCCCTCTTCCCCGCTCTCCTTCTCTCTCTATCTCTCACTCTCGCGATCGTCTCTCTCTCTCTCTCTAGTCCTCACCCCTACCCTCCTCTCTCTCAATTCTCTCTACCTACCCCCGGTCTCTTCTCTCTCTCCTCTAAACCGCCACTCAGGCCATTTCATTTCAGCCTTCCAGACTGCCTTTACTTACCCTCAGGTCTCTAACAAGACCTCTTTGGGCCATGACTCCCCTCGCGTCTCTCGTCTTCGGTGAGTCACGTCATCTGGTGTGGGCCCACCTCAGTCTTCTTTCTCTCTCTCTTTAGCGCCAATCACCCTCTCTCTCTCATCTCTCATCTAGCCTCCCCACGCCTCTCTCTCTTACCCTCCTCTCTCTGCTCACCCCCCCTTCCTCCTCTGCAAAGTCCCCCCCTCTTCTCTCTCTTCTCTTAGCGCTCACCCTCCTCTTCGGACCCACCCCCTCCTCTCTCTCTCCTATAGCCTCAACCGCCCCTCTTCTCTCTCTCTCTAGCCTCACCCCTCCTCTCGCTCTGCGGTCTCGTCTAGCTCCTGCACCCCTCTCTCTCTCTCTCTAGCCTACCCCCCTCTCTCATCTTCTCCTCACCCCTCCCGCTCTCTACCTCACCCATCTCTTCTCTCTCTCTCATAGCCTCCAACCCCTCTCTGCCTATCTCTGCCTACCCCCTCCCATCTCTCTCTAGCCTCACCCACCCCCTCTCTCTCTCTTAGCCTCACCCCCCTCTCTCTCTCTCGTTCTAGCCTCACACCCCTCTCTCCATCTCTCCTAGCCTCACTTCCCACCCTACCATCTCTGCCGTCGTTCTCTACTATACTCCCCGCTCTCTCTCTTCTAGCAACTTGCTACCCCCCTGCATGACTCTTCTCCTCTAGCCTCAACCACCCTCCTCTCTCCTCTTAGCCTCACCCCCCCTCTCTCTCTCTCTACGCCTCACACCGAACCTTCAGTTTCTATCCTCTCATCATCCTAGCCTCGAACCCGTTACTCGCTCATCTCTAAGCGCAACGCACATCTTCTTCTAGCCTCACCCCCTCTCTCTTCTCTCTACTAGCCTCACCCCCTCTCTCTCTTCTCTAGCCCACCACACCCCCCTCTCTCAAAAGACCCTCCTCTCAATCCTCTAGCCTCACAACGGGCTCCTCCTCTCTCTCTCCTCGTTAGCCTCACACCCCCCTCAACGCTGCTCTCTCCATCTCTTCTAGCCCTCACCCACCTCTCTCTCTCTCTCTCCTAGCTCACCCCACCCCCTCTCGTCTCTCCTATGCCTCATCCTCTCTCCCTCTCTAGCCTCGACCCCCCTCCTCGTGTCTGCTCATCTAGCCTCACCTCTCTACCTCTCCGACCTCCCCCTCTCTCTCCTCTCTTCTAGCCTCACCCCCCCCCTCTCAGCCTCACCCTCTCTCTCTCTCTCTAGCCTCACTCCCTCGCCTCTAACTCACCCTATCTCCTTCTCTCTCACCTCTCTCTCTCTCTAGCCTCACCCCCCTCTCTCTCTCCCTCTGGCTCCCTCTCCCTCTAGCCACGCCCGCCCTCTCCTCTCTGTTCTAGCCCTCACCACCCCACTCTCTCTCTCTCATAGGCTTCAATCAAGTTTTCCCTCACCCGCCTCTCTCTTCTCTCCTCTTAGCCTCACCCCTTCTCTCTCTCTAGCCTCATCAACCCCCCTCTCTCTCTTCTCTAGCCTCACCCCCTCTCTCGTCTCTCCTGTGTTCCTAAGCCTCACCCTCTCCTCTCTCTCTCTACTCTAGCCTCAACAACCTCGTCCATCGATCCTGTCCAAACCTCTCTCTGATCTCCTACTCTCTAACCCCCCCCTCTCTCCTACGCGCGCTCTCTAAGCCTCACACTAATATACAACTGCTTCCGCCTCTCTCTCTCACAATAGGGCCTCACCCCCCCCCTCTCTCTGTCTACTTTTTTCAGAATAACTATTTTTCTCTACCTCTTTCTCTCTCTCCCTCTCGCTTTCTCTGCCTCTGTCACTCCCTTTCTCTCTTTCTGTCTGGTTCAGAGACACCCCAGCAAGAACCCTGTCTCTATAGTTTTGGGCTGAAGCGTTGTCACCCTGTGTCAGGGTGTTTGTGAAGTCTCTGTCAACACTGAGGCACAGAGCACTGTGACACTGAGCTGCCCTATAGGCCCTGGTCAAAAGTAGTGCACTCTAGGGAATAGGATGCCATTTGGGACAAATACCCTGTGTCTTACAGGCTGCAGCAGCGAGAGAGAGGTTGGCTCGCTAGCTGGTGTAGTCCTGTCCTCTAGCTGGTGTAGTCCTGTCCTCTAGCTGGTGTAGTCCTGTCCTCTGGCTGGAGGAGTCCTGTGTGTCGCCCCCACTGTCCCTCTCTCCTCTGAGGATGATGGCCATCGGACAGACGAGAAGAGGACAGAGGGCACAAATGTCACAAAACCATTATAGTGGCCGGCTGATATTGGCCTTGTTGCTGTACTGACATGATATGCAGTATGCACTGTCAAAATCAGGATAAGTCAATAAGCCCTGTGGCTACATTGAAGGTGTATTAGCATTAAGTTGTCACTGAAGAGGCCACCTAAATCATACAAACCTGAGGCAAACTGGCACTGGTCCAACGTACCCTCAAACCATATTCTATGTATACAAATAGTTCCTCAATAATATGTTCTGCTAATCGTGCAATGCTGCTTGTSCAATGTAGCCTCAAACTATATTCTATATTCTACATACTTCCTCAGTCAGTATATTCTGGATTGCTAATGCTAATCCAGTACTGCTACTTGTCTTTCCCCTGGGGATGTTCTTTTATGATAGATGGCATTTGTCATGGAAAGCTGCTCCTTCGTTTAGCTCAGCTGCAGTTGTTCACAGTCCCACTTGGCTTCAGGTGGTGAGAGGCAAGGAGGGGAACATGTCCCTCGTTTGAGTGATGGGAGCAGTAAAACCAGTCCAGTAAGCCTCGAACCTTTCCCCAAAGCCTGTGCTAATGCTCTGGTCTTAATTCACCTTGTATGATATGTGGCTTACTGGCTAGTTTGTCACTGTAATATGATGCACTGTACAGCACAGCAGCAAGCCCAGCCTTTTCTTCTTGGAAACMTGACTGACTGACCTGCTGACTGACTGACTGTTGAAGCTAGCACTACTGTGGGACAGGGACAGGTAGGACTGTAGGGTTCAGTACTGAAACGTCTCTGGGGTCATGTCAACCCACTGAGGAGGACTTTGTGCCGGTAGAACCAAGACAAACACAAGCCTGTGTTAAACGTTAATCCAAAATATTTCCTTGTTATGTTTTGCGAAGCCTTAGGAATGCACAGAGCACCAGTGTAAGGATTAGGCAGAGGAAGGCTGTGGACACAGTCCCTCTCCGTGTTCTTCTTGTAATGTAGTGTAGCCATTTATTTGGTGCAAACAGCCGTTAGACTGTAAACACTGATGTGTGGTTGGAGGGAGCACAAGGCTGCAGTCAGTGATGTTTACAGGGGGGGTTAGGTGCTCTATCTTAGCTTCCTGTCCTCTGCTCTGGGCCTCCATACGATCTCCACACACTCAGTCTGTCTTTCTGTCTCCCCCCCCCCCATCTGAGCCAATGCACTATTGGAAGACTGCCATCCACCTCCATGTTCTCTTGTGAGATTCCTCTTAACCCTGTCTGAGACTAGCCCCCCCTATGGCAGTCCTTCTGCATCATGTTTCATTTCTTTAGCTAGCTACATTCTGTCCTTGTTCTCTGAACTGAAGTCATTGGATGGATGATCATATTGTATCTTGCTGCAGTGTGTTTGTGTCTGCATCCATGATCATATGTGTGTGAGTGTGCAGTTAACCTAAGTGCCTGTCCGTGTGCTGTGCAGCAGGTTTTAATGCCGGTGCTGCTGCGGTAGTGGTGTTTTTAAGACGGCAGCGCTGTACTGTGGTGATGTGGAGCTCCTGCGAGAGCACTTCCGGGCTGGCAGCAGGGCAGCGCCATGATGGGGTTGACACAGAGGGGAGGAGGGAGGAGGAGGATGGGATAGCATGGGGAGAAAGGGGACTAGAGTATGTCTTAATGAACTGCTACTGGACTGCTAGTGTGTGTGTGTCTCTCCTCCTCTCTTTGGCAGCCTGCCAGCTCCCTTTTTCTCTCTCTCCCCTCTGTCTTCTCTTGTTAACCCTGTCAAGGCATCATCTCTAGGCTAAACACAACCCAAAGTCATGACAAGCTCTTTGTTGCCAGAGTATCCCTGCTGCGGTCTCATCCCTGTCCTGTTGGGCTGCATCTCTGCTTTGTCTGTCACTCCTCTTTGTACTGTTTCATTTGSGCTGTTATTTCATCTGTGGGGTAGTTTATTTGTCGAGTTAAGCAGCATTGCACATCTTAATCCCAGGCATGCTTACATTTCCTTATACGTTGCATTTTTCTGTGTATTCGGTGGTTGTGTCAAAGCATTATGCTGGAGGGAAAGAAAACCAACTTTGAAAATTAAGCAAACATTCAATGTTATCACTCTGAAAATTCTAAACCTAGTTCACCAGCAGGTGAATATGGGATCTCTGTGGCAACCAGACAATAGAGATGGGAAAGGATAGGCATTAACTCACTCAGTCCTGCCCTCAGACGCTCATTATAGCCCTTTCAGAGATGATTGGGGAACATTTTATCATATTATTCATCAGGCCAATTAGAGAAAGGTTTGGTTTCCTGTGAGATGTATCTAAGATGATAGGCCTATTTCTCTAACTAAAGGGTAGGTAGGATAAATGTAACATATGGATTTTCATTAGTACACACACAAGTCCCAATGCAAAGTTAGACCTGACTTTACTTTCTCAAGTTATTACATAAAAACGATCAGAATGCCGGAAAGTGTTTTTGCGGCGTTTGACATAATATGGAGTACCCGGCAACTTCAAATACAGTGCATTCGGAAGTATTCAGACCCTTTTGACTTCTTCCACATTTTGTTACGTTACAGCCTTATTCTAAAATGGATTAAATTGTTTTTTCACCCTCATCACAGCAGAGAGAGAACCTTTGAGTGTAGCTGCTGTCCATAGTGCTGCAGTCCGTCACGACTCAATATGACTCAAGCACAGCTGAAGCTGCCCCTTGACCATCTAATAGCATTTTCGACCCCTCTGTATCAGAGACTTCTAAATTCTGACACTGTACAATATAATCCCTGTTTTATATGAGAAATGTACTGTACCTTCTGTTTTATAATACTTGGAAACCGTTGTAAACATTTATTCATAAACTCCTCTCTCTAAGGCTACTCCCTGACATACGGGCTCCCTACGGGAGGGCAGCTCCCGCTCAGCCCAGTCTGAGTTGATCTCTGTCCTGGCACCCCAGAATCCCTGCCCATCTATGTCTGTGATATGTGGTTGTCCCACCTAGCTGTCTTAAGATGAATGCACTAACTGTAAGTCGCACTGGATAAGAGCATCTGCTAAATGACTAAAATGTAAATGAATGCATAGTGAATTGCGGGATGTCTGTGGCCTGAAAGTGGGGCTTAGCTTGAGGCCCCGAGTGGCTGATCAGATGAGCGTCAATAAGGATGGCCCCTCGTCTCCTAAACAACAGGCCCCTGTGTGTAGGCCCCTCTGTCATGGACCCTATCTAAAGGCTGTCTTTCCATCTTTGTTCCTCTCTTGTGTTGTCTTGTTTTGCTGTAATCCAGTGTTTGCAAAGTCCCTTCCTCTCAATTCAATTAGGGTATACAAGCGATCACTTGATTACAACCGCAGTTGATTCATGTAGCATATGTTTTTTTTTTGTGTGCACGATGTATCATGCATGAAATTAAATGAAATCAAGCTTTATTCATACAGCACATTACAGACATGCAATGCAATGTGCTTTACAGGGGGGAAAACAAAATAAACGATGAAAATAAAAGTTGAAATATTACTATATATAAAAAAACATGAACAATTAAAAAAAGCACCCCATGGAAAAGCAAAGCTWAAAATGTGTTTTAAGATCTCTTTTAAATATGTCCACAGTTAAGGCCCCCTTCAGGTTCTCTGACAGGCTATTCCAGAGGCTGGGGGTATAACATCTAAAGACTGCCTCGCCATGCCTCTTGGCCCAAGGCTTTGGGATAGTTAAAAGACCAGTGCCAAAGTACCTGAGGGACCTACTGGTTACATAACTTAAAAGCATGTCTGACATGTATTGGGGTGCACAATTATGGATTGATTTAAAAACCAATAGAATAATCTTAAAATGTATTTTAAAACTCATAGGCAGCCAGTGCAGAGACTTTAAAACCTGTGTAATGTGTGCTCTCCGTCTGGTCTTGGTCAGTATCTGTGCTGTAGCATTCTGTATGTTTTGCAGTTGACCAGTGGCTTTCTTGGGTAGGCCAGATAGGAGAGCATTACAGTAGTCAAGCCTGTTTGTAATCAAATCTCTGTATCCGCCTGAGAGAGAAACGGCCGCACCATGGCAATGTTCCTCAGCTGGTAAAAAGCTATTTTGGTCACATTCCTAATGTGTGATACGAAATTTAATTCAGAATCTAAAATAACACCTAGGTTTTTTGCCTGGTGTTTTATCTTTATTGCCTGTGAATTCAAATGTGCGGCTAGATTCTCTCTGTGCTTTGGCTCCAACAATAAGTACCTCAGTCTTGTCTTGATTTAGCTGGAGGAAGTTGTGAGGCATCCAAGTATTTAAATCACTAATACAGTCTATTCATTTATCCGTAGAGCTAAAATCCTCTGGTAACACAACATAAAGTTGTGTATCGTCTCCGTAGCAGTGAAAATCAATGCTGTGCTTTCTGATAACGCTAACATATATAAACTGAACRGTGCCGGACGCAAAATCGAACTTTGGGACGCCAAGTGATATGTATTTTCTCTGCGTTTTGTTMACCAAGGGTGATAAACTCTTGACCGGTTAAAATAAAAAACCAATTTAGAACTTGACCGGGTAGGGCACCCACCTCTCCAGTCTGAGTACAAGGACCGAGAGCTGTTTGGCATCTGTGTTGGTTCTAAGATAATTTACCACTAACTAAGGCTGTCTCTGTGCTGTGGTGGGCACAGAAATCAGATTGGAATTGTAAAAAAATACAGTTGTCACTTAAAACATTTAGCTGTTGCTCTAGAATGGTAGGTTGGAGATTGGCCAAAAATTGCTAATCGCTGAAGAATCTAGATTACTTTTATTCCGAGAAAGTGCCTTTGAACAGGGAGTGATTAACAATAGCTTTCACTTCTTCAGATATGCAATTAAAAATTGTTTATATGAAGGTGGTGGGGATAGGATCCAGAAGGCAGGTAGAAGGCTTAAGTTATGCTCAGGAAAGGGATATCACGTCTGTGTCAACCAGGGAAAATAAATCCGTAGTGCCTTTGCGTGGTAGGCTATGGCACATATCATCAAACTTCTCATCAGATCTTGCTTGACTGACACCCAGCCTAATGTTGGTTATCTTATCTCTGAAGTATGCCGCAAACTCATCACATTTAGATTAGGAGGAAAGTTCACATAGGTTTGCGGGGTAGGATTTATCAGGTCGTCAATGGTCGAAGAGCACTCTTGAATTATTCTGATTTAATGGTGATCAAGTTAGAATAAGCATTTCTAATTGCCTTGTGTATGCCAAGTTGCTCTCTCAGAATATCATAATTGACCTGCAACTTTTACTTTCTCCACTTCCGCTCTGCCTTTTTGCAATTTCTTTTTAATTGATTAGTTTCCTCACTCATCCAAGGGGCTCTCCCTTTGGATGTGGCCTTTTTCAACTTTACTGGAGCCATGGCATCAATGGTTGCCCTTTAATTTGCTATTAAAGTTATCAACTAAATCAACACGAGGAAGGCAAAATAGGTGATGGAGTATTGTTCATACACTCAATAAAATCTGTAGCAACTTCAGAGGTAAGATAGCGTTTCTTAATAATGCGTTCAGTATTACCCTGTGCTATGGGAAACAAGGTAGTACAAAATACACAGTGGTGATCAGATAAAGCAACATCAACAATTGAGGATAAGTCAATAGAAAGCCCCTTGGTAATAACCAGGTCCAGAGTATGGCCACGGTTATGGGTTAGCCCAGTAACATATTGGGAGAAAGTCCATAGAGCTCAAAAGATTCATCAATTCATTGGGCTTTGTCAAMATACATATTCAAATCACCCAACACAATGATTTTATCATAGTTCTCAAGGACAATAGACAATAGTTCAGCAAAATCAGTAAAGAAAGTGGGGCAGTGCTTTGGTGGCCTATACAGGGTTATAGCCAGCACTGGTGGCTGACATTTAAACAGTATAACATGATGCTCAAAATACCCAAAGACGCCAATCGAAATGTCCTTACATTTGAGAGCATTAGTAACAATAGAGGCTGTTCCCCCACCCTTTTCTGATAGAGTATGAAAAGCTGTAGTCTGGGGGAGGCTTCAATAAGAGAAGCACTACAGTCTGAAGACAGCCATGTTTCAGTGAGAAACATGCAAGCAACTTTGTGCTCAGTAATGAGGTCATTCACGAGAAAGGTTTTACTTGTGATTGCTCGAATATTTAAAAGCACCATATTCAATGAGTGTGGGCTACTCTGCCTCTGGGGCATCTGCCTAGAGGTAACGAATGGAAAAACTACCAAACTATTAACTTTACAACCATGTTTTCTGACAGTCTCCAATCTATCAGAATGGTAGCAGATGACAGTTTGTATAAACTCACTAGAAGTCGTAGTTAAAGGAACATAAATGATGTTACTCATAATAACCATAGTGCCGTGTCTACAGGAGTTGATATGCTTTCCAAGTCTTCTGTTGCTTATTCTGACAGGGAGAACTAGAGCACTACCAGACCTTGTCCGTCAGTCTTCAGTCTCTAAAACAGTTTCGATGTTGCTGGATATAATCCTGGAACCCCTGTGGTTGGGGTGAATCCCGTCTCTTTTWAAAAGTGCTGGTTGCTCCCACAGCAAATCTAAGTTGTCACAAAAAGAGACATTCTTGTCGTTGCAAACTTTCTTCAGTACTTGTTCAAGGCAAAGAGTCGGCTGAAATGTTCCGAATCCCTTCGGCAGAACGGGAGGAGGCCTGAGAAAATTATTCTCTTCCCTGTGCTAGCGAGGGTGTTGATTTTTTTTATTTTATAGTCTTCCCTCAGTTCCATAGATGACCTAAAATGTAGGTCGTTAAAAACCTTTGAGCGTGACGATGGTGTCAGTATTGGAGTAGTTGGCCAGAACCGTGGGCAAGGGGGAGTTGATGTCATGGACACGGGCTCCTGGATGACAGTGGACCTTGGTCGGTCCACAGATCGTGGGCAGGCCAAAATCTCTCACCTTCGAGCTTCCCACAATGATAGTGATCGTGCGGGAATCCGATGGGGAAGCGACCTGCTGAACTGCGGTGGGCATGGGGGAGGGTGCCACTGGGAGGCTGCCGGCTGTTGGTATACACCAAGGATCTGTGCTGTCTCAAGCGGGGCAAAACTGTTTGATAGCTGGATCGGATCTTCTCAGGTAGAGGGGTGGACAGACTGCCTCCCCGATCTCCTACGCCTTGCGAGTGTCCAGTCTCCCATGGGCCGCAGAGTTGATTTTAAACATCTGTCCGTTAGATTGCGACAGATCAACGCCTCCCGACTTATTGACAGCTTTGCTACAGAGGGCATTTAAAACTGAGATTCGGGTTTGCCTGGGTTACAGCAAGGTTGGTGTACTTAGAAAGCAGGTTATCTTTTTCTCACAGCCGAGCTAACAGCCGGAGGATCTCTTCCCTAAACTGCTTGATGGTGGTGCATTTAGGGCAGACAAATCCCYGTCCAACCAGTTCCACCTTCATCTTGATCTTGTGATTGTGTGGAAATCATCTCTGCCCAGACGTGGATATTTCTGCCCAGACGTGGATAAAAATACCGGTGGGCTAGCAGTAGCCTGCTCCGTTTTGAGGATGACTAGCAGCTAACTGCTACTTAACAGGAATCTGGGACACAAACTTGCGGTCCCAGCCGTAAAGGCTGACCACGTCGCGGAATCTGTACCAGTACGAACTTTAGCTATGATTTAAAAACTATTTCATTAAAAAAACCTACTGAGTGTAGACAGAGAGGAGAAGGAGAACACCTTCTGTTAATCTTCTGGATTCTGTCCTATCATTTTCCTGTGTATCTATTCTATCTATAGTACATTGTCAGAGTTGTTCCGTTTTTCCCAGTCAGCCTTACTGAGGAAGTGAGTACAGGTTAGGCTAGAGCTGCTGTGTCATGGCAGCGCTACACAGCTAGCACCACTGTTCTGCTGGTCAACAACAATATGATACTGTACCACCATTCTACTGATCAACTTACATCTATTTCCTTATAGGATTATAGGTGAAGGGAAGGGTGCTGGAGGTTCTGCAGCACCCCTGATGATGAATGGAAATGCATTTTGCCAAAGTTATGGAATTACTGTTGTCAGTTCAGAAAGAAATGAAATAGTTCAGGATACTACACCAGGAGTAAGCCTATAATTTAGCCACAGATGATCAATAGCTTGTTTAAAAAAATGTCCTAGATGTGGATTGTGTGTAGCCCAATCACAAGGCATATAGGCTGAGAACGTGCGGCAAATCTGTCAGTGAACAGCATGCTGCCAAATCGCGGGAAAACACAGATTGGAAAGCAAATGGCTCCTGCTGAAATTAGAAGACTAATATGCCTGTAGGCTACCTAATATGATATCAACTTCCAAATAGGCCTATTGAGCGAACAGCATTGTTTTACAATGTAAAACGAGACAGGCTTTTTACACKGGCTGAGTGAGCCTTGCATCCTTGGGTGAGTCAGTGGAACTGGAAAGCTTTTTGAGGACTAATTTCGTCCTCATATTGTACAGTATGTGTCTCCTCTCCACACACCTAGGCCTAGGCTATTCATGGATTCAAGACAAGGTTGTTGTTATTGATCTCAGATTCTCAAAATGAAATGCGTTCATAAAAGGACAACTTTTTCCCGGACCCTAGGCTACAAAAAAATGTCCCCATGTGTGCAACTTCTGCAAATGTCTCTACTGCGCTATGCCAGTATGCAAAAGTGATGATAATGCCATGCAATGCTTTATTATAAAGGTGGGGATGTTTTCAGGCGTTCCGGTACCTCCCAATTTACAAGCACTGGAGAGAATGCAACACCTTAGCAAGCACCTACACCAATAATATATGTCTGAGGAACACATCTCAAACATTGGGATGCACAGGCCCATAGCCTCTCTTGAAGATGGAGTACGTTCTCTTAAATGAGTACTACGGTATGCATTATGCTTATCTGGACCTGAGGGACCGGCTGTGTGTAATTTACACTGAATTCATGGTTTAAAGTTACATAACAGTATGAGTGTGTACTGTAGGTCCTAGCTAGCATATTTGCAATTGTTTCAACGGCTCTGGTTAAATGAGCTGGTGCTCCATGTGCAAACAGTTACACCTAAATCCGTTATCAACAATACACGCGACAGGCGACTAAGAGCTGACAACTGTTCTAACCCAACAAGCAGGTCCCATCTCCAACATCTTCTAGCACTGCAATTTGCACGCTGATTAGACCTACACAACAACTGATTGTACTGTCAGCGGTTGGAATTCTATCTCAGATAGAATTCTCAGATTCTATCTCTATCTCAGAGTGACCTTTAACACTGAGGTCAGTGGCTATCAGCGTGCAAATTGATTAACGACTCATGGTGTAATTGTAACAACATACAAGAACTCAAAGTCCTTTTGTTCACCTGACCTAGAATTCCTCACAATCAAATGCYGACCGTATTATCTCCCTAGAGAACTCTCCTCGTTTATCGTCACAGCCGTGTTTATCCCCCCACAAGCGGATACCAAGACGGCCATCAAGGAACTTCACTGGACTCGTGCAGTACACGAGCGAGTAACACACTCGACCACTGCTACTCTAACTTCCACGACGCATACGAGGACCTCCCCCGCCCTCCTTTTGGCAAATCTGACCATGACTTCATCTTGTTGCTCCCCTCCTATAGGCAGACATTAAAACAGGAAGCGCCCGTGCTTAGGTCTATCCAATGCTGGTGTAGCCAATTGGATTCCAAGCTTCAAGATTGCTTCGATCACTTGGACTGGGATATGTTCTGGGTAGCCTCAGACAATAACGTTGATGTATACGCTGACTCGGTGAGCGAGTTTATAAGGAATAGGAGATGTTGTACCCACTGTGACTATTAAAACCTTCCCTAACCAGAAACCGTGGATACATGGCAGCATTCGCGCAAAACTGAAAGCATGTACCATCGCATTTAATCATGGCAAGGGGACTGGAAACATGGCCGAATACAAACAGTGTAGTTATTCTCTGCGTAAGGCAATAAAACAAACAAAGCGTCATTATCGAGACAAAGTGAAGTTGCAATTCAACGGCTCAAACGCGAGACATATGTGCCAGGGTCTACAGACAATCACGGATTACAAAAATAAAACCAGCCCTGTCGCAGACATCGACGTCTTGCTCCGAGACAAATTAAACAACTTCTTTGAGGACGATACAGTGCCACCGACACGGCCTGCTACCAAAGACTTTGGGCTCTCCTTCTCCGTAGCCGACGCGAGGGTTAACACGTTTAAATGTTTTACTCACAAGGCTGCCGGCCCAGACGGCATCCCTAGCCGCGTCCTCACAGCATGCGCTGGCTGTTGTGTTTACGGACATATTCAATCAATCCCTATCCCAGTCTGCTGTTCCCACATGCTTCAAGATGGCCAACATTGTTCCTGTTCCCAAGAAAGCTAAAGTAACTGAACTAAATGACTATCGCCCCTGTTAGTGGAATTAAATAATTCCTCTAATATACTCATTAATTAAATTCAATCTGTCTATTTATAAGAATTTGTAAGATACTTATTAACATAAAATAGACAGGATACAGTCTTATTAAAATTAGATAATAGTGTTTATTCTCGGAGCACGCTGCCATTTGATCATAAACACAGGTTTATATACAAGATATGACGTCATAGGTTACAGAATAAGTCTCATTGTCCTGACAAATAGAAAACAGGTTCAAAAGTTCATTCCAACTTCACAGCACACACACATAGCACACAATGTAATCAATTATCATGAAGGCTCACTATAATTTATTACCACTTTAGCAGACAACTCAAGATAATGGAAGACCTAAAAAGTTACCCACAGCCTTATCTAAACATCTCAGGGCTAAGTTGGGTCAGTTCAACCATAGTTTAATGACCCTTTCTGCTTACTTTATAACCCACAACACAAATCTCTTTTCACCAGGCGTGCAGAGTTCAATTAGTTATAGTTTAATCTAAAGCTAGAATTTGTTTTAACTATTTATTAACAAAATTCCTAACACCCCGTAGCACTCACTTCTGTCATCATGAAGTGTTTTGAGAGACTAGTCAAGGATCATATCACATCCACCTTACCTGTCACCCTAGACTGACTCCAATTTGCTTACCGCCCCAATAGGTCCACAGACGATGCAATCGCCCTCACACTGCACACTGTGCAGACAGTGTGGTGAAGAAGGCGCAACAGATACTGATGCACTGTCGGATCTAAAAGCATTTCGCTACACTCGCAATAACATCTGCTAACCATGTGTATGTGACCAATAACATTTGATTTGATCTATTATCAGTCTTCAGAGTTGGGATTCCCCCAAATGTTTTCCCTTTACCACCTTACCCCACTGACCTCAGACATAAGTGAAACAGTTTCTTACAAGGCAGGGAATTTTTTGTCTATTTAGGGAAACACAGATGGGTACCTGAGGTCCCTGTCCTTGTCTCTCTCCAAGTGGAAGCCCCCCGCTGCCGTGTGCCATCCTGACTTACAGAGACMACACACTGAGGAAACACACACACACACACACGGATAAGTCTATGTCAGAGAAAAGGAAGTGGCCTGCCTCGTCTATAAGGACGGGGTGTGGATGTTTGTGGTAATTCTTCCTGCCCCTCCTGACTTCTGTTATGGTTTGTCTTAGCTAGTCAGGGCTTCACTCCTGCCCTTCTGTCTCTACAGGTAGCCACAACCTCATTCTTTACCTTCTAATAGCATTCTGAAAGATAGCAATCTCAAAGGTTTCCCCTAGCTACTAACCACACGATACCAGCTAGACCCAAACAGTTAGGCTACAACAGTTAGCCCATCTTCTCCATGAAAGAGACTTCTTTGTTCAATAACATGAATGGTGTTCGTTTGTGGAAGGTTGATCAAAAATATCCCCTGTTCTCTTCTTGTTTGTTTCCATGGGCTAGCCAATGCTTAGCCTATTTAATGGCTTGGGCCAAGCTTGAGGGAGTTTCTTTTGACCAATTTTACCTGCATAACTAGTCACTTTAAGACAAGTCCTCCCAGAGAAGAGGCAGTCAGATCAGGCTGTAACTTGTTAAAAATTTGTGCTAGTTAGTTTTTTGCTACCATGTGGGTTTTAGCTTGCTTGAGCCTGCTAACTGAGGAGTGTTAATTCACCTGTTTCCATACTTGTTTCATTTTAAAACATTTATCTTATAAAGGAGTTGTTTAATCTAACTGCTTAACTGTTTAGCTGTAAATGGAATTGTATTTTTATTCATTTTTACAAAAATAAAAATCTCATCTTTATAGGAAAATGCCACCGGCACTATCTGATGTGTGGAGACATTTCACTGCAGCTAATGTAGAAGGAAAAGCTGTGTACATTTGCAAATACTGTGCCAAATCATATGTGAAGATTGCAACAAAGATGCAGAATCATCTGGCCAAGTGCATAAAGTTCACTCAGCGCTCACAACAAGAAACCTCTGACAAAAGTCCCTCTACTTCTATTCGAGGTGAAAATGATGAATCAGGCACTTTATTGATAGCAACAGCTCATGGTTCTCCTGGAATCATATATTTTTTTGACTCAATGGAGGAACGTAGTCAGAGAAATGCTGATGAATGTCTTGCTCGAGCTGTGTATGCAACTGGTTAACCTCTGATGCTCACAGGCAATGTGTATTGGAAGAGATTTCTGAATGTTCTTCGCCCAGCATACACCCCTCCAACCAGACATGCTTTATCTACTAATTTGCTGGATGCAAAGTTCAACAGAGTTCAAGTGAAGGTCAAGCAAATTATAGAGAAAGCAAACTGTATCTTGCAATCATCTCTGATGGGTGATCAAATGTTCGTGGGCAAGGAATAATTAACTTTATCTCCACCCCTCAACCAGTATTCTACAAGAGCACAGACACAAGGGACAACAGACACACCGGTCTCTACATTGCAGATGAGCTGAAGGCAGTCATCAATGACCGTGGACCACAGAAGGTATTTGCACTGGTGACAGACAATTCTGCAAACATGAAGGCTGCTTGGTCTGAAGTGGAGGAGTCCTACCTTCACATCACACCCATTGGCTGTGCTGCTCATGCATTGAATCTGCTCTTCAAGGACATCATGGCATTGAAAACAATGGATACACTCTACAAGAGAGCCAAGGAAATGGTTCGGTATGTGAATGGTCATCAAGTTATAGCAKCAATCTACCTCACCAAGCAAAGTGAGAAGAATAAGAGTACCACATTGAAGTTGCCCAGCAACACCCATTCGGGTGGTGGTGTTATCATGTTTGACAGTCTCCTGGAGGGGAAGGAGTCTCTCCAAGAAATGGCCATATCACAGTCTGCCGATATGGACAGCCCCATCAAGAGGATCCTCCTGGATGATGTATTTTGGGAGAGAGTGGTAAGCAGCCTGAAACTCCTGAAACCTATAGTAGTAGCCATTGCACGGATTGAGGGAGATAATGCCATCCTGTCTGATGTTCCGACTCTGCTTGCAGATGTAAGAGAAGAAATCCGTACTGCCCTCTTCACTGTTGCTCCAAGCAGAGGAAACTGCAGTTCTGAAATACATCAACAAGTGTAAAGACTTCTGCCTAAAGCCCATATACGCCACAGAGTACATGTTGGACCCCAAGTATGCTGGCAAGAGCATCCTGTCTGGTGCAGAGATCAACAAGGCCTATGGTGTCATCACTACTGTGTCTCGCCACCTTGGCCTGGATGAGGGCAAGGTTCTTGGCAGTCTGGTGAAGTACACTTCCAAGCAAGGGCTTTGGGATGGAGACCCAATATGGCAGTTGTGCCAACATATCTCATCAGCCACCTGGTGGAAGGGACTTTGTGGATCTGAGGCTCTTTCCCCTGTTGCCTCCATCATCCTCCAAATCCCATCAACATCAGCCGCCTCAGAATGCAACTGGCCCTTGTTTGGGAACACACACACCAAAGCACGTAACCGGCTGACCAATACAAGGGTTGAAAAATTGGTGGCCATCCAGGCAAATTTGAGGCTTTTTGAGCTTGACAACGAGCCATTCTCAACAAGGTTGGAAAGTGACAGTGAAGATGAGGCCTCAGAATCTGATGTTCAAGAGGTGGACATTGAGGAGGTCCAGGGAGAAGACATGGAAGCCTGAGAGGAAGACAACCAAAGCTTTAGTTTCTAGACTATCATTTTACAAATGTATGTTGAAAATGTTTTTGGGAGATGCAATGGATCATTCAATATTCCCTTTTGTTGGTTCAGTGAAATCATCCCATGTGAAGAGTCAACTCATTTAATTAAAGTTAAATTCATAACTAAATTGTTTTTAAAAATTTCTATTGGAAGGATTTAATCATTTGCAATTGTCTACTTATGATAAGGTTTATGTTTCGGTCTTCATATGATATGGTAAATATATCCAATGCAAAAAAACATCTACATTTAAATGGTATTAATATTAATTTGCATATATTCCCATATATTCCCGTTAATTCCCATGGAAATGTTCCACCTCTGAATAATCCCCAAAATGTGCAACCCTAGCTGCCACGTGTGTGTGTGTGTGAGAGAGAGYTGTGTTTGATGTGTTGTCAGAGGCTACCCTTTAACTCAGCTTTTCATTTATCCTGCGCTCATACACCGACAGATTGTCATGGAGGAGCATAATACTTGTTATGCAATAATGTTCGCCTAACAAACCTGCAAATCCTCTCTATCGTCACTTCACCATAAGTGTATTTTTACGTAGTGTCAGTATGTTGTGTGGTCACGATGCTACGCATCCTGCCTGCAGTAACCGGTCCCATGCGCACCTCCAGAACATCAGAACACTGGTCCCTTACACACTGTTTGCCTAAAAACACCAGACTATCAGAACATTGATGTCCCATGGTTTGGGCCTGATACATAGAAATAGATGTAGCGTTTATAGTCATCTCTATGGCCTCTCTCTTATACCTCTCTACCTATGCCTCCAGCACCCATCTCTATACTGAACTATGTGAGATGGAGGAGGTGTGGGGAATGTAACCCGTGGATGGTAGTGAGCTGTCTAACAGGCTAGTGTTAGTTCTGTAGGGATGGTTGTACAGCCTCAGGCAGGAGCAGGGATGTGGCCTAGCTGCAGTAATGTGGAGGTGTGGAGACACAGAGCCAGGGCTAAAGCCTCTGCACACACACAGATAGATACACACCGCTTATCTGGAAGCCCTGTCCCATGTAATATCTCATCTCGATCTGAGATGTGACCATAACACAGCACTAGGGAATGGCTGAGTCTAGTGAATATGCATATAGGGCCTAAGCATGAAGAACACACGTTGGAGCTGAAGTTCAGGCAGAACCGTCGGCCTTTRGATAAGACTACTATCAGTAAACGATAAATACCAGAGCTATAGCCGTAGCACCTCTGTAGTGCTGCATTCAGCAGAGGGAAGATATGATGGGTAGGTACTCATCTAGGATCTCTATATAGCTGGAGGACGAGACGGTTTTCACTTCAGGAATTCAAGCATTAACAGGGGGAGGCAGGGAGCATCGTATGTGTGAAGTGGACTGGAAATACTGCCGTGTGTTTGTGTGTGTTTATGTGTGGTTAATGCGTGTTTACTTGTTTTTTTTTACTCTGCTTTAGGACTGCTCTCCCTCAGGCTCCTGAGTACTGCCTGCTGACTAGCCTACCTATTGCTGAGTCACTGTGCTCAGCTGCTGGGAACAACACACACAGTAGCTGTAGCATAATATTACCAGCATCACTCACTACCGGCCCCAAGCACTGGTCTAGGACCAGTCCAGTCAACCCCCAGTTCTGACTCCAACCAGGGTAGTGCTAAGAACACAAAACTGATCCAGAATCAGCTGCTAAACCTTTGATGTGAGGGAGGAAAGGAGGGTCAGGCATCCAGAGTAATGACAGGGTGCTATGTGTTAGGTAACTACTGTGTAGCTCTGCCTCTGGGCTCTGTCTGTCCGGACAGGGACAGGTTGTCTAACTGGCTGGCTGTCCTCTCCTCTCCTCCAGCCATTCAACCACTCAGCCACCACTCAGCCCAGCTGTTCCCCTGACTCCTGAAAAAATTCACTGCAGTGAGAGACCACCGTGTGTGTGGGTGGGGGGGGGGGTACGTGCATATGAATCTGCATTACATCCATGCCTGTCTGATCTAAATGTACTTCTACTGTCTCAGCAGACAAGGGAGGGAGGTCACTCTGCATTGTGTGTTTTGTGTGTGTGTTGGTGTGTGTTTGTGTGTGTGTGTGTGGTGTGTGTGTTGTGTGTTGTGTGTGGGTGTGGTGTGTGTGTGTGTGTGTGTGTGTGTGTGTGTGTGTGTGTGTGTGTGGTTTGTCAAGCCACTGGAAGTAATATAAAAGAGAATGGGCTTTGCCATGATTAAATCTAAGCCTGGTCCAGCCACATCAGAGGAGTGTGGGGGGAATCCTTCTTTTCCATGACTCACAGGGATGAATAGCAGACATGTTTGAGTGAATGAGATGTCATTAAGTGTCCATTGTAATACAGATGGCTGATGGATTTTGGCACGAGAGGAAACCCTCTACTAATAGAGAACACATATAGCTGGCTATACCGAGCTAGCACTACTGGCTGGTTATACCGAGCTAGCCCTACTGGCTGGCTATACTGAGCTAGCACTACTGGCTGGTTATACCGAGCTAGCCCTACTGGCTGGCTATACTGAGCTAGTGTCAGTAGACAAATTTCAAATTCTTGTCTGCTGACACTAGCACTACTAGCTGGCTATACCGACCTAGCCCTACTGGCTGGCTATACCGAGCTAGCACTACTGGCTGGCTATACCGAGCTAGCACTACTAGCTGGCTATACCGAGCTAGCCCTACTGGCTGGCTATACCGAGCTAGCACTACTGGCTGGCTATACCGAGCTAGCACTACTGGCTGGCTATACCGAGCTAGCNGCCCTACTGGCTGGCTATACCGAGCTAGCCCTACTGGCTGGCTATACCGAGCTAGCCCTACTGGCTGGCTATACCGAGCTAGCCCTACTGGCTGGGGCCACTTGCTTTGTGTGGCATGTCTTCATGCTAGTAGGATGGGCATGTACTCCTCTGATGTCCCCTTCCTTGTTTATCTCTGACATATAAAGATCTACTGTGTGTAGGACTGTAGGTGCTGTTTGTCATATAATTGTCTGAGTCATTTGTCCCCTTGGCAAGTGATGCCACTGTATGCTAGAGATGGCTACAGCATACAGTGCTGTAGAGAGAGCTGCAGTTTTAATGGGGACGTGGGTCCCACAGCGACTGAGATGAGCTTATTTTACCAGCGTGTCATCAGACAGGATGGCCACCAGCCTCAATATCCTGTAGCATATATCTCTAGGTGGGGATCCATACTCTGCTACTCGCTAGTTAGCCAAGGTGGGACGGACAGACAGGTCTGGGAATTGTCTAATTGTGTTGTAGGTCAGAATTGATGTGGGCTGGCAGGAGAGTGTACATTCTGCCCCTATTTATTCTTCATCACCACCTCCTGTGAACTTTTAAAACAAACAAGAGAAAGAAAGTGTTGACAAAAAGTAAAAGTAGAACGATAGACCCAGTCAGTCTGCCAGCTTGTCTCAGAACATCAACATTCCCCTGGTGAAAGTCATTGAGAGGGGAAATGACAGAGATTCATGATGATAGGACAAATCCCTACTATGTTTACCAGCCCTGAGCCAGGGGGAGACAGGAGGGGGTAGCCATCTGTCTGTCTGCAGGGACCAGAGAGTGGGAGGGGTCTGTCTCTCAGACTGGGGGTGGAGACTAAAGAGAGGATGCGCACACACACACTTACACACACGCACTCATACACACACACACACTCATACCCCCACACACACTATCAACAGGCAGGAAGGGGGCACTGCAGCAGCCATCCTCCATCCGCCTCTCCCCCTGATGACCCTGGCACTATTGGCCGACACCCAAGTCTGACATTGTGTGTGTCTGTGTGTAGATGAATACAGGGAGAGTGTGCATGTGAGTGTAATCATACACTTTTGACAGCAATGGGGTAAGCAGATTCTGGGGTGAGTAGTTTCTGTCCATAGAGGGAATCTAAATTCTGCTCCGAGAAGAGACTAAATGTAGTTGAAATCAGAGCTGCAGTTTGAGGCTCTTTTTAAGGTCCTCTCCTCTGGCCACCCAGTTTTAGTTCTCTCCTCCAGGCCTTTTGTTTCAGGCTTGTCATCAGTATAATTACTGTAATTCCCTTTTGTCTGCGCCTGGGAACAAAGGATCAGGATTATGCCCCAGAGGAGACATGCCTGCTGCTGGTATTGTTCAAGTAAACTTTAACCAGCCTGTAGCCTAAATTGAGGAAAGGATATCTGCTAAAGTTGTGCAGTAGAAGGAAGCTGACTGTTAAATTGGATAATATGGACCAGGTTTCCCCAATATATTTATTGTGTTATTTATGTTATTATTGGATATAAGACTGTAAAACACCAGCCAATAAAGGTTTTAAATTATTATCTAGTCAAATGTTAAATCTGTTTAGGCTTTTTGCAGTCAWTTTACAGTCAGCAAATTATTTGTAATTAAGTTCTGGCCCCCGACCATCGGCTGAAGAAAAAAATCGACCCATGGCTGGTACATCCTACATTTCTCACACATACCAGTAGATGCCAGTGTTCTTCAATGCAGCTGGGATCTTTGGTCAGTGTGGCATGTTATTTACAAGATTGGGTTCCAAAAATTGCACCATGGACTGAGCAAGCTCAGGTGATGCTTATGTGTCGTTATGGTGTTAGCAGGGCTACTCTCACTAGACGTTCATTGAGCAGCTCCCTCACCCCATGACAAGGAAAGTTGAATATATTGGGGGGGGCAGTGCACTTAGCTTACATCAGCCATGGTTTTCCTCATGGTGGGTGGCAATTTTTTAAATAGTTTTTTTATGGCAGTGCTGTACTAAAGTTTAATAGGTCAAGACTACGAAGATTTCAGAGCAGCAGCATCATCCATTGTTCTTTTATGAGCAGATCAAGTGAAGATATTTCCGTTTACCCACAATGCTTTGCAACAAMATTTGCATACTGAACTCAATCAGAAGGAAGAGGGGGAAATTGTTCGTTTTAGTAGAATGTTGGTAAAATCTTTTATGATATTGTAATTTCTATGTGGTTTTTCATATTTTGTCATTTTTTATTTTATATTTATTAAAAATGTCCCTCTTGTGTTTTCCCAGGTGGCTTTGCTAGGTATAGACCTATTATCTGCCTTAGTGACAAGGTTACAGGACCGATTTAGGAACCATGTGGGAACAGGTAAGATTGTGTAATTTTATTATGTTAAAAATATAGCTTTCTTCATGGTTAAATTAGTTCAAACAAAAATAGGTTTAGGTTTCTATACAAAATTAAAAATAGGTTTAGTTTTCTAGACAAAATGTCTTGACTAAAAAACACTGTATTGTATTACTGCATAGACTAGACTATTGAGCTCCATTGGATTTTAACTCCTCGTTCACACCTTTAGATAACAATGCTACCTCTTTCCCTGTCTGTTCTTCTCTGTGTCTCCATCTCTCTGCTGTGTCTCAAGTACTGGCCAGTCTGATAGATCGTCTGGGTGATTCCAAAGACCAAGTCAGAGACCAAGATCAAATCCTGCTGCTGAAAATCATGGAGCAGGCTGCCTCCCCACAGGTACGTACACACACAGACGAGTTATTGACAAACCAGGATCATATGATTCCCTCGCTTTCTCGTGGTGATACTACAGTACTATCAAAAGTCAATCCTACAATCTCAAATTGATAAATGCCAAGTTTATTGATTTCTGTATCCCTAGTACTCTTTGATTCCTGACTCGATTGTATGTTAATTTATATGATCCTGATCCATGATTTTTAAAAAGTGATTGATTGTTGACCTGGTACAAATATCCTGTCCTCTCCTCCCTAGTATGTTTGGGACAGAATGCTGGGAGGCTTCAAACACAAGAACAACAGGACCAGAGAGGGAGTGTGCCTTTGTCTCATCTCAACTCTCAACATGTAAGACTGCCTGGCCTCTCAATCACCCATCTTTGAATCTGTCTGTCCTTACTTATACACCAGATGTGTATTATAGCTCTCAGCTGATTTATTTTAACTTTGCTAATGTTTTTTTGTCATCTGTGCGTAATGGACAGGGTATAATTCTCTGATAGCAATGGACATTTTGCTAACTGCCAAGAGAATAGATGAGCCTTGATTTGATTTAAAATGTGACAATATTATCTGATGTGTATCATAGAGAATTATACAATGATATGGTAAGGTCTTTATAGTCAGGAGTCTTTATTTTGTTGTGATGCTATAGCTAATGCTTACCTAATGATGTCATTGACATCCTCTGTCTTTGTTCTTCCAGGTACGGAGCCCAAGGCCTAACCCTCAGTAAAATAGTCCCTCACATATGTAATCTTCTAGGAGATCCCACCAGTCAGGTATGTACAGCCTATTTGTGTCCCAGTCTGTTTGCTGTGTCATGAATCAGTTTATTACATTGCTGGCCAGGGAGAGAGAGAGCACTAGCACAGACAAAGGAGTCGACTGCAGCAGCATTTTACCATAGGGGCATGGAGCCCCTTAGTGGCTGTAAAGAGATGTACAACCACCCAACATGACAGGGCCATCTGCTGGTGGAGGCAGGCTAAATGTTTATCTACAGTTACTGTTTTAAGAGCATTAAACATATACTAGTGGGCGCATAAACATCTAATGAACGYGTTCAAGTAATATGGCTGAAACAGGGTTTATATAAGTGACTGATAATTGCATTCTCCAGCTAGTTCTAACAGACAGTTGATCTAGTCTAAGAACGCTAAGATTGCCTTTTGAACCTTACCCCCGTTGTCCTCAGGTGAGAGACGCAGCTATGGGCTGCCTGGTGGAGATCTACAGACACGTGGGGGAGAGGGTGAGGATGGACCTTAGCAAGAAGGGCCTACCACAGTCACGGTACGATGGACTTTCTACCTCGTGTGTGTCCTCTCTCTCTCTCTCTCTCTCGCATTCTTCCCCATCACTATTCATACTTCTTTCTCCCTCTTCCACCCCCCACCCATCTTACTGTACTAAGTGTGTAAATGGGTCAGGTATAGTGCTGATTCAGCAGCCTTCCCAGCACAAGGCTGTGCGTTAGGATGTTAGGTTGTGATCATAGTTAAAAACACAGAAGTAGAATAAAGGAATTATTTCTTAGGTGAAAAACACTGTGCATGGATCAGGTAAACACTTCGCAGAGTGGGAGGCGGTGTGTGTATGGAGGGTAGGACACATACCTCAGCCCCACCCCCAGGTTATTGTGCAAATACTGTAGCCAACAACAATGGAAAAGAGGGGTGTGGTCTAATTTAAAGGTCCTAAAGGCCTCTACCATTTCATCTTAAAGTGCTTGTTGTACACTTTCTTTGATCCTTTCAACAGCCTACAGAACCCTGTAGACCAGAACCCTGTAGACCAAAACACTGTAGACCAGAACATGGAAACCAGAACACTGTCAAAACACTGTAGACCAGAACACTGTAGACCAGAACACTGTAGACCAGAACACTGTAGACCAGAACACTGTCAAAACACTGTAGACCAGAACACTGTCAAAACACTGTAGACCAGAACACTGTCAAAACACTGTAGACCAGAACACTGTCGAACCCTGTAGATCAGAACCCTGTAGACCAGAACACTGTCAAAACACTGTAGACCAAAACACTGTAGACCAGAACCCTGTAGAAAAACCACTGTATACCAGAACCCTGTAGACAAGAACAATGTGAAAGAGGTGTTGGTCTCGTGTAAAGGAAACAACCTAGTTTAAATCATCTGTTAATATCAAGTGTTAGATGTGTTTCATTCAAGATTACTGTATAACACTGACAATACAGAATCTTTCAATCAAAAGTGCATTTAGAAAATTATTGTCTCACTTTTCTGCAGTGCCTCCCTGAAAGCTGATCATTTCAACAGGCCATTAGTCCCTAGTGTCCAGCTATCCACATAAAGCCTCATAGGCTCTGGTAGCCTCAGACCATAACCCCAGAATGGCTGTCTAGTGTCTTCTATCAGCGGTCATAATCTACTGATCCCTCTCCACGGGCTCTGCCCTGGCCTGCAGCGTTTAATAAAGGAACACTCCATCATAACCACTAGCTAGCTAGCTCCCCTTTCACTGTGGCTGTCAGACCTCCAATTAGTGAAGCACCATGGGTAATATATAACATTACCGCTGCCGCACCAGCCTGCCTGTGTCTGTGGAGTGGCTGTAGGGAAGGGATAGAGTGTATGGTAGCCAGACGTCAGTCTTTATTGAATGAATCCATACACCAATACACTTGTTATTGGATTAGAACGTGCACTGTACCGTGATGCCTCATTGGAGAACAACTACTGAGGAGAGCTTGGACGCAGGCCTGCGATAGGCTAATTTTGGCCACAGAGGCTCTTGAGTTGCCCTTGAAGTCTCTCAGTGATATGATACCAAGTGATACCACAGTATTTAATCATGATGGTAGTGGGTGTGACGGGGACAATTGTGATGACTCAGCCTGGCCTCCAGCTAAGTGCCTGCATGGTTGAGTGGGGAAGGGAAGCAGATTGATTAATACCCATTTGTCTCCGTGGTTCGAGAGTTAAAGGGGAACATCTGTTCTGACCGAGCCATCTGTCTCTCTGATCGCCCCCCCCMCCCCMTMMCATTTAGTTTACTGCTGCCATTTTTGGTCCTTGTATTGGTTATCATACCACTCTTCATTGTTTTAGCTAGTATTGCAAAACTACTTCCCAGACCCAAAGGGAAGAGATGCCTTTTTATAAAGGGAACTTGAAGAGGGTAAGCTCATTTGGTCTCGCTTTAGGAGTGCTTCCTCTGCCCATGATTAGATTTGGTCTGGGGCGTAGGCCAGGGTGGGTGCTGAGGCTCTCTTGTGGCCACCTGTGCCCTCCTTCTGTATGTAGTCACACTCTCAATCCATTTGCTCCAAGAGATCCATGAGCAATTACAATGGAGATTAGTTAGATCCAGTTAAATACTAACTAAGCCTTCATATCCATATGTTCAGAGGAGATTCCTCCTGCCAAATACCTTGTATTTATTTGATTCAACATTTTTAATAAAGCTTTGAATACATCAAAGTCTTCCACAGTTAGATATAATGAATGTGATTTAAAGTAACTGTCCAGTGAAAATCTCACTTTTAAAATGTAAATAAGATTCTGTTACCCAAATAATGTTGTTGACTCATCCTATTTTCGTATTTGTGTACAAAGCATAAATTGGAGAAAAAAACACTTAAACCCCACCTCAAAATTGTGTCTCAAACAGGCTGTTTCATAAATGCTTGCTATTTCCTCATAGAGGATGATGTCATCCTCCTGAGGAGGAGCAGCTGGCCAATCAGCGATCTACTCGGATGAATATTTTGTATGATTGCTATACGCCCACACCATTTTGTTGTTGGGGTGTGACCACATCAGGGTTTCCGTTAGCCGGTAATTGTTGTCTTTTTGGCCATAAAAAATATATAATGAAAAGCTGATAAATACAATTGTTGCCCGGCCAAATTGACTGGGAGAAAAAGCAAAGCACTCTAAAGAAAAGACAATGAAAACATTTATACTCGTAAATGATGATTATGAAATAAACCAAAACTTGTTTCTCAGAAGTGTAGCAGGTTGTGAACTCTACAATGTTTCTCTCCGAGAATGAGAACAGTAAATGACTGTATGCCTAATTAGTAATACAATGCACTTCTAGTGTGACAGGACAAAACAGAAACAGTTATGTCAAGGTGATGGAGACCTGCAAAGCAATGAGTCAGAAATGAATTTAACCAAATGATGGGTATTAATGGTTACTGTACATTTACTACTTGTGACATATGTAACGGGGAATTTGTCAAAATAAACAATCAAAGAACAAACAATTCACATGAAATAATGAATGCACAAAATTGACAGGAGACAGCTGAGTGGATTCTGGAGCGCTGAGCGCATGCATTCTGGAGAGAGACGGGTCTGTAGGCTATTTTCGCCTCACACCCCTCCCCTTCTTCTTGTCTCATCATTTTAAATTATACTCAAGACACATTGTCTTCACACATATTTCAGATGCTTTTCACTGGCAGCCCAACTCAATAATCAGCTAGGCCTTTTGCCACTCACCCTGCCTATGAAAGACTACCTCAAATGTCATTTCTCTCCTGTTCTATTGGTTTTCATATCAACAGTTCTTTCATTGTCTAGAAGACAAATACACTATCCTAGTCACAGTAGCAACCCATCCTAGTTGTTGCATCTTTAAAATCACCCTCTTTCTGAGTTTCCTAGCTGAGATTTTCACCTCTGTCATATACCGCTTGCATCAGGTGTGCTTTTTAGAATGGTGTTTTCCCTTTTCCACGCTAGTTGCATTTTGGCACATTTTTGAAAATTACTTTTTATTGGCTGCTTCATTACAGGAGTTGCATGTTTTGTTAAGATTAATTACCGCAATGGAAATGTGATTTGTGTCATGCTGAGAACTGTCAGTGGACGCCCTAATGTGTTACACACCCAACGCATAAGTGTCCGGTAAATTTCTCTAATGGCCGGTAAATTAAAATCTCCCCGGTCACGTTGTCTGGCGCCATATGTTCTTAACGGAAACCCTGGACCACACCATTCGAACACAGAAAAGCAGCTTTTTAAAGTACTTAATATAAAATTATTGGAAGGAAAACAATTTCACTCATATTGTAGTTAATTAATTATAGGTTATATTTAATAGAAATCTGGAAACACTGGACAGTTACTTTAAATAACCTATGTTGCACACAGTGTGAGAATGTCATTCTAATTTTGTCATTTTAACGAACTGCCATTGGCTTAGAACTGCTTGCGAGGCACCTTTTATACTATACCAAGTAAACCAAACATTAAGAGCACTTTCCTAATATGGAGTTACACCCCCCCCCCCCCTTTTGCCCTCAGAACAGCCTCAATTTGGCAGGGCTTGGACTCCACAAGGTGTCCAAAGCGTTCCACAGGGATGCTGGCCCATCTCGACTCCAATGATTCCCACAGTTGTGTCAAGATGGCTGGATGTCTTTTGGGTGGTGGACTTTTGGGTGGAAAAACCCAGCAGCGTTGCAGTTCTTGAAACAAACCGGTGCGCTTGGCACCTACTACCATACCCCATTTAAAGCCACTTAAATATTTTGTCTTGCCCATTCACCTTCTAAATGGCACACATACACTATCCATGTCTCAATTGTCTCAAGGCTTAAAAATACACTGCTCAAAAAAATTAAGGGAACACTGAAATAACACATCCTAGATCTGAATGAATGAAATATTCTTATTAAATACTTTTTTCTTTACATGGTTGAATGTGCTGACAACAAAATCACACAAAAATTATCAATGGAAATGAAATTTATCAACCCATGGAGGTCTGGATTTGGAGTCACACTCAAAATTAAAGTGGAAAACCACACTACAGGCTGATCCAACTTTGATGTAATGTCCTTAAAACAAGTCAAAATGAGGCTCAGTAGTGTGTGTGTGGCCTCCACGTGCCTGTATGACCTCCCTACAAHGCCTGGGCATGCTCCTGATGAGGTGGCGGATGGTCTCCTGAGGGATCTCCTCCCAGACCTGGACTAAAGCATCYGCCAACTCCTGGACAGTCTGTGGTGCAACRTGGCGTTGGTGGATGGAGCGAGACATGATGTCCCAGATGTGCTCAATTGGATTCAGGTCTGGGGAACGGGMGGGCCAGTCCATAGCATCAATGCCTTCCTCTTGCAGGAACTGCTGACACACTCCAGCCACATGAGGTCTAGCATTGTCTTGCATTAGGAGGAACCCAGGGCCAACCGCACCTGCATATGGTCTCACAAGGGGTCTGAGGATCTCATCTCGGTACCTAATGGCAGTCAGGCTACCTCTGGCGAGCACATGGAGGGCTGTGCGGCCCCCCCAAAGAAATGCCACCCCACACCATGACTGACCCACCGCCAAACCGGTCATGCTGGAGGATGTTGCAGGCAGCAGAACATTCTCCACGGCGTCTCCAGACTCTGTCACGTCTGTCACATGTGCTCAGTGCTTTCATCTGTGAAGAGCACAGGGCGCCAGTGGCGAATTTGCCAATCTTGGTGTTCTCTGGCAAATGCCAAACGTCCTGCACGGTGTTGGGCTGTAAGCACAACCCCCACCTGTGGACGTCGGGCCCTCATACCACCCTCATGGAGTCTGTTTCTGACTGTTTGAGCAGACACATGCACATTTGTGGCCTGCTGGAGGTCATTTTGCAGGGCTCTGGCAGTGCTCCTCCTTGCACAAAGGCGGAGGTAGCGGTCCTGCTGCTGGGTTGTTGCCCTCCTACGGCCTCCTCCACGTCTCCTGATGTACTGGCCTGTCTCCTGGTAGCGCCTCCATGCTCTGGACACTACGCTGACAGACACAGCAAACCTTCTTGCCACAGCTCGCATTGATGTGCCATCCTGGATGAGCTGTACTACCTGAGCCACTTGTGTGGGTTGTAGACTCCGTCTCATGCTACCACTAGAGTGAAAGCACCGCCAGCATTCAAAAGTGACCAAAACATCAGCCAGGAAGCATAGGAACTGAGAATTGGTCTGTGGTCACCACCTGCAGAACCACTCCTTTATTGGGGGTGTCTTGCTAATTGCCTATAATTTCCACCTGTTGTCTATTCCATTTGCACAACAGCATGTGAAATTTATTGTCAATCAGTGTTGCTTCCTAAGTGGACAGTTTGATTTCACAGAAGTGTGATTGACTTGGAGTTACATTGTGTTGTTTAAGTGTTCCCTTTATTTTTTTGAGCAGTGTACATTTATAACTTGTCTCCTCGCCTTCATCTACACTGATTTGAAGTGGATTTACCAAGTGACATCAATAAGGGATCATAGCTTTCACCTGGATTCACCTGGTCAGTATGTTATGGACAGAGCAGGTGTTCTTAATGTTTTGAATACACAGTATATGTGTATGTGAATATAATGAGAGATGCAAATTGTGTAAAATTGCATTGGAGTGTAAAAGGATTTAGCTGCCTACTAGACACGTTCTTGTTAAGTGCATCTACGCAGCATTTTCCCTAGTTGACACCAAATATGTTCCTGGCTCATTTTATCAGTGTAATGCAGTGATGATAAATCCTACATCTTTAGTACATCATACAGTACATCTTTACATTTTGTTGATTTGAGTTTGCAGAGAACTGTAGCTTAGAAATGTGTGTGTCGTAAACATCTGTTAGTTAGCGACCGCTTTCAACACATCAGCTGAGCCAGTCCTCACATATTGAAATTCCTCAGTCACTTTTTGTGTTTGAACTGATGTCTCTGGGACTGTCAGTGACTGATTCTCCCTGTAAACTAAATAACACATTCTTTAGATGAGATGGAGAAGTTCTGTGTAAGTATGAGTCAGCAGTAATTCTCCAAGTGCTGCAGGCTGCTTTTGACTTACAGGTACAATATGGATACAGGGACACTGACAGAAACACATATGTGATTCTTCCCCGCTGTAAGGGGAGAGAATCGTTATTTTGTAGAATGGGGGAACTTAGAATGTAATACAATTTTATCAGTCCTGCCTTCAGGTTTCTACTCTACATTCTCCTGGCCAAGGCCACTCCAAACACCCATTCTACCTATTAAATTATCAACTGCCAGTTTTATTTGGTCTATTTTAGTGGTGGGAATTGCCAGCGACCTCATGATACGATATTATCACGATACTTACACTACGTCAAAAGTTTGGGGTCACTTAGAAATGGCCTTGTTTTTGAAAGAAAAGTATTTTTTGTTGTTGTTGTCCATTTTTTAAATATCATCAAATTGATCAGAAATGCAGTGTAGACATTGTTATTGCTATTGTTGCTGGAAACGGCTGCCCCGGTGCACAACTGAGCAAGAGGACAAGTACATTAGAGTGTCTAGTGAGACGTCTGTTTCTCAAACAAGTCCTCAACTTGTAGCTTCATTAAATAGTACCCGCAAAACACCAGTCTCAACGTCAACAGTAAAGAGATGACTCCGGGATGCGGTCCTTCTAGGCAGAGTTGCAAAGAAAGCCATATCTCAGACTGGCCAATAAAAATAAAAGATTAAGGTGGGCAAAAGAACACTGACACTGGACAGAGGAACTCTGCCTAGAAGGCCAGCATCCCAGAGTCGCCTCTTCACTGTTGACATTGAGACTGATGTTTTGCGGGTACTATTTAATGAAGCTGCCAGTTGAGGACTTGTGAGACGTCTGTTTCTCAAACTAGACACTAATGTACTTGTCCTCTTGCTCAGCTGTTCACCGGGACCTCCCACTCCTCTATTCTGGTTAGAGACAGTTTGTGCTGTTCTGTGAAGGGAGTAGTACACAGCGTTGTACAAGATCTTCAGTTTCTTGTCAATTTCTCGCATGGAATAGCCTTCATTTCTTAGAACAAGAATAGACTGACGAGTTTCAGAAGAAATGTCTTTGTTTCTGGCCATTTGGAGCCTGTAATCGAACCGACAAATGCTGATGCTCCAGATACTCAACTAGTCTGAAGAAGGCCAGTTTTATTGCTTCTTTAATCAGAACAACAGTTTTCAGCTGTGCTAACATAATTGCAACCAGCTACAATAGTCATTTACAACATTARCAATGTCTACACTGTATTTCCGATCAATTTGATGTATTTTAATGGACAAAAAATGTGCTTTTCTTTCATAAACAAGGACATTTCTAAGTGACCCCAAGATTTTGAACTGTAGTGTAGGTGCCGATACGTATGTATTGCGATTCTCACGATTCTTTATATATTGCAATTCGATACTGTGATTTTTATTGCGATTTGATGTTCCAAACATATTGCTCACCATATGTCTGCAGTAGAGGGACAAGAGAGCCATAAGAAAAAGAGCTTTGATCAGTCATGGAAATAAATGTGCTGAAAACAAATTGGCTCTCTACTTAAAAAGAAGATGGGGAACAAGCTATGAAGGAGAAATACTGGAGTTTTGGTGCAGGTACAGCCAACCTGTGCAACAGTTATATTCCGATATTGTCAAAATGATATGATATAGTGTCAAAAAAAACATCCCAATATGTAACTGTATTGAGTTTCTTCCCCCCGTCACTAGTCTATTTTTGGTCTAGTTTGGCTCTCCATTCTTCTGAGCAGGCCAGGGGGAAATGTTCTCTCTGACAGGTGGAAATCGATACAGTCCGTTGAATCAGTGAGTCTCGGCGATTCATCTTCCTGTCTCTCTCTCTGTTTCCTGACCTGTTTTCTCTCTCTCCTTTTCTCTAACCTTCCTTTCCTCAATCTCTTAGGTTGAATATAACCCTCTGTAACGCTCCTTTGCAGGTTGAATGTAATCTTCAGCAGATTTGATGAAGTCCAAAGATCTGGGAACATGATCCCATCCTCAGGTTCAGGTGAGTGATGCAGCTGTTGATTCATGGTTATTACCATGGCTTCTCGAGGTGTTTGTCTGTCTATGTTTGCTTCCTGTGTTCCTCTCTCTTTCCTGTTCGTGTGTATTTTGTATGCACTTCTAGTTTCTGGAACTGTTTGAAGGACTCAAAATACGGTTTTATTGACTGATGTTGACTAAGCTGAAAGCAGTTTCTCATGAAGCTATAGGGCTCTGCAGTGATGGCAATGAGGAGATCTACCCCATCTCGTCTCTCTTACACGTGACTCTATGTCTCCGTAGGCTGGATATTTAGGCACATTTCGATTTGGGTTGAGGGAATTAAACACAACACAACTGGAGCTCATAGTCTTTACTTTTCTCCTTTTAAGTTTAGACTTTTTTTCTACCAAATGCAGGAAGTGCCACCTGAGATTTGGCAAAACAAGAAAATATCTGTCACTAGTGTTCTTTTGTACTTGTAGAAACATGTGGCTAGGATTTGGGATGGTGATAAACAGATATTGCACCACTTCTGTTTGTCTGTCGAAGGTTTTATTGTTCTCATCTGTGTGAGAGAACTAGGCCAGCAGCTATGCTTAGAAATGGAGTTCCTCTCTCCTACGGTTGTATTCTCACTCACTCCTCAATCTTTCCCCAGCTTTCTCTCTTCCCCCTCTCTCACCACTTGTTTTCCATCCTCACCTTCCTCCCCCTTGCTGTTCGCACCTTTGTGGCCTGGCTGTCTCCTGCCCATGTTAGGTCCTCTCAGACGTCATGCCAGTGTGTGGGTTAGTGTGTTGGTGAGAGGAGGCCAGACGGACATCCTGGGGCTTGAGTGGAGGAGTTTCCCCACAGGAGGACAGGCTCCTCTGGGCCTCAGATGTCGCATTCCCTCAGTGTAGCCATGCCTGTGTGTGTGTATGTGTAGGACTGTCCTTGTGTGTTTCATAGAAATGTCAGTGTTCACTGTCAGTGTGTAAGCAGAGCTGTGAGCTCTCTTTGCAGTGTCATGGGCAATGGCTCGCTGACTCCATCACATTCTAGCTGACTGGGTGTAGTGTTTGTTTGCGGGACAGGTATAATGGCTGAGCTGAGGAGAACTGTGGAAACTGCTCAGCATTTAGGAACTATTTTCCATGCCCTCAGTAACTTCTCCCTCAAGGACAATTACTATGGACTTTACTGAGAGAGACAACACATCTATTATGGCAATCTAACCGCCCTGAGAAGTAGCACAGTAAATATATTCTATTTAAGTTAACCATAMGTTTTCTGTTTTATTGTGCATCACAGCATTAACAATCCACTGTCTGCTTTTGCTCAGTGTTGATCAGAGTCCAACTTTTCAAAGGGAGGAAACAGTTCAAGGACACCTCTCTTGGTGTAAGGGCTTTGTTGCTTCACCCCCTCACTATTTCAACTCATATTTCCAGATTACTTTCGGGCTCACACGGTTTTGATGACATTTTCATTGGAAAAGGAAAAGTAATAGATGATTCATTCCATGACACTTATTAAACTATTCATTATGCACTTGGCGCTGTCGTTTTGTTCTCCCCTAACGCGTCTGCTCAAATTAGGCGATGACTAAGATTTCCCCCTTAGCTTGCAACAAGGAGCTCAGCTCTCCACTCTGAGGGAAATAGTTTCTGTGTGTACGTAAACAGCAGAGGACAGGAGTGCAGTCAACAGAACACAACATGGTAATGAGGGCCTTTTTGTTGTAGAGACGTGGGTCATATTCATTAGGCACCAAACATACTGAAACCGGGAGGGACTACCTGAACTTGACCAATAAGAAATGCTTGTTGTTATTGCAATGTGTTCTAATGAGTACTGCCATGGCCTTGTTCTGTGCAGCGTTGTGTGAGCCCGCTAGCCGTTGCCTGGAGACACAGATTGGGTTCAGAATGCTCTCAGCTAGTCAGTGGACTGAAGGAGTAGCTGTTCCTTTCCTTCGGACGAGATTAACCTCAACCTCTCCTCAACCAGCTGTATTACCCCAAAGGAACACAGTAGAAATGTGGCTAATGGACTGAAACCAAAGGAAAGGGCATTGATTGTTTGTTAGAGTCGTTATAAATAGTGTTCTGAATTGCATGCCCAAACATTTGTCTCCCTCTCCCTGTGTCAGTTTGGTTAGAGCAAGGAGACTGAGTAGTTCTTCTACTGTCAGGAGGAAAACGTATAGAGTGTCTCCCTCCACAAGAGTACACTTCAGAAACCTATTGAATTTCATCTCTATCTGTAGTCCTAATCTGTATTCCCCAAAAGGGCATACATATGCTGCAAGTAGACCATGCTCCAGTTCAGTTGACATGAAATAGGAGCTTTAGCAATTAATCGTCCTTGGATAGAGAGATGACGGAATATGATGTTTGGACTGTCCTGACTCCTGAGGTGTCAGCACTGGGCTTTCCCCCTCGAGAGGTGAAAGGTTGTGGTATGTAGGGTGCTTGGCTGCTGTCTGATTGGGGATGGAAATCTCATAAAGACGTACTGTAGATGTCACATTGCTACATTGTGATTTGGCCTAACTCTCCAGATGACTCTTGTAGAAGGCTTCTAGGTACTGTTGATGATAGACTTATGAGATAAAGATACAGACAGAGCAGCCATCTATTGACTCAGTTTGTGCTGCTTGTTGTACTGTATGTTCACCCTCCATGATGCCTCTGTTAAATCTCATGCCAAAGTTACGTGGTAGGAGAAATGCTTTTCAGCTGAAAGCCCAAATGTTACTCCTCTGCAAAATGAGGGGGCCACTGCAGCCTGAGCCTCTTGTTCTGGTGAAGGAGAGGTATGGCAGCGGTATCGGGTGCAGTAGTCACAAGACTAGAACAGGATGAAGGAAAGGGAGGGGATGGAGAGAGGAGAACAGGGAGAGAGAGAGAGACACACAGACGTAAAGCAACATTCTCCCTGACTGTTCACTATTCTCTCTGCTCTGCGTGGAAGGAAGGCTTTGCACTATGACAACCGGGGAAGGTAAGAGCATGAATGGACTGGACTCTTTAATGTCAAGGGCAGAACACACTGGACTCTGGCTCAGGTGCTAATGGTTGTAGAGCTTTTCCTTCCATCTTTCTCTCTTTCCTCTCTCTCTCTCTCATGGCCTATTTAGAGGTGCACTGGGGGAGAGGGGGGGGGGGGCAGTTTTTTTGCAAAGGAGAGAAAATCATATTAACCCTTTTCCTATTTATTTTGTGTCTTTCTTGTGAGACAATGTACCACTTTGAGATTGTATGCGCAGGTCATATTGTCCAGACAGTGGGCTGCTGTATTCCAGCACTCTGAATAGAGAAGAATTTGTTGTTGTTTACTATGTGAGCCATTCTGATTCTAGGAGATGTTATTATGATAAAACAGACCACTGTTTTGGTGTGTAGTTTTATATAGCCTATATCACACCGCTAACATTTCAAACATTAAACATTGTATTTCACGCCTCTTTGCCTCCCTGCAGTTTTAATGTGGGAAATGTTTCGCCCCCTCAGCCTGCTGCTTCATGAGTCTGTTTTGGGTTCTGCTGTTTTGGCGATAAGATGCTGCGTCGTCGTCGGCCACTGCCCGCTCCATCTCACTGTACCTGTGTCTAACTTCAGATCGTCCTGYACAATAAGCAGTATTGAGGGCACTAAGTAACGTGTTTAATAGCCTACTTCAGGTAAAAGATCTCTTATTGASGTCTCCTCCAAGATGTCCCTCTCCCTCTTCACAACAGGAGGCTGCAGTGCCCCCAACACTTTGTGACGTCTGTGTAAAACCTTTTTAATTTATTTTTGTTGCAGGACATTCCTAGAAGTCATATACATAATGCAGTGAGAGGACTGAAGGATGGCTCTCATTGGAGTGTTATTAATAACTCTGCCTGGGTGATGGGCTTGAGCCAAGTCACTGTGAATTATGCTGTAATAATAATGTGTCAGCTGGTGCTTTGGTTAGAAAGCATCCTTGTTGTGTTAAATCCTTGGGGTTCCATGGTACGTTAGCTCATGTTAAGACTGTTTGTCTCCTACACACGGTCCTGTGGGGGTGTGTGCGTGTGTGTTATATTAAACACTGCAGACTAGAGATGGCTGCTTGTCTTTCCCACAAGGCTCAGCTCTGAGGAAGCAGAACACCAGTTGTTACCTTGTTTTCACAGTTTAGACCATGTACCTGTTATAATGAGTCACACGCCTCACCTTCTACTGCTAGTCTCGTGGTGCTGACTGGGAGCGCTGTGTGAGCTGCCTTCAGTGTGTGTGTGTGTGCGTGCAAGGTTCTTGAAAGGAACATTTAAAGGAGGGGAAGAGATGGTTAACACAGGCCAGAGATGGAATTCAGATTCAAAAGAAAGCCTTTTAATCACATCACACACTCAGAGGATCGCATGGTGCAAGCTGCGACACACACACACACACACACACACACACACACACAATGGATGCTGCAGCTCTGTACAGCATAAAGAAGTGTAGTGCTCCACACGGTCTACGCAACGGATTCGATGGAGCTTCGTTTGCGTAGGTCTCTGCGTAGTTCTACTTACTTTTGTGCGGCGGAATTTTTGGAACGCGACGCAAACTGTGAAATCACTGTGGCAAGCCCTTTGAAGAGAGTCTGTTAAAAGCTGTACTGTTATGTAAACACTAGAGTTCAGTCAGTTTTGTGCTGAGTCTGACGGTGTTGGACCTGGTGCGTTGACCTGCTCAGGTAAGATGGCCCACCGCTGTCTCTGTCTTTCCTCCCTGTGGTGACTGAAAACGGCAGGTTGAATTTAGTGCTGTTTTCTGCTCTCTTAAAATGCCACAACCACCCAATGGCCCAAACAGCTCTGCACTTAACAGTGGTCAGTGACTCATAAGTTGTTTGTTGTGCGTGTTTCTGACTGAGTAACTTCATGGGGCTGGCTGTCATGCATCAGGTCAAGCTGCTTTTTGCCCTGTCGTGAAAGCTTTGTGTTTGTTCCCTGAGGCAGAAGATATTTGGAAGGAAAAGCTTAGCTCATATTTTCATCCAGCAGCTTTTTGATCAAAGCTTTCTCTGTCAGACACGCTAGGCTACGGCCGGGCAATACATAACCACACAGTTGATCCTCGGTCCTCCCTGGAAGAATCCRTCTTGTCTGTTGTGACAGAGAGCTGAAAGCTGCTATGAATTTCAGAMGAGGTTGGTCAATATTATGGTGAAATGAGAAGATTAGATGTACACAGGCAATCTGATCTTTTGACTTCCGATTTGTACCACCTCCATATGTGGATCTGAATCCTAATACAAAGCCGATCCTCCATATGCGACCTCTGTCTGGACGCTCGGGTCAGATTTATGTTCCTCTGAAGTGGTTTTTATGCACATGACCTGCTGTTACCACGACAACCAAAGAAAATCAATCAAATGTTACATGCTTTGTAAACAACAGGTGTAGACTAAAAGTAAAACGCTTAMTGACGGGTCCTGTTCCAACAATTCAAGTTAAAGATTAAAACAATTGAAATAGTGACACAAGGAATAMATAAACAGTGAATAACAATAASGAGTAAAAATAACATGGCTATATACAGGGAGTGCCGAGTCGATGGGCAGGGGTACGAGGTAACAACCACCCCAAAACTTAAAGGAACAGTGACAGGATATGATCACTACATCTGTTTGCTACCTCAAGAGGCTACATCAGAGTGAATGTGCACATTTTATATGAGTCACATTCCAGTCACTGTGGCAGAGTACCATTCCAGTGCTGGTCACTGGGGCAGAGTGGGGGTGGTGGCAGGGTGTACGTAACTTAGACCCTTGACAGCTGTGTGTGTGTGTGTGTGTGTGTGTGAAGGGTGGACGAAACACCAGAGGCCTGGTGAGAATAACCTGTACCCATTCATCGACTTCCAAATGCCAGTGCTAGTATGTAAGACAAGTATAAGTAGCCTACGTGTCCACAGGGATAGTAGAGAGAGTTCAAGGACAGAGAGAAGCTCTGTTCATTCAAACCAACCATTTGTTATGGCTTTTATTCTCTCAAAGACTCCCTATCATATCCCCATCACTGTTGTTGGGAAATGTGATGCATAAATATGGACATGCATGTTGTTCATTAGATAAGAGATAAAACTGTTGCTTTTGATAAGATGGATCTTGAATGATGTATTATGTTTTTGATTCCAGAGGCCCGAGTAAGCGAGACTGAAATCACTTACCATAAACAAACTGTGTGAATGTCCCTGTTGTCCACTTCATTCTCTGTCCATGAGGGTGCCAACCAAGTGGATTCTGTGAATAGCCATCTGCCCACGTGGACCTTGTAATGAATGAATGGATGTCTTTGAGGTCTGTGTAAGGGTGTACAGGACCTACTTGCCAGGGCATGGGCGGCTCTGCCAAAGCTTAACTAAAGGTTTGCCACCCATCAGGGAAAACAGTCAGTGCATGTTACCAACTGGGTTTTTGCTTGGCCTACTAATCTGCTCTTCAGACAGTTTTCACCAAGTACGTGTGTTGTTGTCTGCTGTAACAGTGTTGGTCTTYAAAAATCTCTCCCGGCTTCAGTGTTCATTTGATCGGACTGTGTGTGATGTGACTTGTGTGCCTCAAATGCAAAACAAGCAGTTGCTACGTGTACAGKCTTAACAGCAGCAGTCAATGCACTGTGACTCTGTCTCTCTTTCTCTGCTCATCCCTCTGCTGCCTGCTCAGAGGAAATGGCTTCTGATACATAACATACGGCCTCATTGCCTTCGTATCATCACCTCTCTGCCATCAGAAATAAATGAAGCTCTGAGTCTTTGATTCAGTTGCACATTAACTATTGGAGCCCTAAGACAGTCACATTAACTAGCTGTTGAATGTCATTAGCTGAWCTCTGCTCTGCTGCCACTACAGTCATGTTTATGCTTCCTACAGGGAGATAACGGGAAATGAATGCCTTTGACAGTAGGGGGGTGCATGAGACAAATTATAAGATATATAGCCGGCCGCAGCCTAACACATGAGATAAAACATAGAAGGGTATTATACAAAGAACGCAAGGACTATAATTTCACTGCGTTATGTTGCTGAAGCTATGGCTGTGCCAGTCAGACCTCTAGGTGAAAAGTTGATGCACTGACCCCTCTTACTGCCCTTGCTACAACCATAGGAGTACCAGTGACAGAATATCCATTATCCATCACTGTCTGTCTTGCCATAGACCCGGGGGATATCTCAAAGTTCTATCAGTGTTGGGTTAACTGACGTTGCCCTTCAGCCTGCTGTATGGCCTTMCTCACTGACAGATAGAAGGCTGCTGTCTTTCCTCTCAACCTTTTTGAGTGACTTGTCATTAGAACTATATGTTCCTCTGTAGACAGACAGACAGGGAGAGAGMGAACAAGGGAGAAAGTGAAGCAGAGAGACTGGCTACTGTGAAGTTTGACTTCTGGGTGTTTAGTTATAATGAGGTCATATAGCCCAGGCCATTGAAATGGCTGCAGTGTGTCTCACAGTACAAATGTGTCTCTGTGCTGTGATAACATTTCCCCCCCAAAATGGCCATTGTTTGTTTTCTGTCCATTGTATTTTAGAGTCTGAACCCAAGCATTTAGTGTACTGCCCGGGTCTGAACTAGRCCCGGCATTATATCTTGTCTGTTGAATGGTTTTCACGAATGTCATGGTTCAGAATAAATTCTATGTTGTCTGGACTTGAAGAGATAACTAAGCATTTCCCCTAACCCTGACTGTTAGGATGCTGTTGCTTGCTCTGTAGCCCCAGTCAGTCTGTCCACCACTGACGTCTTTTTTGTTCAGCTGTTACATTGTTAATTAATCTTCTCCTTGCCTCAAATCCCCCATACAACCCTAAAACACACATCTTTGAGAGGAGCACAGTTAAGCTAGTTTTGCCCTGTTTAAGGGTACAACGGTAGAAATGATAGGTGACCTCATGAATCATGACAGTAGTACACAACCTGCTAATAACATTTTATTTGTCACATGCTTCGTAAACAACCGGTGTAGACTAACAGTGAAATTCTTACTTACGGCCTTTCCCCATAATGCAGAGAGAGAGATAATAGAAAAATAACAACACGAGGGAAAAATAACTTATATATACACAGGGTACCAGTACCGAGTCTATGTGCTGGGATATACAGGTCATTGAGGTAGATATGTACATATAGGTAGGGTTAAAGTCACTTGGCAACAGGATAGATAATAAACATTAACAGCAGCGTATGTGATGAGTCTAAAGAGTTGGTGCAAAAGGGTCAATGCAGATAGTCTGGGTAGCTATTGGTTAACTATTTAACAACAAAAAAAGAAGTGCCATGTATGTAAAATGTGTGTAGAAATACATGCAACAACAAAAGAAAAAGCTGTAAAAACATATTTTTTTTGAGCTCCGAAAAGAGAGAGGGGGGGGTTTAGGAAAAAAACAACACTACCGTTAAGTTTAGGGTCACTTAGAAATGTCCTTGTTTTTGAAAGATAAGCACATTTCTTGTCCATTAAAAAACATCAAATTGATCAGAAATACAGTGTAGACATGGTTAATGTTGTAAATTACTATTGTATCTGGAAATGGCAGATTYYTTTWATGGAATATCTACATAGGCGTACAGAGGTCCATTATCAGCAACCATCACTCCTGTGTTCCAATGGCACGTTGTGTTAGCTAATCCAAGTTCATCATTTTAAAAGGCTAATTGATCATTAGAAAACCCTTTGCAATTATGTTATTACAGCTGAAAACTGTTGTTCTGATAAAGGAGCAATAAAACTGTCCTTTAGACTAGTTGAGTATCTGGAGCATCAGCATTTGTGGGTTCACTTACAGGCTCAATGAGCAGAAACAAAGTACTTTATTCTGAACTCGCCAGTCTATTCTTGTTCTGAGAAATGAAGCTATTCCATGCGAGAAATTGCAAAGAAACTGAAGATCTGGTACAATGCTGTGTACTACCTTTTCACAGAACAGCGCAAACTGGCTCTAACCAGAATAGAAAGAGGAGTGGGAGGCCCCGGTACACAACTGAACAAGAGGACAAGTTACATTAGTGTCTAGTTTGAGAAACAGACGTCTCACAAGTCCTCAACTGTAGCTTCATTAAATAGTACCCGTAAAACACCAGTCTCAGCGTCAACATTGAAAAAGCGACTCCGGGATGCGGTCCTTCTAGGCAGAGTTGCTAAGAAACAGCCATATCTAAGACTGGCCAATAAAAAGAAAATATTAAGATGGGCAAAAGAACACAGACACTGACAGAGGCTCTGCCTAGAAGATCAGCATCACGAAGTCGCCACTTCACTGTTGACATTGAGACTGGTGTTTTGCGGGTACTATTTATGAAGCTGCCAGGGTGTCTGGGATGATAGTGTTGATGCTGAGCCCCAATGACCTCAGTCCCTGTTCATAGTGATTCATGGCTACAGATGTGAGTGCAACGGGGCGATAGTCATTTAGACAGGTTACCTTGGCGTTCTTGTGCACAAGGACTATGGTGGTCTGCTTGAACTATGTAGGCATTACAGACTGGGTCAGGGAGAGGTTGAAAATGTCAGAGGCCCTTACTTGCGTTTCTTAAGCAGAGGTGATGTACTTTACGATRAGAGCCAGCACTCTGTTGACTTTACCACAGTCTTGTCTACAACACTCTAAACATTTACCCTTTACTTGGCCACACTTTAGGATGAATACTTTGCCTCTGCTCTTTTTCAGCGGTTGCTCATTCCTGTCTGCTCACCCTGGCAACCATGTAGGCAATCACCAATCATGGCCCTTACGTAGGAGAGACCCCACTGGTATGGTAGCTCCTTGGGGACACACTTAGTCTACCTCCCTGAGGACAGCATTTTTACTTTGTTGGCTGTCTAACACCCAGCTAGGCTAAAATTAATGAATAGATCATTTCAAGCACAGAAGGGCATTCATTAATGATCAGTGGTTTCTTATTGAAAGGAGTGGAGAGTTTTTGTGCTCTCTTATCATTGGCTGACCAGGCAGAGTTTGACCAGGCAGAAGAACTCTGGTCCTCTGTGACACAGGATTGACCAAGAGTCTCAAAGTGGTTTGTCACAGCTATTCTATGGTTACTTTACCATTGCAACAGAGTGGATGTGAGCTTCTCCCATAGCGGGCTATCAATGAATGGTATCAAGAGCTCTATTCTCTTCTTCCCTCTTTCTCTTTTCCTAGTCCCAATATTACATTCACATGTATTTTAAATCTCTGCATTATAGGGAAGAAAATTGTCAAACGCTTTAGTTATGGTTATTATTATTCAGTGCTGCATGAGGTACAGTTAATGTCGGAAGTTTACATACACTTAGGTTGGAGTCATTAGAACTCGTTTTTCAACCACTCCACACATTTCTTGTTAACAAACTATAGTTTTGGCAAGTCGGTTAGGACATCTACTTTGTGCATGACACAAGTMATTTTYYCASCAATTGTTTACAGACCGATTTATTTCACTTATAATTCACTGTATCACAACTCCAGTGGGTCAGAAGTTTACATACACTAAGTTGACTGTGCCTTTAAACAGCTTGGAAAATTACAGAAAATGATGTCATAGTTAAGAAGCTTCTGATAACTCAAATGATGTCAATTAGCCTAATTGGAGGTCTACCTGTGGATGTATTTCAAGGCCTATCTTCAAACTCAGTGCCTCTTTGCCTGACATCACCAAGACCTCAGAAAAATAATTGTAGACCTCCACAAGTCTGGTTCATCCTTGGGAGCAATTTCCAAACGCCTGAAGGTACCACGTTCATCTGTACAAACAATTGTACGCAAGTATAAACACCATGGGACCACGCAGCCGTCATACCACTCAGGAAGGAGACAAGTTCTGTCTTCTAGAGATGAACGTACTTTGGTGTGAGAAGTGCAATTCAATCCCAGAACAACAGCAAAGGACCTTGTGAAGATGCTGGAGGAAACCGGTACAAAAGTATCTATATCCACAGTGAAACAACTCCTATATCGACATAACCTGAAAGGCTGCTCAGCAAGGAAGAAGCCACTGCTCCAATACCGCCATAAAAAAGCCAGACTACGGTTTGCAACTGCACATGGGGACAAAGATCGTACTTTTTGATGAAACAAAAATAGAACTGTTAGGCCATAATGACCATCGTTATGTTTGGAGGAGAAGGGGGAGGCTTGCAGTGCCTAAAAAAAAAAAAAGAAGAACACCATCCCAACCGTGAAGCACGGGGGTGGCAGCATCATGTTGTGGGGGTGCTTTGCTGCAGGAGGGACTGGTGCACTTCACAAAATAGATGGCATCATGAAGGAGGAAAATTATGTGTATATATTGCAGCAACATCTCAAGACATCAGTCAGTGATGGTGGTGATCCGAACTGACCTAGACAGGGAATCTTTACTCAGATTAAATGTCAGGAATTGTGAATAACTGAGTTTAAATGTATTTGGCTAAGGTGTATGTAAACTTCCGACTTCAACTGTATATGTGTGTATGCGTGTGTGTGTGTCTAAGAGTAGCGAGGGATGGGGGAGAGTGTTTTGGCTGAGCAGTCCCTGTTTTCTTTATAGTCGTCCACATTTAGAGATATCACTGTAATGACATTGTACTATTTGTGCTGAACCATTAGCCTCTAGCCCTCAGACTCCTCTAAACTGCTGGCTAGAGTGTCAGCTTCGCAGGCTGACAGACCAATTGCCATGCCAAGACAGCACAATGAAATCTGGGACCAGGCTAACTCCCCCCAGAWTAGCTGAGTGCTCAGAGCACCTGAAGCCTGACACAGACAGGACAGGAGAAGCTGGCCTGGGAGGAACTAAATCAAATATATTGTGTCAGGGTGTCTTTAGTCTCTCCCTGCAGTTTAGGACAGACAGGAGAAAAGCATCTCGTGAGTTTAAAAAATCCCCCAAATATGAATATGTGGCCCAGGGATCACCAGTGCTGCCTGCACTGCAGTTAGGATGCTGGGTGGAGAGTGAAATTAGGATTCTCATCTGCTTCTGCAGTCGCTGGAGMCTGCAGCCAGTGGACACATTGTGTAGTGTGCTGTACTCTGTGGTTATGACAGTCACCCTCAGTGAGTTCTTATGACAGTTTGTTTTGTCATGCTGTCCGTACAGTAATCATAACATGATAATGACCCACCATTACCTCATTATTCCTCTCAGAGAATGTCATAATAACCTGTTTATCTTGGCAGGGCAATCACTTCCCCCTCTCTCTACCTTCATCATCCTATCTTTTGTTTCTCCATTCTCTCTCTTCTCTCTATTTCCTCCGTCTCCTCTCTCTATCTTTAGAACTCTGTTCAGAACAGTACATTGTCAACCAAGTTTCAGTAACATTCCTGAAGTCTGAGAACTGTGAGCTATTTTGGTTCTTCTGAACTGTCTCGCCTGGCTTATTTTCTCTTCCATGTAGTTGTCTGGCTCTAGCTAGCAGTTTCCTGCACAATATTGTTTTATAGCTGGATTCCAGCAGCAGTCAGAATGGGGTCAGTGCTGTTTGGGATGTTTAACAGTGGAAGAGAGAGGATGCATCCTAAATGACACCCTATCMCCTATTAGGGGGCTCCCAAGTGGCGCAGCGGTCTAAGGCAYTGCATCTCAGTGCAAGAGGCGTCACTACAGTACCTGGTTCKAATCCAGGCTGCATCACATCCGGCCGTGATTGGGAGTCCCAGAGGGCGGCGCACAATTGGCCCAGCGTCGTCTGGGTTTTGCCCGGGGTAGGCCGTCATTGTAAATAAGAATTTGTTCATAACTGACTTGCCTAGTTATATAAAGGTAAAAAATGTTTAATGTATTGCACTACTTTTTATTTATTTTTATTTAACCTTTATTTAACTACATAGGAAATAGGGTGCCATTTGTAACCCAGTCAGAGACTGTTGCAGTGCGGCGGACACTTGAACCGTTGAACTTCCTGAAGGATACAGACCACAGTCAGACAACTTCCTATGAAGATAGATGGGGCCGAACAATGATGTGAATGTGTCTATGGGGCAGATAAAGCAGTGTTTCACCTCAACCAGCAGAGGGAGCCAGAAGACAACCTCTCTCCATGACATCATCACCTATTATACTGCATTTATCATCAATGACACTTATGAACTTACCTGTCTGCTACACCACTCTCTTCCTTTGAGAGTTCAGCACAGGAAATATGTCATACTCTGCACATTTATACAGTAGCCCACATACAGGACTGTCCAGCTTACAGTAATCATATCACTGGACAGAGCAGGCATGATCTCATTGAGCCATGTGGATCACTACCACGACCCCTGCTCTGCCACAGGCACCAAGCACACAGCTAACAACCAGGCTACTGCCCGCAGAGTTGGCAGATGCGTGTGTGTGTGTTCCCGTAGGGCATGTGTGTCAGTCGCGTGTCTCTGCAGGCTTTTATTTTATTATTTTTTATTTTTTGTTTCAATTATTTATTAATTTTTTATATATTTTTTTGTTATTTTAATATTTTTTTTTTTATTAGGGTGGATCAGCTTAATATTGCGGAAAGAATGTTGCTTCCAATGTAATTGTCTGCATCATTTCAGTCCCCCATATTTTTTGGGGTAAATATATATATCCATACACGCATGCATACATATACACATATATACATACACATACCTATATAGACATACATACTTTTTAAAAGAATATACCTTTATTATTATTCCCCGCAACCCTACCACCGATCCCCCAATTGGAGTAAACTAATAAACACTTCTGCTTTTACCTTCAATTTATACATCTTATACCCATTTTACAGACACAGTCTACTTTATAATAGTTCTCTCTTTGTTTGTTCTTAGTCCTTCCTCTATTTCTGTTGCCCACCAATTTTATTTCCACTTGTAACTGTGCTATTTCACAAAAGCTCCGCACCTATACACATTTCACAGATCCCGTATGCCCTACATTGTTTATCTTGTTATTAGTCCCACCCTTCAGTTCCACTCAACCCTTCCCATCTTCTTCCAACATCATCCATTTCGGATTTTTATTTGCATATATTTTTCAATGTGCTGTGATGCTTCACAAAAGATTTGAACCTTCCTATTCTCATAGCTTCTACAGATTGTAAATTAAAAATAAACATTTTTGCTAAATAATTATTATATTATTGATTGATTGACTATGGCTTTTCAAATCCCCCAGTATTGCTATCTGTAGCGTTAGTTCTAGGCAAATGTTGCAATCTTCAGCCATTCCTGGACCTGTGACCAAAAACGAGCTACATATGGACAATACCAAAATAAATGATCTAATGACTCTGCCTCCTCACACAGAATCTGCAGAGCTGGGAAGATTGTATACCCCATATATATAACATTCTATTAGTTGCAAGAATTTTGTACAGGAATTTAATTGAAAAATTCGAAGTTTTGAATCCGGAGTTGTTTTGCGTATCAATTCATAAACCATGTGCCATGGAATGGGTACATCGAAAATCTCTTCCCAACTATTTTGCAATTTATATGGCACAGCTGTCAGTTTTTTGGTCCTTAAATGAAATTGGTATATGTTTTTATTTATCACACTTTTCTTTAACCATTTATGTTCTTTATACAGGGCCGACATACAAGTTCCTTACTTTTTTCCCCTTCTCTGCCTCTTCCATTTTTGTGGTAATGCTGCAATTAATTGGTTTGGCTGCAGGCTTTGTTAATTGGTCCCTATGTGTGTATAAATCAGCTTGACATTTGTGTCAGCGTTTGATCAAGTGCTGCTCTGATCAATAAACTAAATGCATCATCGTGTTTTGCTCTTTCACTAAAGGTGTTTCGGTTAATTGCCTTGCGTTTAGAGCTGGTATTTACCTCGGTTATCTCATACATCTTGTGCTCAAATTCTGTGAAATTCATCATGGATCTTGTCTCAAGGAATGTTTCTATTTCAGCTCTCTAAAACCTCTCTGCAGATAATTTACGATCAGTAAAAAAAACGGATGGAAGATGCTCACTCAATGACATTACTGCTAGCAAAGGATTGATCCATCCCACATGCTGCAGTCCCCTCCCTGTCTCTGGTATCGTCATGTTACTGGCCTCAGTGGAAAGCAAATGGAAAGTGCGCCATCAATAAGATAGACGTCGTTGGATGAAGCTGACGTTAAGGATTGAGCCTTTTCACATGCTGTAGTCTCCTCCTGATCTCTTTGGTACAATAATGGTAATCTCAGTCCTCACGGTATTGACTATTTTCTCATAACGATAATGCTAGCCCCCACACTCAAAACGCAATTCACTGGAGAGCCGGGGGTTAATAACTAGTGTATTCTCACTGTCCAAGTAATAAAGCACGTCGTTGGATGAGTATGTATACATGAGAGAGACGTTGATACGACCAGTATGTGCTTCATGTTCACCACCTTTCTCCAGATAAACGAAAAGTGGATGGATACAGTGAGACTCAAGAGCAAACTATGCATCATTTTAGCAGCTTGCATGAGGCAAGCTTTTGTTATGTTGGAACCAAAGCTTCTTATCTCTGGGTGGTGAGATAGCATGCTGTGAAGCGCAGTAATCAACACTAACCAGGCTTCAGGGGACAATAAGCCAACATAATGTTGAGCTCTCATAGTGTTATGGTGGGCGCGCCAAATAATTAATTTACATGTCATTCATATGCATTTATTCAGTGTAAATAACAGCGGTGGACTATAAACAGTGTTTGTCCAGGACCAATGACCATCAGGCTAAGTTTCTTTGTTTTTTCCTCACCCAACTCCCTGTATAAACAATGATTGGTCTGAGATGACATCACAGGTGCTGGCCCCTCCCCCCCTTTCTGTGGTCGAGAGTCAGTGTCCCTATGGACATGTCACACCATGCTGGCACTGCAGGAGCTGCCAGTATCCTCCTGCTACACACACACACACACTGCTGTTTTTGACAGCTAACCCTTGGCCAGAAGGGCTTAAGCTGGTCTAGCACCGTGTCATCAGAGCTGCCCGCGTCATACAGACACACACACACACACACTGTTGATGCAGAAGCCTGGTTGGGAAATCTTTAGTGAGTGTGCCATAAATCATGCTGCTGAGGAAGCTGGTGTGTAAGAAGATCTGTGCCTGTAAGAACCTGCTGCTATTATCTCTTCCTGTGGTGTTTCTCTCTCTCTCTCTACCATTCCTCTCACACTACCTACCGATATTTCTACAAATCTTTTCTCCTCTTTCCCCAATTGATCTGCCTTTCTCAAATGTCTCTCTCTCTGTCTGTCTCTGATAGATGTATCAGTTTCATGGTAATTCCAGGTTAGCAGTCTAATGGAGGGATGGAGGTGTGAGAGAGGATGAGGGGGACATGGACTGAGTGGTGAACGGGGCGTTTCTCTCTGTCTACCTGTTGCTTTGTTTATGGGGCTATTTGTCTTTTAGTGTGAGTGGTGTCTTGTTTTGCTATCTTTCAGAATGATCACTACTATTGTGATCTGTTCAGACTAGCCTACATTAGTTCAGACTCTGATGGCCTATTGTATGTTTGGTTCGTTCCTAAAAATGGTTTATTATTGTCAATTTGTTTTACGTGCTGAGAGATATAGCTTTGAAATTATTTTCTGTAATGAAAAGCGCTACACTTGTTAAATTATTATTATATATTGATGCCTGCTCTAAAATAATGCTGGCTTGGTCGAGGCATATCTCCCGGATCATATTTTCCCTGTATTCATAATCCCTTGTGTAAACTGGAAAACTGGAGGGTGACAGAACGGCTTGTATTTGTGTAACAGTGACAATCCAGATGACATGGGCTAGCTACACTCACTCAGCACTGCAGATGACTTGGGCTAGCTACATTCACTCAGCACTGCAGATGACATGGGCTAGCTACACTCAGCACTGCAGATGACTTGGGCTAGCTACACTCACTCAGCACTGCAGATGACTTGGGCTAGCTACACTCATTCAGCACTGCAGATGACTTGGGCTAGCTACACTCATTCAGCACTGCAGATGACTTGGGCTAGCTACATTCACTCAGCACTGCAGATGACATGGGCTAGCTACACTCAGCACTACAGATGACTTGGGCTAGCTACACTCACTCAGCACTGCAGATGACATGGGCTAGCTACACTCAGCACTGCAGATGACTTGGGCTAGCTACACTCACTCAGCACTGCAGATGACTTGGGCTAGCTACACTCATTCAGCACTGCAGATGACTTGGGCTAGCTACACTCATTCAGCACTGCAGATGACTTGGGCTAGCTAATTCAGCACTGCAGATGACTTGGGCTAGCTACATTCAGCACTGCAGATGACTTGGGCTAGCTACATTCAGCACTGCAGATGACTTGGGCTAGCTACACTCAGCACTGCAGATGACTTGGGCTAGCTACACTCAGCACTGCAGATGACTTGGGAGCTAGCTACACTCAGCACTGCAGATGACTTGGCTAGCTACACTCAGCACTGCAGATGGCTGGGTTCAGGCACGCACACTCTCAGCCCAAAGAACAGGGTCGTCTTCAGTAGGGTAGCAAAATTCTGGGAACTTTCAATAAATGCCCTGGTTTTCCAGAAATCCTAGTCTTCAGTAGGCACAAAACATAAGAAAACTGTCAGAAACTGAGTGAAACTGGGACGTACTGGGGTAGCTGTCCAATAGAAAATGCTTGTTTTCGGTTCCCTGTGGTGTGTCCTAATGAACATGGTCACAAATGCTGAGAATATGACATCAAAATGATGAACACCACTTCTCACTCTCCCCTTGCAATAAGAACTTTGATGATGAGGACTCTGTGGACGGGTCGGTCCTCCTCCTCTGCATCGTCCTCCAAGGCGCCCCCCAGTGGTAGGAGGCTGTAGCTGCGGTTTCTGTCCGGCAGGCCAGCTCTGCCACCGGACCCGGAGATCTCTGCTAAAGATGCGCTGCATGGTGCTGTTGATGAGGAGGACTTCATCAAGGCTTTTGAAGAGGTTCCTACAATCCAGGTAAACTGCACAGATAGGCACGACGTGTGTGTGTTTACAGTTTGAATTGTTATCAACCCCAGTCTGACCCTGTCCTTGTCTTTCTGTACATCTCCAGATCCACTCCAACAGAGATATGGAGGACAATCTCTCCAAGGTTGGAGTTCTATCTGAACGACAAAAATGACTGGAGCACAGAGTTGTCCGCCGTAAGGACCACACACAGTCAGGTACAAATGATCAGTCTCTAAAGATCGTTTTCATGCCTCGTACCTGTAATTCTTGCAGTAAGACAGATGTTGGTAGCGTATTATAGTTCTTTGTGTTTCCTTTTTTTCTAGCTGAGAAGGTTCGTTCCTCTGCTCCTGGCTGGAGCGCTGGAGTATGATAGTGTTCCCGTCAGCAGCCTCCGTCTGCTGGAGGCCCTTGAGCTGTCAGCTAAAGACCTGAGGTCCCAGGTGGTAGCGAGAGGCCTGCATCACACTGGGTAGGGACCTGCAGACAAAACCGCTTTCAACCTCAGTCTTCCACACAAAGTAGAGTTAACTACACTGTTTGAACCTATCTGTTCCAAGAGGTGCTATCTCAGACCTCGGGGTGAGTAAGGGTTTGACCAGAGAGATGATTTTAGAGATGTAGCAGCTCAGTGAAATGCTCCAGTGAAGGGGTTACAATTAAAACATGGGAAAGCGACCTGGTCCTCGCCTGGCCTGGTCCCTGTCAGTCGCATCAACCCCGGATACTCTTTATTATGTGGAATCTTGACCTCCGCTGTCTAATCGCTCATCAATCACTACCAATTAGGAGCACATACTGACTGACAATTAACCACTTCTGAGCTGGAAACTTGTAGGCTGCTACCTGCCTCATATCTAAGTAACGGGTACACTAGTCTAGAACCCTCAAATCAAAATGTATGTGGAGATTTGAAAACTGATTGATTATTGTTTTGATGTCTTGAATCTCTCCCCTTTCCTCTTCAAAGATACCTGTCCATGTTCGGCTGGGCAACAAGTTTGACCACTGTGCCAGAGACCCTGATGCCCACACTGCTCAACCTGGTGCCACAACAGTGCCAAGGTGATGGCAGACGTCTGGCCATGGCAGCCATACTCTCATCCTCAGGGTGAGTCTGTACACCACATCTGCACGGGCCAATCATATATGTCAGGGGTTGACCGACAGTGGATGAGTGTGATCATGCATTTTCTACTGTAAAATAAATCATTTCTGCTGTATTTATTATAGTTGTTAATGTGTCTGCTTGCAAAATGTTACGACACTGGAAGGTGGTGAAATAGCTGTATTGGATGATGTCTGGGAACTTCCCTCTTCCTCTTCCAGCACACACACTCCTCACGGTTCATTCCATCATCACTAAGTAACTGCATGTCCAAATCAGTGGGCCGTCAGAAGGTAACGGGACTCGAGGACAACTTTCCTGTGTGATGTACTTTGTGTGAAATCTTCTAGCTTTTCCTGAGGTTTCCCTTATAATGTGTTAACGCTCCATCAATGTTTCTTCTCTCTGCAGGCGCAGTTATGAGTTCTTAGAGCTGGTTTATTACTGGAGTGGCAGACCAACACACTGGAGAGGTAAAC